>NW_023602073.1:48757309-48793153 GCF_014898055.3 Talpa occidentalis | reverse complement strand
CACTGTGGGGCTGTCACTCAACTAGGCACGTGACCCTGGGCAGGGAGAGTTGACAGCGAGGAGGCTCACAGCTCTAACTGGGCACTCCCAGCTAACAAGGTCCCCAGTGAAGCAACAAGGAGACAGAGCTGGATGTACCCCCACACCCCCCTCAGGACTGGCCCTGCTCTCCTGAAGCTCAGGGACAGTGTACACAGGGCAGAGTCTCAGGGCTGAGCTGGGAGACGCAAACATGAGCTCACACACCCCAGGCAGAGCATCTACCCCAGAGGCTGGATGACTGCAGGCCCCACAGTCTCTGACTCAGCATCTCAAGGATCAGGTCCCTAGTCCTACGTAAGTTTCAAAAACTGGACATTTATAGCAGCCAAATAAGCCCCAGAAACATGCCCAGAAACTTGAGGCCTCAAGGGTCCATGAAATCACAAGACAAGAACAACTCTCCAGTACACAACTACAAAGTCATGGAAGATCATATCTTGCTATCAAGTAGAGTTCAACATTGCCATCATAAAGAAAGCCAAAGAGATGGAGAAAACACAGAAAAGTGAATCAAAGAGATAAAACAAAATTGAGAATAATAAATGGATGTCTTGGAAAATAAAATCAGGGGACAGAAAATAGAAATTGAAGCCTCCTGTATAAGCTATTGGAGCAGAAAAGTCCAAAGAGAAGATCAAATCTGTGACCTCCGATAATAATGAACAATGGACCGGATTAGAAGAAAAAAGAGAAAAATGAAGAAAAATTGGAAGAACTAACCACCTCTTAAAGTTAGATACGGAAACTAGGCTGACTAGATAAGTATAGGAGTAATAGGTAGAAAAATACTTTTGTTAGATATGGAAATTCCTCCCCTAATTGAGAGCTTGGGGCTAGGGAAAAGTCAATGCATCTCCCTTCCCCCAGGTAACTTCCTGTCCATTGTTTCCCCTAGCCCTTAGTTAATCCTTCACTGTGGCAAACATAAAAATGTTAGTTTCAGTCATATAAGTTTTTTGCTAGTAATAAAATGACTGTTTAAGGTAAATGACTATTCTAAGAAAACTTTTGTTCAGCAACTGTGCCTTCTTTAAAACAAAGAATAAATGTCACGACCTCTGCAGGAGGACACATAGACCCTTGGCTGTTCTTGAGAAAGATGTGATGATTGTTTTTTTCCTGCCTTAATGCATATGCTTATGCACTCTTCCGGTTTGCTTGAAATGTATAAATAAAAGGCTGCTGAGACCCTCAGCAGGATGATGTCTGGACCCTGATCAAGTGTTTGCATCTCCTCACTCCCCCTTCCCATTCATTCCACTATTGTGCCGACACGGTCCCATCCTTCAGGAACCCCTGACACCCAGGCTGCTGTGGCTGGCTCGCGGTAGTTCCTTATTTAGAGCTCCACTGACCTTGTTTATTTTTTAAAATATTTAAAAAATATTTTATTTATTTATGCATGGAAAAAATGGAATGTAGGCCAGAGATGTGTGTGTGTGTGTGTACATTTGTGTGTGTGTGTGTGTTTGAGAGAGAGAGAGAGAGAGAGAGAGAGAGAGAGAGGATTCATCAGAGACAGAGTGGGGAGTAGAACAGGTGGATCGACTGAAATACACTACTGAGGGGAGCAGTGGGCGAGACAGGATAGCTCCGCTGCACTATGGGGGTCAGCTCCCTAGCCAGGGATTGAACTCATGCAGCAGTGCATGGCTATAGTTTGATAGTGCTGAGACTTAACCCCTGAACCACCAGGGAGGCCCTCCTTGTTTGTTTTTGTCTCATTGATCTGTCCATTGTTGAGAGTGATGTGTTGAAGTCTCTTACTACGTATGTATTTTCTCTACTGTCTAATTTTCAGGACTGATAATAATTGTCTGATATATTTTGGTGCTCCTTTATTTGGGGTATTTATTGATGAGTGTTATGTCTTCCTGATGTAATCATAATGTAGTGTTCTTCTATGTCTCTTTTTACCTTTTTTAGTTTGAAGTCTATTTTATTGGATATGAGTATAGTTGTTTCTGTCTTGTTTTTTGGTCCATTTGCTTATGGGATTGTTTTCCAGCCTTTGACTTTAATCTATGTTTATCTTGTAGTTAAATGTGTTTCCTGTGGACAGCAGAATGTTGGGGTCTGTTTTTTTTTTTTTTTTTTTTTTTTTTTTTTTTTTTTTTTTTTTTTTATGTTTTAGAGGCATGCTTTATTTATTTATTTTATTTTTGTTTGTTTTGTTTATACATGCACTGGGTACAGTCAGAAGCGCGGGAGGGTGAGAGAATTCACCAGAGCCATAGCGGGGAGCAGAGCAGACAGAAGGACTGAAGTACACTGCTGAGGGGAGCAGCGGGCGGCAGGAGAGGTCTGCGCGCCATGTGGGACCCTCCTCCGGTGGCCGGGGAGCAGCCGGGGATCGAACCGGCGCTGCAGAGGCTGAGCGCAGCTTCGTAACCCAGCGCTCAACCACTGCGCCACCGGGGAGGCCCTGGGGTCTGTTTTTTAATCCAGTTACTACTCTGTGTTTTTTTATTGATGAGTTTAGTCCATTTACATTTAGAGTTAATATATTTTTTTAAAGATTTATTTATACAAGCACGGGGTACAGTCCAAAGTGCGGGAGGGTGAGAGAATTCACCAGAGCCAGAGCGGGGAGCAGAGCAGGCAGAAGGACCGAAGTACGCTGCTAAGGGGAGCAGTGGGCGGCAGGAGAAGTCTGCGCGCCATGTGGGACCCTCCTCTGGTGGCCGGGGAGCAGCCAGGGATCGAACCAGCACTGCAGAGACTGCGGGCAGCTTCGCAACACAGCGTTCAACTGCTGCGCCACCAGGGAGGCCCCATTTAGAGTTAATATTGATACACTGGCATCTGTATTTTCCATTTTGTTTGCCTTTGTGATTCTATTCCTTACCTTATTCTGTTCTTCCTATTCATTCCTCTGTTGGCTTTGCCTTTAGGGCATCTTGTAGTATTTTTTGTAGCAGGGATTTAGTAATAATAAATTTCTGGAGATTCTGTTTGTCTGAGAAGTTCCTTATTTTTCCTTCATGGAGGAAGGAGAGCTTTGCGGGGTATTCTTGACATTTGTTGACTTGGAGTTTGTTAATATGTCTCTCAACTCTCTTCTTACCTGTGGTGTGTTTTTGGAGAAGTCTGATGTCAGCCTGATAGATTTTCCTTTTTAGGATATCTATTTCTTTGCCCTCATCAGTTACATTATTTTTCCTTGTCTTGGACTCTTGGAAACTTTACTATCATGTGTCTTGCTCTAGTTTTTCTGTCATTGTGCTAATTCCATGTTCTTCTGGCTTCCTGTATATCCATTTTCATCTCCTTCTTCATGTGTGGGAATTTCTCTTTGATTATCTCCTTGAATAGTTTCTCAGTTTCTTGGTCTCTTTCCTCACTTTCTGGGATTCCCCCCCAGTTTTATATTGCCTTTCCTTGTGGTGTTGTTAGAGGGCAGCCCAATATAAAATGGGTTGCCTGGCTGTGGGGACTTATTAATACTCCACTGCCAGCACAAACAAAAGGTTAATAAAGGTTTATTTACAAGGGAAGGGGAAATGAAGAAATGTACAACTCAGGGAGAAAATAGGGAGATAAAGTCTTAAATGCATCCTACCCATTCTGCCGACCTGGAAACCCAGTGGCACTCTGAGAGCTGGCCGCGAGCCAAGAGCTGTGAAGCCAAAAAAAAAAAAAAAAAAAAAAAAAAAAAAAGCTGCCCCCAAGACCCCACATGTCTGGTTTTATACCAAACCTGGCTGCTTAACTCCACCCTCAGGTCCCAGCAACCTTCCCTTCGGTGGTGATGGGATTTGTCTTTCCCAATGTCCTGATGGCTTTGGTCTGAAGTGGGGATGGAGTTCACAAAGCCTGTATGGAATTAGCGTAGGACATCCTTTCCCCCCTAACAGTTTCAGCTAGTTCTCAAAGTATTTTCTTCTATTTGGGTTCATTTTATGTCTGTACCTTGGAGAATGCTGATCCATTCTTCCCTTTCTTCTATTCTGTTTTCTTGGCTTTTCCCAGAATTCTTGAGCTTCCCCACTAATCTCTGGATATCTTGTACTTCCTTCAATTTCTTCTTTGGGGATTTTCATTCCTCAATTCATTGTCTATATTTTTTCCCCTTTCTATGTTTTCTCTTAACTGTTTAAGTGTTTTAATTATGGCAATTCTGAATTCTTTTTATACCAGGCAGAGATACTCTTCTGTGTTCCTGTTATCAGGTTCTGGGAGGTTGACTCTCTTTCTGTGGTGTATTGTTCCCAGAAGGGTCATTTTGATCCCTTGTATTTTTCTTTCTTTCTTTCTATTGTTTGCCTTATGTTTTGCTCTGTTCATAGTTCCCTATTACTACTGGTGCTGGTGGGCATGACTTCTGATATCTCTCGCTGAGGCGTGGATGTGTCTGCCTGGTGTCTGAGACACTGTGGCTAGTGAATAGAAATGTAGGTGGAGGTTCTTGTATTATCCCCCTCCGTTGTCCTCAGCTGTACCCCTACTCTAGACAGATGATACTTCATGATACTCTTCCCAGGTTATTGGGGATTACTGGATTTGGAAGTTGGGAGGTGGCTGCAGTTCCCACTTTGGTGCACATCCGGACACTCTTCTGTTGTGGTAGATGTTGTTTTGAACTGTGGTTTGCTCCAGAAGCCCCTGCTTTTTCAGCCCCCACTATGTAGGATGGGATCTAACGTCTCAGGCTGTGGTAATCAAGGGTCTCATGTGGAGAGCTGCACCTCCAGACATATGCTGAGGGGAAGTGCTTACAAGCTGGTGGAATGTATCTCTCTCTCTCTGTTGAGCTGCTAGGTCCCTCTAGGCATGTCTCTGATGGTTTCCAATGAACTAGTCATTGCTGCCTTAGTCTGGTCTGCTGGGGCGCACTGTAGGGCAGTGTGGGATAATCTTCCCAGGGTCTGCTATCTCCCTCGTAGTGTATTAAGGGAGGAAAAAGAATGCACACTGAGAGGTGAGACATAAACTGGAGTGTCCAACAGTCTCTGACAGTCTCTACTGTAGATATGGGAGCTGTGGGAGAATTGGCAATCTTTTTGGGTCCCTGAGGCAGTTGGACAAGTGTGGGGTTTCATGAGGTCTCCTTCCACTTGAGGGCTTGGGGTATTTAGAAGACCCCAATGTAGGGACCAGCCCAACGAGGCTCCCCTGATGCACCTCTCTAGCGGTGCAACAGTTAAACAGTATGTCCTTCCTGGAATAACCTCAGTTACAGCCTCCCTGTTTTGAGTGTAGGTGGTTGCAGATTTTGTTCTGATCACTAGGTGGCTCCAGAGACATCTCCTAGTAAACTTTCAGAAATGTGCTTATTCCCTCAGGTCTCTGGAAAAGGGGGGAGTGGAGATGGGGAGCACCACAAAAAAGGGGCTCACACCCAGCACTGTGCCTGCCCTGATGCCCTGCACACGTTTGCCCACCTGCCCCTTTCTGGAGTTCTCAGATGTCTCTGGATTCTCCCATGGCCTCCAAACTTTTGTCCTTTTCTTTTCCTAGATGAAGTGGCTGGCTTTGTGGGTGGAAGAGGGGAGAATTATTCTGGGTCAATGATTTTATCTCCTTTTGTTACAGGGCAGGGAGAGGGGTACCTTAGAACCCCCAAAACTAAATAGGTTCTGCCATCCACCACATCGAGACAAAGCATATGAAATTTTAATGGAAAGAAACTTTAACACAATTAGCAAGCAATACAGAAAAGACAAAGAATATAGTTTCTAAATCAAGCATCCAAAGTTACCAGTCCCCTCAGTAAAAGTCCACCCAAACGGGACTGGCCCAGAACAAGGCCCGAAATCCTGCCCCAAGTCTAAAGCACCTTTCAATGGGGACCCAGAGTAAAGGATGAGAAATAACCAGACAAGTCTGGGAGGAAAAGAGCAAAATCAAAATCAAGGTAAAAGCTGCCATCGTTAACCTCCCCACAGGGCTCTCACCCACATCTGTTTCAACCAGTCCAGGCAAGCGCAGTTTCTTCACGTGTCTCTCGGCTCCATGTGCCTCCTCCAGGTCTCCTTCTGGTTCCTTCCTGCTTCCTTCCTTCCTCAGTCTCCTTTGCAGATTCTTCTCCTTTGTGCTCAGCTCTACCCTCCCTTGGGTAGGGCAGGGAACCTGGAACATCCCCTGTTCCTGGGAACCACCTGTTACACTTTCCCTCTGCTTCCGTTGGATCACCAACTTTGTCCAATACATTGGGTTTCGCCAGGAACTCACCATTATTTCTCTCTATCAGTTGTTTTTATTGGAGAATTTAATCCTAGCGTCCCTTTGCCACCATGTTGGTGATGTCATCCTGGACACCTCTTTGTAGCATGTTACAATTGTACTAGTTCCATCACTGGATTAATTATTTATATATTTGTCTAAGAATCAATTATGTTTATGATTTTGTAACAGGGTGGTCCCCAGGAAAGGGGGAGGTTCCCTGCCCCACCCAAGGGAGGGTGGAGCTGAGCAGGAAGAGGAGAAGCAGAAGAAGAGACGGAGGAAGGAAGCAGGATGGAGCCAGAAGGAGACCTGGAGGAGGCGCATGGAGCCTAGAGACACGTGAAGAAACTGCGCTTGTCTTTTGGTCGTGGACTGGGTGACACAGATTCGGGTGAGACCCATGGGGAGGTGACAATGGCAGCTTTTATCTTGATGTTGATTTTGCTCTTTTCCTTCTGAGCTTGTCTGGTTGTTTCTGACCCTTTTCTGAGGGTCCCCACTGGAAGATGCTTTAGACTTGTGGCAGGCTTTGGGGCCTTGCTCTGGGCCGATCCCATATGGATGGACTTTTACCCACGAGGGGATGGGTAACTTTGGGTGCTTGATTTAGAAACTAGATTCTTTGCCTTTCCTGTATTGTTTCCTAATTAAAGTTCCTTCCCATTAAAGTGTCATATGTTTTGTGTTGATGCGGCGGATGGCAGAACCCATATAGAATAGGCAGGTTTGCGGGGTTTGGGCTGACCCTCTCCCTGTCCTATAACAGATTTGGCGTCCAACGTGATTTAGGACAGAGCCATCCGTGGTTAGTCAGCCCCATGGGGAAATTGGGCTTCCCTATGGCGCTGGCTACCATAAGCGCAAATGTGACTTTTGGTTTCTCCAGTGTGTTTGTTTCATATGTCGATTTGCTGTTGAAAAACTGGCTTGGGCTTTGTGAAGATTCTGTGTGTTTGTGTGTAATTTGTTTGTAGTGACTTGCGAAGAAATTTTAATTTTTGGAAATTGTTCTGTGCCAGTTTTACTCAAAAGATTAGGCAGTACATTGGACCATGTGGCCAGATCAAAGATGGCATCTGAGGCCACTTGGCGTGCTCTTGTAAAATTCAGAGGTTCTTGTTGCTAGGACTTTGGAACTTTTTTTTCTTTCTTTTTGTAATCTCTGCAGTCTCATTAGCATTTCCAAAGGCAATAATGTTTCTTCAGTGGTGTGTAGCTTTGTCTTTGGCTACTTCCTGCTCTCTTGCCTGATGGATTTTGCAAGCCAATTGTGGAGCAGCGGTGTTTAAATTAGCAAATGTATGCCTGGGTGTTAAGGAAAGAGTAGCCTTATCAGTAACTGGTAATTGCTGGTATCCTTGATGGATTCTTGGAGATAACTTGAATTTTTGCAAAGTCTGGATCAGAAAAATTAACAAGATTTTGTCTGAGTCTGAAAGGATTTGCTGCTGTGAATTTTGTCTACACAATTTGTTTTGGGCATGTTTGCCATTTTGAATCCTGGATTTGTTCAATTGCTGGTGTAAGACAAGATTCTAAGTTTCTGCTTCCTACTGAGGAAGGTCTGTTATGGAAAGCACTCTTTAGGGTGCATCATGTAACTGTACCAGGTTTTCATACCTGTGTTGTTGTTGTCCCTCCCTAGTGTGGGGGAGGTGTAATCTGTGCTTAGGTGTTGAATCTGCTCTTTCAGCTTCGGTCCCAGAGTGGCTAACAGAAGTAAGGAGATGATTCCTTTTAATTGAAAGTTAATTACTGATATTTTAATTTTGCTTTTTCGGGTTCTATTCCAGGAAACCCAAGGAGTGCCTGCTTGGTGGCTAACAAGAGATGACTCCTTTTGCTTAAAAGTTAACTGTTACTTTTATTCTTTCAGTTGCTGTACAGAATACCCCAGGATTGACTTCTAATAAAAAGTCTTCAACACTGAAAACCCTAATGTGATAAACAAGGTCATGTAACTCTTGTGATTAATACAACTTTTCCTTCCTATTTCCAAAGTCTTAGGTTTGTAGGATGACAACTGGAAATTTTTCTGCCAGCAACACTCCACATTTTTTTTGGACTTTGACATTTTTTTTCTGAGCCTATGGAGTAAAACTGCAGTTACATAACATATTCTACGTGGCATAACTAAAAAAAAAAAATGTCTTTGTGTCTATATGTTGTCTGTCTGTATGTCCTTGTGTCTAACCGTCTTGACCTCCAGTGATCGACAAATTGGTATACATGGTGCCCATAGATGTTGAAAAAAAAAAAAAGAGTCTCCAGTTATGAGAAAAACAAAAAGTTATGGTTTGATTGTCAACATTGTGCTACTGAACTAAGCCGGTGCCTTCATAGAGATTGAATATTGTTGTTTCTGCTAATTTTCTGATATTTATGGCAAAGCTTCCCAGAAATCTAAATTCAAGTACAAATTTGGTAGCCTGTCATTTGACTGATGCAAGGAAATTTTGTGGAACCTCAGTAGAGCTCCTGAGACACTCCACGAAGTTTCTCCCTTTCCTCCTGGGAAGGCATTAGATGAATTTGTTCTATTTGGCTTTTACCTAATGGAGTAAAACTGGAAGGGAAGCATTGTCACTTGGGAAAATGGTAAAACTTTGGTATGTACAAAATGTTAACAGTAGTTTTCTAAAATGTGTATGAAAAAACCTCTCAGTATCTGGTATGTATGTAAATTGTCAATGGTGATTGTCACCTTGTAATATTGTATAATTCAATTGTTTCACATCTACAGAAATTGTTTCTGGAAATATAGGGAGAAAAGGTCTCAACAGATTCCTATTGATGGAACTGTTGAGAGAAAAAAACTTTCCTACAAAGGACTGAATAGACCTGGAAATACACCTGACATTTACTAAGGTTTCTTTGACATAATACTGGAAATTTTTTTATGCATTCTGTCCTGAATCCACAAAGTTTTTGTTTTGTTTTATTTTGTTTTGAGTAACCAGGATCTGCAGAAAGGTTGCAATTTTTTTCCCAGCAAAGCTAACTTGTCACATTTTCTCTCCCCTTGATACCAACACAGCATACAAATAGTGGTAGTAATTTTTGCTACTTATTTCAGAGTCTGTTTTTGCATAACTTCCATAGGGATTTTGTCTGTTATAACAAAAAAAAAATTGGACGTGAGTTTGATTGTGTGGCTTTGTGTGGAGTTCTTCCAGAAAGTTGAAAAAGAGCTGAACCAAGAAGAGGAGAACCTGTTTGCCTTGTTTGTAGGGTTCCAGAGACCTCCAAAGAAGGTGAGGAAGCTTGCCTCCATTGGCAGGACTGGACAACCCGGCCAACGAAAATGCCCTGGTACCCTCGAGAAGAGGAAAGCCCAGGTGGAGTCTGATGAGACCAACTTTATACCTGAAGCCTACATTGACTGGATGCAACCGGTTCGCTCTGATCCTGTGTGGAGTATTTCAACAAAGCCAGCTAAAAATCGCTGTTAGTTATTCTCTGCCCTGTGATTTTATGCAAAAATAGGAAAAATGGTTTAAAAGTAAATTTAATTTGCAAATTTTTGCTATGCTGTTAAAGTTTGGGATCAAGGTTGAGAGAATTCGTTTTTGCATAAGTTGAACCATTTTAACATTTTTTCCCTGTGATTTTGATATATTTGCTATCTTGTTTTAGCCAATGCTCCAACATTTTTTTCTTTTGGCTTGGATAATGGACTATTTTTTAAGTAATGAAACTGTCATACTGGACATTCATGGACAATGCTGCTGACTAATTGTTGCTTCTCTTACACACACACACATTGGAACCCTGAAAAAAGACTGTCTCCTAAGACTACACCCTGAGATCTGTGCCACCATAGATATGGTGGAATAAAAATTAAAAGGGGGGATTGTAACAGGGTGGTCCCCAGGAAAGGGGGAGGTTCCCTGCCCCACCCAAGGGAGGGTGGAGCTGAGCAGGAAGAGAAGAAGCTGCAGAAGAGACGGAGGAAGGAAGCAGGATGGAGCCAGGAGACCTGGAAGAGGTGCATGGAGCCTAGAGACACGTGAAGAAACTGCGCTTGTCTTTTGGTTGTGGACTGGGTGACACAGATGTGGGTGAGACCCATGGGGAGGTGACAATGGCAGCTTTTATCTTAATGTTGATTTTGCTCTTTTCCTTATGGGCTTGTCTGGTTGTTTCTGACCCTTTTCTGTGGGTCCCCACTGGAAGATGCTTTAGACTTGTGGCAGGCTTTGGGGCTTTGCTCTGGGCCGATCCCATATGGATGGACTTTTACCCACGAGGGGACGGGTAACTTTGGGTGCTTGATTTACAAACTAGAGTCTTTGCCTTTCCTGTATTGTTTCCTAATTAAAGTTCCTTCCCATTAAAGTCTCCTATGTTTTGTGTTGATGCGGCGGATGGCAGAACCCATGTAGAATAGGCAGGTTTGCGGGGTTTGGGCTGACCCTCTCCCTGTCCTATAACAATTTCATGAAAATTACATGATATTTCTAATTTTATGGCAGATTTTTATAAAGGAAACTTTATATATATAGTTGAAAACCTTTTATGCTACTTAATTTTAAAGACAAATGCATAAAAATGGTCTTTTATTAACATTAAAAAGGAAACACTAAAATACCAGCTGTAATAAACCTGAGTGTTCTTCCCCTGCAGACTGAGGAGCAGCCTGAACAGAGGAGACACCAGGCCCCAGACAGGACGGGGCAGACCCTGGGTTTAGACTGAAGCTGCTCATCTGACACTCATGGTCCTTCTCACCTCAGCAGCTTGTCCACCCCCAGCTGAGCCCCAGAGTCCATGTCCCCAGAGTCCTGGGCGGGACTTGTCTCCTTGTCCTCTGTGAGCTGTTCCCACAATGTCTCCTTCCTCTCCACTCTCTCTCTCTGTCTCTCTCTCTGGGCTCAGGGAGAGTCATTTGAGGAGGTGAGATCCTCATCCAGAGGGAGAATATCCCCCAAGTGAACAGGTTGGGGGGATTTGGGAGAGTCAGAATGTTTCCTCAGGACTCTCCTCCCTATATGGCTTCTGATTTCTCTCATGGGGATCCCAATCCTCTTCCAGCTCTGCGGGGACCATGTTATCACTGTGATCTCAGGCAGAGAAGGCATGGCTCCCTCAGGCCTGGGGGTGTTCCTGCCCCATCTCTCACTCCCATAGGGTCCATCTATTTTCTTCCTTATTTTGGTGTTTTCCTTCCTCCAGTTTTCCCCCACTTACAGTCACGTGGCCATTCCCATCCACCTGGAGGTATCTGTCATATACTGTGTTGATTAAGAAGATGATCCATAGACACCAGGAGGCAGGAAGAGCTGCCCTGAAGGGACAGATTTGCTGAGAGAGGCCTGCATGGTTGCAGGCAGGTGGCCAAGGAGAGCTACTACCACTGAGGTCGGTCAATGAGAAGTCCTGACATAGTACAGGTCATAGGCAGGCAGGAGGCTGCAGCCCTGCAGATGAGAGAGTGGGTGAAGAGAAGCACCTGCAGAGTCACAGGTAGGCAGTAGGAGTGCTACCCTGAGCCTGTGCAGAAACTGTACTGATATAGTTTTCTTCTGTTTGGGCTCACTCCTTGCAAGCCTTGGGTTAGTTGATGATGTTGGATAAACATGCAGAATCTGAAAGGGACCAGAGATTCCAACATGGGCCCCATCTCTATATCTTTACCCTCAGGTCTGTGCTCCGGACATTCCTTACAGTATCTGATACCTGCTTGGGACTTATGCCTTGTGATAAGGCTCTGGAGCCTAAGGATCTTGATTTCTACAGCTAGGTTAATGATCACGTTAATCCCCTCCACCCCCACCTCCTGTGTGTCAGGTTTTAGTCTTGTGAGGCCTCCTTTAGATTTTCTATTCTCTCTTCCATCAAGGGGAGCAGCAGGTGAGACAGGAGAGGTCTGTTGCGCCTTGTGGGTTAGCTCCCTGGCTGGGGATTGAACTCAGACTTAACCCCTACACCACCAGGGAGAACCCTGTCCCTTTTCTTAATAAACCTGCTCTTTTGGATACAGCTTATGTCTCTGTCTCATGGGGAAGCTCCCCTGGGAAACTTGCCTTTGCTGCTGAAAGGGGATCTCTGGTGAAACTTTTCCCAGCATCCCACTCTCTGAATGCAACATCTCCAAAACTGACTACCCAAGACTAAGTCTCTCTGACTGCTCAGCTCCACCCTTCATCAGGTGGGCAGGGAGCAAGAAGCCTCCCCTTTTTATGGAGACCCCTCTCTGCCCTCAGGGCTCTCTGGGATAAGAAGGGAGGGATGGTGAAAGTGAAAAGCTTTTGATTTCAAGATGCAGGAGGGTGTGTGTGTGTATGTGTGTGTGTGTGTGTGTTGTGGTCCATGAAAGCGGAGATCCTTATTCTGTCAGACCTCAGGGCAGCTGTGAGTTTGGGGAGCATGTGGGATAGACAATGGGTGAGGCTTGGTTGGACAGAGATGCTAACTGTGTCTCCTGCTTCCTGTGGGAATGTCCTGAATAAACCCCACAGATAGGTTTTATGGACTTCACCCATACTCCAGACCAAAGATATCCAAGACACCAAGGGAACGTGGAGTGGGCCATGCTACTTATGCAGTCTGACAAGGTCTGGGCATGGGGGAAATTCCTGAAAAGTCGGGAAGCTCCGCAGCTGGCTCCTTTCATTTGTCTATGGCAGTTATTGAAACCATGGAAAATTTTTATAAGCTTCAGAATAACCCAATGAGTGTTGACATTAATGCTAGTTTCGGTATGCATACTTCAGTAATTTGAGAAATATACCTTCCAACATGATTGATAATGAAATGGTTTCTAATATTCCTCCACGTCCTCCAATTTATAATTATGTTACCATGGGTAACACCGAGTTCTTTAAGAAGCCACACTTGATAGAACTGTTGGAACTGAGCCTGATAAAAGTCCCCATGAGAAAAGGTCCCGAGGTGCCCCGGGAGGCGAAATGGTCTGAGAAAAACATACCACATACTGTTCCCATGGTACCAGGACCCTTTGGTTCTATATGGAAAATAGGAAGCCACTTTTGATTTTACAGTGCCTGCTTAGCCTTGTTTTAGTTACCTAGATGACCGCATAAATCACACTGTGTATAGCACCTATTTCTATTCTCTGAATAACATGCATCACCTAGGGAAATAATGTAACCAAGTTAATGTAGCCAAGCAACCAAGTTAATCATAGGCTAGGAAAATTCAGAAAGGGCTATGCACTGATTGATGATCAAAAATAAATTCTGAAACAATGTAAAAGTAAAATCATATGATTGCATGATGTAATGATCAAATAAAAAAAATTTCTAATGCATAAATAAAGACCCGCTGAGACCCTCAGCAGGAGATACTTGCACCCTGATCAAGTGTCTTTGTCTCCTCATTCCCTCATCCCTTCATCCCTCCATTCCACCAACACCATCTCCTCCTTCCGGGACCCTGCCATGGTCGGAGCTGGACTCCGGCAGACTACAAATCCCATAATGTCGTCACTGAAAGGAGGACTGCTGGGAACCAAGGGTGGAGTTAAATAGCCAGGTTTGGTATAAAACCAGGCATGTGGGCCATGGTGGGGGTAAGGGACTTTTGGCTTATTGCCAGCTTTCAGCATGCTATTGTTAGGGGGAAAAGAATGTCCTAAAGCTAATTCCATACAGGCTTTGTGGACTCCACCCCCACCCCAGGCCAAAGCCAAAGACACTGGGAACTCCAAATCCCGTCACCACCAAAGGGAAGGTGGCTGGGACCTGAGGGTGGGGTTAAGCAGCCAGGTTGGGATAAAGCCAGACATGTGGGCTTTGGAGCAGTCCCCCATTTTGACTCTCCTCCAGCTAGCAGCATCCGGCCAGCTCGGAGAGTGCTTTTTGAGTTTCTAGGTCGGAGGAACCTAGAAAGACTTTATTTCCCTATTTTCTCTCTGAGTTGTACATTTTCCTTATTTCCTTTTCCCTTGTAAATAAACCTTTTATTAACCTTTTGTGTATGCCTGTAGTGGAGTATTAATAAGTCCCTTGTAAGCGCGCAGGTGAGGACCCACAGCCAGGCAACCCGTTCAATATCGGGGCTGCCTTATAACACTATTGGGGTTCCAGCTCAGCAGAACAGATAGGATGCATTCACCAATTTATCTCCCTCTCTTTCCCCCGAGTTATTCATTTCTTCATTTCCCCTTCATTTGTAAATAAACTTTATTAACCTTTTTGTGTGTGCCTGCAGTTGAGTAGTATTACAAGTCCCTTTAAGCACGCAGGTGAGGACTCACTGTCAGGCAACCCGTTTCATATCGGGGCTGCCCTGTTTCAGTTACTCAGGTTTTTTGTTCTCAAAAAGGAACAGTATGTGAATAAGCACATGATGAAGTCTCCCCACCCAGGACTCCCCCGGTGTCCCTCCCTGTGCTTATAACCTGCCGGGAAATTCCTCATCTGACTTCTGCCATCACTGGCTTTTTTAACTTCATACCTCCATATCCTGCAAGGTTTGTAATTTTGTCCCTGGGTCCTGCACCCCTGTCCCCATCTCCAAGCTTCCTTGTCTGCATCCTCCTTTCCCTCCCTCAGTGTCCACCCTGCACTGGCCACAAGGGGACAGCAGAGCCTCATGGACCCTGGGGACAAGCCTGGTGGCCTTTCCATTGGCCCCTGGGCTCCTCCCCCACCAAGTAGCCCCCTTTCTGGTGCCCCCAGGCGGGAGCTGCAGGATGGCCCTGCTTCCCTCTGAGAGCCCTGCTGCTTCAATGACACTCAGGAGTCGAGTTTGGGGCTGGGATCCTAATTCTTTTGCTCACTCACTCCTTTCAGTGATGTCTTAGGAGGATGCAGCTCTGCTAACATGTGTGTACAAACATTACACAGATTATAAAAGCAAACAAACAACACATTAAAAGAGATGAAACTGGTCCAACCACTATGGAGAGCTGTGTGGAGATTTCTGGACCTACTAAACATAGAGCTTCCATATGATCCAGCAATTCCACTCCTAGGTATTTACCCAAAGGACACAGAAACATCAATTCCAAAGAGCACCTGCACCCCTATGTTTATAGCAGCACTGTTTACAATAGCTAAGCTTTGGAAACAACCCACATGCCCAAAAATAGATGACTGGATCAAGAAGATGTGGTACATATATACCATGGAATATTACTTAGCATTCAAAAAAGATAAACACATGCAATTTGCAGCAACATGGATGGCGCTGGAAGGGATCATGCTCAGCGAAATAAGCCAAAAAGAAAAAGAAAAATACCGGATGGTCTCACTCATAGCAGGAATCTAGAAAACTTAAATAAGGGACCAGGAAAATGAATAACTATAAGAAAGTGAAAATCAAAATCAACAAAAAACTATGAACCAGAGACACTTTTTTTGGGAGTGGGGGCGGGAGGGGAGGGATTGGGGTCAGAATGGGGGGTTGCAATTGTATGGGGGAATATAAAAATAAAATTTATAAAAAAAATAAATAAATATAATGAAATGTATACAAATTATCAAAAAAAAAAAATAAAAGAGATGAGGTTACATTATTTTAAACAGATTTTCTAATAGGTTTTTGCTTCCTCTCTAAGCCCCCATTTTGAGGTAGGCTGGGAATTTAGCACAAAGTTTGCAGCCCTATCTCCATGCCCTTTCCCATCCAGTAACTGAAAAACCAGCTTTGCACATGCCAAAGCACAGAGACCCCAACCCTGTCCCTCTAGACTCTTATCTCACCCTGGGCTCCACTGAATGTGAAACTTGTATCTTAACTTCCCCAAAGGATGAGGGATGCTCAATGAAACTGAAGGCACCTGAGCAGGCAGCCCTGGGTCCTGTGATAAGCAACTTGCTACATTTCTTGGGCTGTAACTCATACCCAGTTACAGTGTTACAGTGTTTATGCTCCAGCACAAGCTGGAATGTACATAAACACATAACATCTTAGAGGGTGCTCAGCCGTTATATGGAGATCCCGGGTCAGGTACCGGTACAATAAACCTGCTTCTTGTTTGTTAGGCTCAGTGTCCTGGTTTCCTTATGCCACATAGTAAAACCTGTAGAACGCACACGTGTGTGTGTGTGTGTGTGTGTGTGTATCTTTTACTTTCCCATCTCCTCCTCCCACCAGCTCCCCCACCCTGCCCAGCAATGAAGCAATTTGACACTGTTTTGATGATTTTTCTGCCGTGGAGGAGAATCCAGTGAACTCTTCATGTTAACAAAGTCAAGATAAATTATATTTTACTGGATTGCTAGTTCATATAAAGGGGTTTAATCCTCCCATCAATAGTTGTATTTTAAAATTACAACTCATTTTATATTCCCCACTGTTTTTAACTTCCTCATGTATTAACCTGAAACTATTTCCAAAGTACTTGAAAGCATGAAAAAATTACAGGTATTATATATACCTTGGTTGAACAGGAAAGTAAATTATTAACCCATCAGCACCAGGACAATTTATATTTGAACAAGACAGAACAGTGAACAGTGTGTGTTGACAAAGCAGCAGGAACAGGCCCTGAGGATCTGGACAGGCAGTGAGGGGGGTGAGTGTCCTTTCTGCAGAGTGTCCAGTGTCCCCCAGGTTTGTCCAGAGACACCTGCCCTGTGCTCTGTCCCCACTTCCTTCCCTTCCCCACAGGGGCCCAAAGGCAGCATTCAGGGGGAGGTGAGGTTTCCGGGTGTGTACTCCTGGGGCAGTTCTGAGTCCAAGGTCCCCTCCTGCTCCCCTCCTCCTGAGGGGTGAGGAGCTGGGGGCTGGGCTGAGCTGAGAGGTGGGGTGGGGGTGGGGCACATCTTGCAGCCTCAGCCCCTCCCCCAGGAAGGTCCTGGATGGACCTACACAGAGGGCAGGACTCAGGTGCCTTCATCTCTGTCTACAGGTGTGAGAATCAGGGGCCACAGACAGACACCATCTGTGCAGCCCAGCTCCTGGCACCTAGTAGGTGCTCAGTGAAGTTTCATTTTCTTCCCTTAGTGTCTTCATCAAATTCTCCTAATGTCTTTAGGCCGAGAGGCATCCCCACTGGATAGGGATGTGGTGGCAGATGGGGTAAACACAGTGGAGAGTATTTTCCTGTCTCTTCAGTTATTTTCAGATAAAAATGGATTTTCCCAATATTCCTGAATCTAAGGGGAGATTGTCACAAAGAAAACTTTATGGATACAACCTGGGATGTATTAAGTATTTCTAGAACTCCTGGATTGTACCAGCATTTTAATATCTCATAGTTGACATCCAGGCAGAAATCATGGATTTGGCTTTCAGAGATAAAAGAACATCCTTGCTCCATGACAACAGACACAGGACCTCCCTGGTGAAGCAAGGGGTTAAGTTGCAACATTATGAAGCTATCCCCACAACCACTTCAGCAGGAGTTCAAGGCCGGCCAGGGAGCTACCCACAAGGTGCAGCAGACCTCTACTATCTCGCCCACTGCTCCCCTCAGCAGTGTATTTCAGTCAGTCTGCTGTTCTTCTCCCTGCTCTGTCTCTGGTGAGTCCTCTCACCCCCACACCCCTGCGTCTCTGACCTATACCTTTGCTCTTGTATGCATAAGTAAATAAAATAAAAAAAAAAAAAAAAAAAAAAAAAAAAAACAGACATAGCAGGCCCTCAAGACAGGGAGAGTGAGCCCTGCCAGGACAGTCCTGCTGGTGTGAGGCTGTGACCCTGTGAGGAGTTGGGTCCCTGGTGTGTAGAAAGTAATGTGAGGACCACAATCTGGCAGGAGTGTGGTGAGGGCTACAATCGCAAGAGTCACTGCCTGGTGAACCTGAGCCCTGGGTAGGCCTGGGGGGCAGATACAGGTGCTGACCTCACTGTTTCCAGGTGAGTGAGATGTGATTAGTGACTCAGTTATGTTTGGGAGTAGCCCATGGGCAACAGCAGCATCTCCTCTGCAGACGGGCTCAGCTGAGGCTGGTGAGGCCCCTCCTTACTGGATTCACAGGGCCTCCTTTGGGGGTATAGGAAAATAGGGGAGTGTGGTGGACGCCGTGTCCATCAGGGGCTGGTGCTCAGGTCAGAGGTGGTGTCTCGTGTTCTCGTGGACTGAGGGGTTTTCTGAATGAATGAGGCCAAGGAGCCGATGGGCAGCAGCAGTGTATCCTCTGCAGACAAGCTCAGCTGAGGCTTGTGAGGCCCCATCACAAATAGCATGTGCAAGGGGGATGGAGAGGTTTGGGGTGGCCCTTTGGAGCAGGTCACTTCAGATGAGGCCCAAAAGGTGAGGGGTTTGGGGAGCAGAGGCAGCAGGAGCATCAGGGTCTGTGAGGAGGCCTGAGGCTGGGAGACCTCCCTGAATTGGAGGAGTCACCTGAGCGAGAGGGGGCCCCTGGGAGAGCAATGGGAGGGGGTCAGAGAGGGAGGAGGAGGCCTGGGAGACCTCCTTTAAGCAGAGGGATCCCCTGAACGGACAAGACAGGGAGATGACATAAGCTGACTGGAGAGGGTCATGATCCTGGAAGGAAATGGACTGGGGGAGGTGAGGCTAGTGGTGGGGTGGTGTGACCCTTGGGCCAGGTGAGAAATGAGGGTGATGTGGAATAGGTGCTCATCATGGACATGGGCTGAACATTTGGGTGCATGGTAAGTAGACTGGGGGGAGTGGACTGCGAATATGACCCTGGAGTTTGTGGCAGAGATAACTGGGGGGACACAGGGGCCCTTCACTGAGAAGGGGAAACCACAGGAAGTGAGGGGGGAAGGGAGGCCCAGGAACCATGGTTTCCTTGGAGCATAGAATCGGGCCTTCCTGGTGACCCGTGTCGCGGAGGGACAGGATCTGGTCACTGTGACCAGGTCTCGGGTGACATTAACATCTGAACAAGCTGCAGGTCCCTCCACACAGTGTGGCTGGATGAGGTCCTGGCAGTTCCTGGTCCCCAGTGCTGACTCCTGGTGTCCAGAGTGGGGGGCTCCTGGGTAAGCTGCTGTGAGGAGAAGAAAACAAGTCCCCTGGGGGTTCCTCAAAGGCTCTGCCAAGTGGGGTGACAGATGACCTGGGGTCAATGGGGTGACACAGACTGGGCCCTTCATGGGACTCAGAGTCAGTCCTGACTGGGCCCCACACTCACCCTTAGTTCTGGGTATGGGAGCCAAGCAGCCTGGAGCACAGTGGGTGCTGGGTGGGCACCTCCCCTGTGCCTGCAGGGGTGTCAGAGTGCCTCTCTCTCCCCTCTGCTGACCCATCTGATATGCTGTTTCCTTCCTGAAACAGGAAGGAAGTGCTCCCCCGGGTGCACTGTCATGAGGGCAGGGTGGAGGCTGCTGGGATTGCATTTCAGCTTTCACTTTCAGATCATGTAGGAGCCCGAGAAGGGTGATTGGGTTTTTAAGAATTAGGAGGATCCCAGGGATCCCACCCCTAGGGAGACACCGCTCAATGAGTGCTGAATTCTGCCTGTCTACTCTTTTGAGGACCATCTTCTCTGAGCCATGAGACCCCCTTGGCACCCAGCAGGGCTCCTGAGCAGCTAACAGCAGGTGCTAACTCTGTGAGAAGATTTGGAGAAGCACTGAAATTTCTCAAGTTCGACAGGGCGCCCTAGAAGCCTCTCCATTTCCAAGCAGGTATGTCAGTTTTGAAGACACGTTTCTTTTAAGAAAAGAAAGTGGGGAGCAGCTGATGGTAAGGAGGGGTTGAGAATGTGGTGAGGCTTGGGTGTGACTGGAGGTGGCACAGGAAATGGTGCAGGTCTGAGAGCTCCCAGTGCAACCTCTTTGAAGATTGTACTTCACTTATTTTAATAATGTGTCTGTAACATCCTGGGGCACAACCCTGTTCTAGAATTTTAGGTAGTGACTCTTCAAATATAATTCATGTAATTCTCGTTCCAGCCTTGGTTGGGAGAGGCTGTTAACATTCCCATTTTCCTGGGGGGAAAGTGAGGCAGGAATGTTGAGAGACTTGATGAAGATGGTCACACAGAGAGTGGCTGAGTCTAGAGATGACCACAGAGTCAGCCCCAGAATCTGCACTCCCAGAACCATGACCTACCTCCCCCCAAACCCAGAGGTGTGTGGTTTGAGGGTGTTTTCTCTGAGCAGGACTCATTTCCTTTCTGTGCTGCTCTGTCTCACTGGTTCCCTCACCACGAGGCAGAAAGCCTCACAGAGTTAGAGAAAAGAGGGAGAAGCCCTCAGTGGGGATCTGACCTAGCTCCTGTTGTGTTTGGGGAAGGATCTTGCCTTTGACCTTGGCAGGTCAGGGCTGGGGAGGGACTGACCTTCAGGTGAGCTGGAAAAGCAGACAGAGCAGGACCGGGGCCTGTGGGGGACCCTGATTCCTTGGGGACAGTGTCATGTGTCCTGAGGCTTCTTAGGGTCACCTGGTCACACTGAGGCAGACAGGACCACAAGCAGGTGCTGGCCTGTCCTTCATGGGGGCCTGGGTTTGGATGTGATGATGGGGAGGGAGGGCAGTTTGCACCCCGGAACCTGGTGCTAAGAATAGAGGGGCCTGGTGCTCTGAGCAGAGTGAGTCTGGGGTGTGGGTTCCACACTGTACGAAGGGAAGGGAGGGTGTTTTTCGCCAATAAACGTCATGGTCTCTAGCAGCACAGAGGCTCAGAAGCCCTGAAAAGAGCGAGGTCTGTCCTCCTTGGTCAGTGAATAAAGGGTCACCAGGAAGGACCCTGCTCCTGCTGGTGGGGGTCCCTGGGCCCTGCTCCTCCCTGAGCCCAGAGCTCCTGGCTGCCCTGCTCTTCTGTGTGGGCCTGGCTGCCTCCTGCCCTGTCTCTCCCCATCCCTGAGGAGATGGCGCCTGCTCCTGCCCCAGCTCTGTGCTCTGCCTCCTCCCCTGCCTGCTGCTCCTCCTCTAGCTGCCCCCTGGGGGGTCCCAAGGTGATTGTGTCCCTTCCTGTCCTGTCTCCCTTGGGTGGGTGGGGCCCAGGGGCTCTGGGAGCTCCTTCTCCAGGAATTGCCTTTGTTCATTTGTCTTAGCATAATGTCCTCAAGTTCCATCCATGTTGTTTAAATGACATGATTTTACTTATTTAAAAAAAAAAATATATCTGTGGTCCTCCTGGTGGTACAAGGGGTTAAGTCTCACCATTATCAAGCTATCACTAGTCACTGTAACAGGAGTTTGATCCCTGGTCAGGGAGCTGATCCACATCTTGTAGCAGACCTCTCCTGTCTTGCTAGTTGCTCCCCTCAACAGTCTGTTTCTGTCAGTCTGCCTGTTCTGCTCCCCACTCTGTCTCTGGTGAATCCCCTCTCTCCCCCACCCCCATACCTCTGGCCTACACCCCAGCTCTTATATGCATACATAAATAAAAATAAATCTTTTAAAATATCTGAGTACTATTTCATAAAGTGTGTGTATATAAGTAATGTTACTCTATTTACTTTAATGAATCTCTGTTCCTGTCTTTCTTCACATTATGCTTATGTGACCTTTCCTCATAGATTGGTTAGTTCTTCCAGTTTTTCTTCATTTTTCTCTTTTTTCTCCTACTTTGGTCCATTGTTCATTATTATTGTCACGTCACTGATTTGATCTTTCATTTGGTCTATTCTGCTCCAATAGCTTCTCCAGGAGTGAGTAGCTTCTCTGCTAATCTTTTTACAGCCCCCATCTCTGTGATTTTAATTTAAGGATTCAATTTTTGTTTTCTTTAACTCATTTTATTTTCCAAGTCATTCATTTATTGTTCTGAATTTTGTTTTTCTTTTTGATTCACTTTTTTGTGTTTTCTCCATTTCTTTGACTTTCTTTATTACTGCAATTTGAACCCTACTTGATAATAAGATATGATCTTCCATGTCTTTGTAGTTATATATTGCAGAGTTGGTCTTGTCTTGAGATCTCACATTTCTGGGGCTTATTTTGCTGCTTTAATTTCCTATTTTTGAAAAAAATACATCTGTAGTGGTAACTTAAAGAGTTGAACTACTTGTAACTTTCCATCAGGTGACCCTGTTGCGTTTTTAGATTTGTAACTTATGTAGGACTAGAGACCTGATCCTTGAGATGCTGAGTCAGAGATTGTGGGGCCTGCAGTCATCCAGCCTCTGGGGTGGGTGCTCTGGCTGGGGCGTGTGAGCTCATGTTTGTGTTACCCTGACACCCGCCTCTCTCAGTTCAAGCCCTGAGATGCTGCCCTGTGCATGCTGTCCCTGATCCTCAGGAAGGCGGGGCCAGTCCTGAGGAGAAGTGGGGGTGCATCCAGCTCTGTGCTTTGTTTCTTCACTGGGGATCTTGTTAGCTGGGAGTAACCAGTCAGAGCTGTGAGCCCCTCACTGTCAGCTCTCCCTGCCCAGGGTCACATGACTGGGTGAGTGACCACCACAGTGTGTGCTGCCGCCTCCCCCACCCTGACCACAGCCTCCAGGTGTCTATCTCTGCCTACTTCTAGTCAGTGAAACATGACTCTCCTCTGTATCCTTTTTGGTGCTGTCTGCCTGGTGACTGCTGTATGAGAGTGTCCAGTTTTGTCGCAAGCCTGGTGTTCTCTGGGTGCCCTGTCCACTCATTCACATTGATGATCCTCTGTGCAATGAAACAGATTTCCTCAGACAGCTTCTTTTTTTTTTTTTTTATAGAGGCATGCTTTATTTATTTGTTTGCTGGTTTCTTTGTTTGTTTTTATACATGCACTGGGTATAGTCAGAAGCGCGGGAGGGCGAGAGAATTCACCAGAGCCAGCGGGGAGCAGAGCAGGCAGAAGGACCGAAGTACACTGCTGAGGGGAGCAGCGGGCGGCAGGAGAGGTCTGCGCGCCATGTGGGACCCTCCTCTGGTGGCCGGGGAGCAGCCGGGGATCGAACCGGCGCCGCAGAGGCCGCGCGCAGCTTCGCAACCCAGCGCTCAACCGCTGCGCCACCGGGGAGGCCCTCAGACAGCTTCTTAATCCCCAAAGAACTCTTTGGAAATGCACATTCTTTTGTACATCCCAATCTGCTGCATCAGACCTGGGGTAGGGTCCCTGCATTTTACAGTTACAAGCCCTCCTGGAGATTGTGATGCTGAAGGTGAGAACCATGGAGTTAGAGTATTTTATGGAAGGTCCTGCTATCAGGCACACTAGTGAATGAGGGAGCATCCTTGACATTATTACTGGGCCACAAGTTGTGTGGAAGATCTTTCCCAGGTTCAGAATTGTCACTGTTAATCCTTCATGTCAGCTTGTTACAGAGAGGGGCAGCCCAGACCCCACAAACCTGCCTGCTCTAAATAGGTCCTGCCATCTGCTGCATCAACACAAAACATATGAGACTTTAATGGGAGGAAACTTTAATATAATTAGGAAACAATGCAGAAAAAACAAAGAACATAGTTTCTAAATCAATCAAGCACCCAAAGTTACCCGTCCCCTCGTGGGTAAAAGTCCACCCAAGCAGGATTGGCCCAGAGCAAGGCCCAAAAGCCTGCCACAAGTCTAAAGCATCTTCCAGTGGGGACCCACAGTAAAGGATCAGAAACAACCAGACAAGTCTGGGAGGAAAAGAGCAAAATCAAATTCAAGGCAAATACCGCCATTGTCACCTCCCCACGGGTCTCTCACCCACATCTGTGTTACCCAGTCCATGACCAAAAGGCAATGTAATTTCTATACATGTCCCTCAGCTCCACGTGCCTCTTCCAGGTCTCCTACTGGATCCAAACAGCTTCCTTCCTTCCTCAGTCTCCTCTGCAGCTTCTTCTTTCCCTGCTCAGCTCCACCCTCCTTTTTTGGGTGGGGTGGGGAACCTGGAACCTCCCTCATTCCTGGGGACCACCCTGTTACAATCCCCTCTTTTAATTTTTATTCCACCATATCTATGGTGGTGGCACAGATCTCAGGGTGTAGTCTTAGGAGACAGTCTTTTTTTGTTTTTGTTTTTATTTATTTATTTATTTTTGGCTTGGACTGCTGAACTGGTTTTCCAGGAATGGAGGATTTTTACTTTCCAAAATGGACAATACCTGGAGAGACTGGTTTTCTTTCACACTGGAAACCTGAAAATGTTCCTCTGAGACTGTACCCCAGCATCCATATATTTGCTCTTCATCACCATGGAAATGGCAGAAAGTGAAAGGAGGGAATTGATAGGGGGAAAGGATGTCCTCAGCAAACTCCATACAGGCTTTGTTGACTCCACCCTCATGACACTGGGAACTGCAAATCCCATGATCACCGAGGGAAGGTTGCCAGGAACTGAGTGCGGGGTTAAGCAACTAGGCTCTGGGTTAGGGTATTTCACTGGTCATGTGGCTGGGGGTCGCCCTCTTGGCCACGAGGCATGATAAGTTTTTGCCAGCTTTGGGGGGGGGGTCATTGTGATTCCAGGTCAACGGAATGGGAGGGCGCATTTATGAAGTAATCTCCCTCTTTTTCTCCCTGAGTTATTCATTTCCCCAGTCCCTCTTCCCTTGTAAATAAACCTTTTATCAACTTTTTGTGTGTGTCTGCAGTTTAGCATTCATAGGTTCCCTTTACAGCACGTGGATGATGACCCACAGTCAGGAAATTCCATTTTATATCTGGGTTTGCCCTGTAACAAGCTGTCTGCTCATCAGACACCTTCTCTTAGCCTGCCTGGGCCTCCCCCAGTGTTGGTGTGTGTTCCCTGATATGACTGTGTCTCTCAGCCTTTCTAACTCCCATGTCTGTGTTCACAGAGAGCTTCCGTGTGCTTGGCCCCCCAGGCCCCATAGCGGCAGAGCTGGGCGAGGACGCCACACTGCCCTGCTCCGTGGACCCAGTCATGAGTGCAGAGAACATGGAGTTGAGGTGGCTCCGGACCAATAATTTGGAGTCAGTGTTCACCTATCTAGACCGACAGGAGTGGAATGAGGAGCTTATGGCCCAGTACGCAGGGAGGACCTCACTGGTGGGGAGATTCCTCAGTGAAGGGAAGGCTGCTGTGTGCATCCACAAGGTCCAGGCTGCTGACAATGGGCTGTATACCTGCTTCTTCAGCAACAGAGTCTTCCATGGGCGAGCCACCTTGGAGCTGCAGGTGGCAGTTTGGTGACATGTTAAATATCTCAGAATCCTGGAGTTTTGGAATTGGGGAGAAAATAAGGGTAATGGAATTTATTTTTTCATTTCATTTATGAGTAAGAAAAGGCTTATTCATTCATGTTTTATTAAATGTAAATATACAGGGGACCTACTACATGTCTGGCCTTGGTCTAAACTCTTGGATACAAAAGCAAATCTAATAAAGTTCTTCATTCTGTGAGTTTATATTTGTAGCAGAAGATAGAGCAAAAGGAAAATATCCTCACTGTGAAAAAAAAATACTTGGGAGTTTGTCCTTTAACAACTTCCCTACACATCTCACAGCAATGTTGGCTACAGGCATGTTGTACATTACAGGGAAGGGAATTTCTATGTGGAGGCACAGGTGGTGTGAATGACCAGGGGGAGCGTGTGTTTGGTGTGTGATCTGCTCACATGGAGTCCTCATGGCTGGTGGGGGAGAGTGAGGAGCAGGGTGTTGTGAGGTGACAATACTCTCATAAAAAAAAAAAAATGTTGTGACTACATGGCAGAGAGATCAAGGGTGGCTGATGAATGCTCCCAAAGGTCATCATAAAAACCTCCATATATGTAGATATTTGAGCTGGGACATCATTTGTTCTAACAGGGTCTATAAAGCCCCTCAGAGCAGATGCAGAAAGGATGATGGAGTCCACAGAGCCTGGTGATTGTGGACAAGAGCTGTTAGATTCTTTAGCTTGGGGTGGTGGGCCTTGAGGGCACAGGTGTAAAAAGTGTGAACACTGCAGAGAGAAGAGGCTGAGGAGGAGTCACAGATGAGGAGTCCTGGTGCGCATGTTGTGGTGTTTGCTTGTGGAGCTGTTGGGAATTTTCAGCACAGCAGCGCTTAGCATGATGACTCTGGCAGTAGTGGGAGGACAAGGGCGGGAACAGCATCTGGAGTTGTGGCTGCAGTTACGGGGTGGAGAGGGGGGCTGGTTCACACAGTGGTGGTGGGTGCACAGGAGGTGCCCTCAGTGAGGTTTGGAAATAACCCAATTGAATGAGGAGAATTGGGTCACAGAATTTAAAGTGGAAGAAAGGATTGCAGAGGCTTCTGAGGCTTTGTAGAGTTTGTTTGGTATTTAATGTCAGGAAGATTAGTAATGTGTATCAGTTACCTGTCACCATAGTGCTGCTGTGAAACAAAGAACCACAGAAAAAATCTCTCAATGGCCTGTAGAAATGGATTTGTATTCACATGGGCTGTGGGGACTTCAGCCAACCTGGCATGGACTTGACTACTCACTACTGAACTTACTCCTACATTATTTGGTCAGATGAAAAAGTCACCAAGTGGACCTTGGCTGAGCTTGTTACATGAAGGGTCACGGGCTCCTGGCTGAGGGAGGAGCTTCAGGGGAAAGGCTGGTGACAAGCCCTGCTCCACCTGAACTACAATGTCCTTCCAGGGAGGTGGCAGAGGGAAGACCCATGGGGTCAGCTCTTGAAACCTCTGCTGAGTCACATGAGCTGATCTCTCATTAGACACGTGAAGTCGCATGACTGATCCCAGAGTCAGAGTGTGAGTAAAATGTACATGGCAGAGTGTGAGCCTGATATGAAGAAGGGTGAAGAATTAGGAACATTTCTTTTGTTAATTTACCTTAGGTGAGACGGCAGCATGAGTTCAGATGTAGAATTTTAGGTGTGAAGAGCATGTGAGGAATCCTGGCAGATGTAACCTACAGGGTTGGGGAGGCCGGTGAGGTGATATCTGGAAGTGATGTGTGAGGAGACACAGGAGCTGACGGAGAAGAAGCCCTGGGAGAGGGTGTGAGATAAGACGGGGCTTTAAGGACTACACCATGGGACTGTTCTGCCTTCAAGGAGCAGGTGCAGGGACTGAAAAGTCAGGAAAGGGGCTCAGCAGGGGCCCAAGTTACAACAAGGCACCCTCAGAGGGAAGTGACCAGTCCAAGATGGAGGTGGTTTCAAGGTCACATCAGGAGTGTCCTGAATGAGGGGAGACTGGGTGAGGGGACCGTGGAGACTGGGGTTGACAAATGGGAGGTTTTTGTTGAATCACCCAGAACAGAATGGTCCAGAAGGAGAAGCTGCACTATGGAGGCTGAGATGTTGGTGAGAAAAGAGAAAACAGAGCTGTTTATGTATAATAAAGTGTACTCTTCTAATAATAAAAGGATTTTAAAAAGATTTGAAGATGGTTATATAATTATAAAAACAATAGGTAGAAAGGTAGAGATGAACATGTCAGGTCATCATCTTGCTCCAGGTCTCCCCTAGATCCCTCAGAGTGCACATTATCAGCATCCCCTGGAGGCATGCACAGGAGGGCCATGCCCCACCTGGCTCTCATCTTCCCTCCGCAGGTGTGGGCTCTGCCCCCCAAGTGCACATCATGGGACCAGAGGAGGATGGGTTGCGCATGGTGTGCACGGCCTCGGGCTGGTTCCCGGAGCCCCAGGTGCAGTGGAGACACCCCCTTGGGGAGCAGTTCCAGAACTTCTCCAAGGTCCACCCCAGGACACTGAGGGTCTGTTCAGCGTGGAGGCCGCTCTGGTGGTGAGAGACAGCTCTGCAGGGAGCGTGACCTGCTCCATCCTCAACCCTGTCCTGCTCCAGGAGAAGGCCATGGCCATGGTCATCCCAGGTCAGCGCTGCTCCCCAATCCATGCTTTCTGCAGTATCAGATGGGGGACCAGCACCCCCAGGTGTGCTAGGCTGGGCTGTATCCTGATGGCGTCTCTGTGGGGTCTCTGACTGCAGAGCCCTTCTTTCCCCGGGCCTCTCCCTGGAAGGCAGCTTTCCTGGTGATCCTGCCCTTGCTGCTGCTCCTGCTTCTGGGGTCTGCCTTCTACACCTGGAGAGAATATTCCACACATATACAGGATCTCCAGGAAGCTCTAGCTCTGCTCTCCCTCCTGAACTCTCTGTCCCCTTCATAGAGACATTCTGGTTCTTAGCTCACCTGTGTCCTGTGTTGTCTTTCAGACCAGAGGAAGGCAGCTTACCTGGCTGGTGAGTGATGCTCCAGGTGTCCTGGGTCCCTGTCCCCTGTGCTAAGGGGTCCCTCCCCTTATCTCTCTTAGCACAGACATGTGGACCCTTCCCTGGGATGGAAGTGGGAGCTGGTAGGAGGCAGGACCCTGCTCCATGGGCTCTCCAGATCTGGGTGCTGTTTTCCCCCTATTCTTGGGATCCTGGTGGGTGGTGACCAATGGACTCTCCTGAAATGTAGTGTCATTCCAGCCCTGACTTTCTCACCATTGCACTGGCTTTCTAGTCCTCGATGCATCTTGTTCTTGGTCAGCACCTGGAAGTAAAGCAGCTGCTCTGGGATTTGATAAGTAAATGGACTCTTGAAGTTTAGGAATGTGACCTCCTCCAGCCCTTTCTCTCCAAGCCACAAGAAAAGTCTATTCTCTCTGCTCCTGAAGATGCTGATCGGTAGTGCTGGGCGAGGACGGGGTGACCTTGCATGGAAGGGAGTGGGGGGACTTTCCCTCTCCCAGAGAGTGTTTATCACTAGAAATACTGCACTGGAGGAAGATGGGCCATTTCTACTCAGGAGCTGGTGTGATGTCCATGTTGTGTTTTTATTTCATCTTCCCATTAATTTCCAAGCAAATACTGAATGTAATAATTATGGAATAATATGTACGTTAAAAAATAACTTTGCATATGCTGTTTTCAATCCTGTGTAGCAACACTGAGTAGCAGGTGAAGCAGGAGCTTTGAAGGCTGAGGGGCCCAGAGCTGCTCAGTGACTTGCCCAAAGCCCCACAGCAGCAGCAGGCAGGGCTGGGTCAGCCTGTCCTGCAGGGTCCTGACCTGAGCCAGGGATTTCCCACCACCCCCTGCTGTCTGCACAGGGCAGGGGGTCATGACCTCTCAACCTCTCCCCTCCACCCCCGAGAGAGTCTCACCTGCAGAACAGGGGGAGATCAGGGCCCGTGGGTCACATGAGCAGGTTGTTGTGCTGAAGTCTCACCTGTGTGTTCCCTTTCAGCCTGGAGGAAGGCCCAGCTGTATGCAGGTGAGTGGCCCTGAGGGTCCTGGGCACCACTCCCAGCCTCCCCTCTGTCCCTTCTCTATCAGGGACCCCCACCAGGAAGGACCTGGGGTCCCTGGTCTTCCTTCACTCTGGAGCCTCCATCTGAGGACTGCAGGGCCCCCCTTGTGAGCACAGACCTGCCTCCACCTGCCCTGTCCTCCCTGCAGGTCATGTGGGATCAGGACAACCTCTTACCCCTTGTCACCTGGTCCATTCTTGTGGGTGAGGACAGTGGGGATCAGTGTGAGGAGAGGCTGCAGCAGGGACAGGTGTGGGGTTCAGTATCTCGCTGATCTCTCGAAAATTCCAGACATCCTACTCCCTGCTTCAGAGTCAGGTCATGCTAAATGGTCCTGTTTATGGATCCTTCAGATTCAAAATTCCAGTCCTATTTTGGATCTAGTATTTGTTTCCTGTTTCCTCTTGATTCTCTGTCTTCTCATGCATGCTCTGATTCACGTCCAAGCTAGATTTTCCTTCTAATCCCTTGTGGGTGCTGAGGAATCAGTTGTTTAGAGCTAGTGTCTGAGTCTGGGTCAGAGCTTCTGGGTGATTATGACTCTTAAGGAGAAGCCTGTGAAAGTTATGAAATTACTGTAAAATCCAGTTTGTGTGTGTGTGTGTGTATAGTTGTGTATTTTTTGTGTCTTTGTATCAAGATAAACAATGTATGATTTTCAGAACCATCATTTTTTTTTAAGGAGAATTTTGTCTGACTGTCTCATGGTCACTATTAAGTAGGTGTTTTTTTTTTTTTTTTTTTTTTTTTTTTAAGAAATAACTATGTAGACTGGAAAAGAACAAACCTAAAATGGTTATAATCAATTCCCAAAGAACAGGGGGGAAATTTGAAAGAAAAGTCTGGATGGAGATAGAGAGAGGGAAAGGAAGGAGAGGGGTGTGTGGGAGAAGAGACTTCTAGAGGTTTTGGGCACAGTCACCAGTTTGAATCTGTGCTGTGCAGACACTGTGCAAGGCTTGGGAATGAAGCACAGTGGGCCTTTTGAAGTACTTCACATAAACTTACACTTTAGAAACCATTTTTGAGGCGACCATCTAATTTTGTTGCCTCTCACATTAGCTCCCCCTGTAACTCCAGGGCAGGGTCTGCACAGGGTCCTACAGGGAAGGTCAGAGATGCTGGTGAGGGGAGATCTGAGCCTCCTGAGCCTGAGTCACATGCCCTTTCCCTGCTTAGTGGTTTGTTTATGGTCCTGGACACAGACCCTGAGACACAGAGAGGGCTGTTGTAGGGGAGGGGCCTGGGAACCAGGAGTGTAAGGACCCTCCTGAGAGTCTCCCTGGTTCCTGTGGGGACACATTTCCACACAGTGAGGACCACAGAGTCGTCTTTACCATCATTCCAGCCTCTACTGAGTTCATGTCTCATGCATTTTAACATAATCTTTCCTTTGGCATGCAAAAACAATGATGTGTTTGAATGAAACACCATTAATACACTAGAATCAACATTTTGATATTGACAGATTCACAGATGGATAAATGTGTGATCTCGTATTATTTGTGAAATTTAACAAAAATTTTTACTTAAAAATATTTTGCTACAAAAGTTAACTGACTAGCGCAGTCCAGTGAACACACAGTCCTGGGCACGCTGTGTCTCACATTAAAAGCCACTTTGATTTCCTCTTTTTGTTCCTACTGCTCCTGTTCCTGTTCTCCTCCATGCCCTCTTTTTCATTGTTGTATGAAGAAGCATGGAGCAGAGCATTATAGTGGATGTCAACTAATGTCTCAGGAAAAACAAGTAAATTTAAAATCTCCTTTTTTCACAAAGAGGTCACATATATGCCACCCAGTCATTGCATGTGATCTTGTTTCTTATCAAGCAAAGATGGAAATGCCAGTTTCTCTGAGTGAGCTTGTGCAGGTGTGGCTGGTGTCACACATTTACACATCATGTATAAGAGAAGATGTTTTTCCTTATTCCTACAAATGTGGATTCTGGATTCTCCTCTCTCCCCCTCGCTCCTCACACGGTTGGGAAACTCAGGCTCTCCCCTGAAGGACTCAGAGTCTTGCTGTGTCTGACCTGAGTGTTGGGGAATGACCTGACTCTCCTTCCCAGGCAGGTGTGAGGTGGGGGATGACATGGCCTTGGGGCACTGAGGGGAAGGGCCCTGTGCTCCCCTTTCAGTCATTTCAGGGCCTCCCCTGGGGCCAGTGGTCTAAGAACCTGTGTGGCACATGCTGAGGGGGCAGGCACGTACTGTCTGGTCATTAGGGCTTGTGGGTGACCCTCCCCTTACAGCTGAGTCAGGTTCTGGATCTGTCACTGGTCAGCAAATTGATGAACTTTCTGGTTACTTCCTCCTGTCCCTGCCCTTGAACTCTGCTCCTCACCTGTCCTTCCCTCCCTCCCTCCCTGCTCTCCAGGATCCTCTCTCACTCTGTCCCCCCAGAGCAGGTGATGCTTCTGGGTTCTCATCTCTCCATGAGTGTCCTGGGATCCTGGTGCTCCCTCCAGACCCTCCCCTGACAGGCTCTGCTCACCTGCTGAGCCCCGACATGGGGCATCAGAGCTCCATCTGCTGGTCACCCACACAGTTTATCATCTCACACGCCTGCAGGGCAGACACCTGAGACCTTGTCCTGGGACTAACTCCCGTCTGGCAGCTCCTTCCTTCCAGGAGCCGCTTCCTCTCCCAGGATCTAGGGCCCCCTGCATTGACTGGGGACCCCCATCCTCTGTCTACACAGCCTGCCGTGCAGTCTCTTTAGGGCCCTACTGCCGTCACCATGTGACTGTCTCAGCACAGGTGCAGGGTCACAGCTGTTATGGCTCATAGGTTGGCTCCTCCTGATGATCCACAGTAAGCTTCCTTTTTCCAGGTCCCGTCTCTGTCCCACCTGCAGGTTTCTCTTTCCTCTGTCAAAGACACATGTTTACAGGGTCATGGGAGGAGGACATGGACATCTTTGAAATTGTTATTCTGCTTATACAGAGAGGTTTTACTTTGAGCTTTCCTCTTTCTGGGCCCTCCTTGAAGGAAACAGATGTGTCAATCCAATGTGTTTGTGTTATTCTCTGTCTACAGGGATGGTTTTGCTTCCACCACACATGAAAATGTGGAAAGTTGTCACTAGTGCTTGGTCGTCTCAGCATGTGTCCATGTCCCTACTTTGCACATCTCTCTCCCCCAGAACCCTCTCCACCCCCTCCTGAGAGGGCAGGACCCTCTGCTGAGTGTCCTGAGTCTCCTCACTCATGTCACAGTCACCCCATGTGCAGCTCAGTCTCGTTTCATTCTCTCTCCCCTGTTGGACAAACAGATTTATTCACAATCAGAGGCGAAAGCTCTGCCCACCAGTCCCACGTCTCCAGGCTTCCGCAGGTCTTGCTGGTCCAGGAGGCAGGAGCTTTGGGCCGCACACAGGCCTGGGCTGGTTGTAGCTCTAAGCCTGGGCTGGGCTGGTGTAGCTCAGAGAGAAGCGGCACGTCCAGGTCTTTTAGTTCTTCACAAGCACACGCAGTCCTGGGCATTTCATCTCCATAGAACCTGCTCAAGAAAACCTATTTTCCAGGATGGGCCTGTGGTTGGTGACTTGAAAAGTATAATTTGGTGGTCGTATGTGGGTAAAGACATTTCTGTTCAGTTGGTGTCCAGCCTCTTACCCCTGAGTATTAAACTTTGGATTTAAATCATGGGAAATTTGCAGCATAACAACAGTGTGTGTGTGTGTGTGTGTGTGTGTGCATGTCTATGAATCCAAAAGTTAAATGCATCAACTAAATCTTTCCAAATATTTTCCCCTGTGAACTCTGTGTCACTTTTTTATAGAAAACTAGGTGTGGGCCCTGATGTGTCGGCATCTAGAGTCCCTCACGTAACATGTGTGTCTCTTGCAGATTGGCGGAAGGAGTAGTTCCAGTTCTGTGAGTGACTCTGTTCTCTCTGGGGCTGCTCAGCTTCTGGCCTTTCGTTCTGTTCTCTGTGTGGGCACAGACTCTGCACCCTCCGTGGGGGTGGGGTGGGTGCAGCTGTGACATCACACAGCTGGACTGGGGGCAACTGGTCATGGGTGCTGAAGAGGTTCCTTAGTCCTTGGGGTCCAGGCAGGTCCCCAGGAGTCCTGTGACATATTTGACCCCAGTAATCTTGTGGCTCTTTCTCTTGCTTGGGGGCTGTGGGCTGGGGTCACCAGGCTCTCATTTCAGGGAACATATCCCTCCCCATAAAGCTGAGTATCTGGGGTGAGGAGGTGTGTGCCCTTGTTATGTCAGGCTGGCATATGTGTTCTCTCTCTGCAGGGCCTGTCACTCTGGATCCAGGTCCCTGTAAACCCAGCATTGTCCTCTCTCATGATAAAAAGAGTCTGACCCAGCAACACAATGGACTAATAGACAGTGTTTTGGGTCTTGAAGGCATCACATTAGGGCGCTGTTACTGGGAAGTGGAGGTCAGGAGTGCAGACAAAACTGCGTGGGCTTTGGGGGTCTGGAAGGAAGATGAGAAAACTAGATACGGTGTTCTGTCCCCACTGAAAGGGAAATGGGCTATTGGCCGGTACAGTAACATTTTCCAAGCCTTTACTGCCCCGCCTACTCCGTTACCCCTTAGGCCGCTTCCCCACAGGGTTGGGGATTTCCTGGACTATGCTCATGGGGACGTCTCCTTCTATGACATGACTGATGGCTCCCACATCTTCTCCTTCCCTCCTGAGTCCTTCTCTGGGACCCTCCTTCCATACTTCATCTGTTATTCAGGAGACATGTCCATGACCCTCTGCCCCCTGGAGGCTGGGCCCCAGAAGCCCTCTGTGCCCATGAACAATCCTCCTTCTCTGGAGGAGCCTGTGAGTCCCCCAGGGAAGGGGAGCCCCTCAGGCTCTGGTGCAGGTGGGACTCCCCCAGGGCCTGAAGACCCCCTCCTCCCCTGTACCCCTGAGACCGTGTCCCCATGAGGCCCCTCCCTGCCCAGCCCTGCCCTGGCTCTTCTTGGGGCTGCAGGTTCCCTGTGAACAAACCTGTGAGTGAGTCCCTGACGCTGGAGTCTCGTCCTCCTGCTCTGGGTGCAGATTCCTGGCCGTGGCTGAGAGAACAGTCAGGTCAGGTCTTGTGCTGAGACATAACTTTGAATCTGTTTAGGGCAGGATGAATTATTCCATGGGAAATCATTTATCATTTGGTAAAGAAAATATTTACTACAGAGTTTATGCTGTTAGCACAAGAAAGGGGATGAGCTCTGAATGATTCTCCTAAATGAATTGGTGTTTACTTTGTCCAACTTGACTTTGTTTGGAGGAAACTAGAACCTGATGGAGGGTCCCCAGATCTATTTTCAGGGGTCTGGACTATCTGACCAGGAACTTATGCCTCTAAAATATTTGGGGAAATGGCAAACAGTGGACTTTTAGAGGAGCCTAATATTCTGTTATCTGCTTCCTGCTCTGGAATGGATGAAATACACTTATTTTTTTCAAACCTGATGAATTTCTATGACCAGTGATAAACTTGTGATGTGTTAAATTGATGAACTCAGGAGAACGATCTGGTTCCTCTTTTGTGTCAGCACCATTTGGAATGGGGAGAACTAGGGAGCTGTGACCTGAGCTCCAGAGGCCCCTGTGTTGACTCGATCCTTCCAAGTCCTGAGACAAAGGATCAAGGGAACCACAGCTGCCAGAGGAAGCACCAGACCTGTAGGGAGGAAGGTGTGATCCTCCCCCAGGGGACACTGATGTGGTTCTGGTGCCAGGAGAAGACAAGAAGGGAGAGTGGGGAGATATCAGACATCATGATGGTGTGTGACTGTAAAGAGATGTAATAGTTCTAACAATTTCTCTTGTTGTGTGTTAATTTGTATTTATTACCCATTGTCTTCATTTTTCATCTTCCCTTGTGCTTTTATACAAGTTGATGTACTTTATGTGTATAATATAGTTTTGGGTAACAAAATAGATAAAGGTATTGTGAGCAAATTTGAGAAATACCTAAAATGGCTTGTTAAATATAAAAATTGGGGCTGTCTGCCCCCTTGTTTTTGGGGAAAGGTGAGCACTTGTTGTAGGGGAAATGGTTTGGTAAATGGTTTTCAGGCTTTTCTGCCCTCCCACCACTAGGATGGCCTTGCCTGATGGGGCATTTGCACTTGTTACAGTGTTGCAAGCTGATTTGTTTACTTCTGTGGGCCGTGTTACTATAGAATTAGTAACAGAGAGAAGCAGAAGCAGGAGAGAAGCAAGAGAAGCAGGAGAGAGGCCTATGGGTCTCCTGGCCCCCTGTTACCCCTAGGTGCTATGTACCTGGTTGTTGCGATACATGTCAAGCTCAAAAAAAAAAAAATGCCTGAGAAAGCCACCAAGGTCTCCAGGACTCTCCTTTACCTGTCTGCCGGGTCAGAAAACCTGCTCAGCGGCCATCCTGCCCCTACACTTCTTCACTTGTAAAGGAAACTTCTCTTGATATTTAAAGATAAACAGTGTATACATTGTGCGTGTGGGGCTGAGGAGTTGAATGCATGGATTCTCCCATCACCCATTTACTGCAGTGGCTGTGAGAACAGCCAGGTCAGGCCTTGTGCTGAGGCCACAGATGGTAAAATTGACTGACTTGAACCTGTTCAGGGTAGGAAGAATGTTACCATGGGAGATCAGAAAATATTTCAAGGGGTTTTCCTACTGATTGGACAGGAAGGGGATGAGCAATGAATTTGTGTCCTGAATTAACTGGAGTTA
>NW_023602073.1:48725990-48757209 GCF_014898055.3 Talpa occidentalis | reverse complement strand
CACACCCCCACACTCTGGCCTGTACCCCAGTTCTTTATGCATAAATAAATACATTTAAGAAAAAAAAAAACCTTCCCATGAGGATTTAATTATAAAGCTAATGCACAGAGATTGAGAGGACTGGATACCAGCTGAACAGAAACGCTTACCCAGATATGACCATCAATAACCTTTCAAGTCACCAGCCACACACCCATCCAGCAAATATGGTTCTCTTAAAAAATTATGGAGGGCCTCCCTGGTGGCACAGCAGGTGAGCGCAGCCCTGTAAAGCTGTCCGCAGACTCTGCAGCACCAGTTTGATTCTGCCTGGCGGCCAGGGAGATTCCACTTGGCATGACAGACCTCTCCTATCTCGCCCATTGTTTCCTCTTTGTCTTCTTGCCTGTTCTGCTCCTGTTCTGTCTCTGGTGAATTCTCTCACCCTTCCACAACTCTGGCCTCTACCCCAGTGCTTGTATAATAAATAAATCTTTAAAAAAAAGTGTTATGGAGATAAAAATTTCAAAAGCTGCACGTGCTTATAAATAAATAATTGAGCTGAACATGCAGCTTGTCTCTAAGCCGCAGGGAAAGAGCTACACCTTGACTGAGCTGCACATGGAGGTAACATGAGTAAGGAGAATCAGGACACTGCAGCAGGGGACCCTGCCAACTTAGAAGGGGTGGAGAGAGTTCTAGGGGGGAAAGAGGTGCAGAATAGGAAACATGGGCACACATTGGGAAGATCAAACACTAGTGACATCTCACATCTTCATGGGTGGTGGGAATAAAACCATCCCTATAGAGAAAGAACAACATAGAAATAGTGGATTGAGTCCTCAGTTTCCTCCAAGAATAGTCTAGAAATAGCTTCTCAAAAAACCTCTCTGCATAAGCAGAATAAGGTCTGCAAAGATGTCCATATGAACCCATGAACCTGTAAAGATGTGACCTAAAAAGAGGAGAGAGAAATCTGCAGGTGGGACTGAGAGGGGACCTGGAAACAGGGGTGTTCTTGTGGATCATCAGGGGAGCCAATCACATGAGCCATAACAGCCGTGATCCCTACACCTGTGGTCAGAGACAGTCACATGGTGATGGCAGCAGGGCATGAAGAGATTGCAGGGCAGGCTGTGTAGACAGACGATGGGGTCCCCAGTCAATATAGGGGGGGCTGTGATCCTGGGAAAGGAAGGGGCTCCTGGAAGGAAGGAGCTGCCAGACCCTGGAGTTAGTCCCAGGACATGGTCTCAGGTGTCTGCCCTGCAGGCATATGAGATGACAAACTGTGTGGGTGAAGCTGTTCAGGGTGTGGTGACGTGTGTCAGGAGCACCCGGATGTCTGATGACCCATGTGAGGGCCAAGACAGGTGAGCAGGCCCTGTCAGGGGAGGATCTGAAGGGAGCACCAGGTCCCCATGATGCTTGTGGAGAGATGAGGACCCAGGAGTGTCACCTGCTCTAGGGGGAGTTGGAGGGAGAGATAGGGGCCTGGAGAGCAGGCAGGGAGGGAAGGACGCATGTGGAGAAGAGGACAAGGAGGTGGGACAGGAGGGAGGAACCAGAAGGTTTACCAATTTGCTGAGCAGAGACAGACACAGGCCCCTGACTCTGCTGTAAAGGGAGGGTTACCCACAAGCCCTAATGACCAGAGGGGATGTGCCTGCCCCCCTCAGCATGTGCCACACAGGCTCTTAGACCAGTGGCTGCAGGGGAACCCCTGAAATGACTGATAGGTGAACACAGGCCACTGCCCCCTAGCACCGCAAGGCCATGTCATCCCCACCCCACATCTGCCTGGGAAGGAGGAAGCAGGTCATTCTCCAACACTCAGGTCGGACATGGCAAGACTCTGAGCCATCAGGGGAGAGACTGAGTTTCCCAACCGTGTGAGGAGAGAGGAGGAGAGAGGAGAATCCAGGATCCACATTTATAGACATGAGGAACATTTTCTTCCACATATTTTGTATAAGTGTATGACAACCAATCACACCTATACAAGTTCATTCAGAAAACTTGGCAGAGTCCAGTGTGTGAAAAATAGTACTTCATTAAAGATAATCTAAAATAACATATTAAGATAAAAATAAAATGAAAAATAGACAAATTGACATTTTGATCTTTGTTGTGCTGTTGATAGGAAACAAGGTCACATAAAAAAGAAAAAAGGTCACATGTGAGGTTCTTGTGACTTCTCTGAGAAAAAAATGAGTTTTTAAATTGACTTGTTTTCAAATTAGTTTTTTTTAAATGTAAATATATTTATTAAAAAACCACAGAAGAGAAAGTTGTGTTTCAAGTCTTAGAGTTTTGGTTTTTGATCAGGTGTGAGGAAGTCAGGCCCTCAGCTCTGTGCTGCTGGCCAAGGGCTCTCCTTTATCAACACAGATGGTTGAGGCTTTGGGTAAGAAATTCTGCACTGCTCAGAAAGTACAGGCCATACTTTTATCACTGGATATTTCTGATCTTTTTCTCCAGTGAAAATTTTTCTAAGAGCCCAGAAATGAATGAATAAATTCACTTGTTTTAGTCAAGAGTTTAGTTGACATCCAGTTGTACTAAACTACACCATAACTCTATCACATCACCAAAAAAAAAAAAAAAAAAAAAAAGAACAAAAGAAGAACAGAGGCAGAAGGAAGAAAGGTAGAAAACAGAAATGGCATTTTATTTTTGAGATTAGTCAACTAAAATTTATGGCAAACTTTAATTCAGAAAATATTTTTCAACTTTATAAATGAGATCATATATGTATCCATGTGGTGTACATGTGAGTCTGAAAATGTTGATTCTAGTGTATTAATTGGTGTATCTTTAAATAAAAGGGGGGCATGCCAACAAAAATATGTCTATGTTAAAATACATGACATATAAACTCAGCAGAGCCTGGAATGATGGTAAAGAGACCATACGATCTTCACTTTGTGGAAATAAATACCAGGGGAACCAGGGAGACTCTCAGGAGGATCCTCACACTGCTGGTCCCAGACCCCTCCCCCACAGCCCCCTTCTCTGTGACTCAGGGTCTGTGTCCAGGACCATAAACAAACCCCTGAGCAGGGAAAGGGCATCTGACTCAGGCCTCAGATTCAGTCCCTGTCTTGGGGCACCAGGGGGTGGGGGGAGGAGAGAGGTTCATATCAAATACAAAATTGATTAGATATTTGCCAAAAAATGGTCTATAAAAACGTAAATTTTCTGTAGTACTTCAAAAAGGGGTCAAGGAGCCCAATATATACCATGACCAAGTTTTGCACAGCCCCTGCACTATCAAAATTCAAACAGGGCAACTCTGTTCTTTGGCCTCCCTTCAGTCCCTCTGTGTAACTAACCTCTAGAAGGCACTTCTCCAACCCAACCCTCTCTTCCTTCCCGTCACCTCTCCTCCGCCATCTGGATGTCACTTTCCTAAATATCTCCCTACCCTTTGTCTGGGAAATGATTATAACCATTCTAGGTCCCTCTTTTTCCAATCCTCACACTTTACCTCCAAAAAGTAAATAATAAATATGACCCTCAGACATTCAACAAACAGAAATTTCTCCTAAAATGGAAGGTAATGGTTCTGAATAATCCCAGATTACATATTTTATCATTTTATAGAAACATACACACATCCAGGATTTTGCATATAAATTCATGGCTTTCAGGGCCTCCCTTGGTGGTACAGGCAGTTGAGCACCGCGCTGTGAAGCTGTCCACAGCCTCTGCAGCACCTGTTCAATCCTGGCTGGCCAGTGAGGGTCCCACATGGCACGGCAGACTTCTCTTGTCTCGCTCGCTGTTCCCCTCAGCAGTGTATTTCGTCAGTCTGCCTGTTCTGTTCCCCACTCTGTCCCTGGTGAATCCTCTCACCCTCCCTCGAATCTGGCCTGTACCCTGGTTCTTGTATAAATAAATAAATAAATCTTAAAATAAAATTCATGTCTTTCACAGGTCCTAACCCAGGAGTCCATAACCTGCCCAGAAGCTATGACCCAGACTCAGAACCCCTGCTCTAAAGCAACTGATTCCTCAGCAACCAAAAAGGCTTAGAGGGAAAATTCAGGTTGGAAATGGATCAGAACATGAGGAGACAGACAAACAACAGGAAACAGAAAAACCAAAACTGAATACACAGAAGGACAGGAATCGTGGGTTCAGAAGGATCCAACCAAGGGCTCAGTTAGTAAGACCAGATACCTAGGTGAGAAGCAGGACTCCTGAAATCTAGAGATCAGCCATGCCTGATCCACACAGTTGTTTCTGCACAGCCTCTCCTCACACTGACCCCCACTGTCCTCACCCACAGGAAGGACCAGATGACAAGGGGTCAGAGGGTGTCCTGACCCCACATGACCTGAAGGGAGGAAAAGGCAGGTGGAGGCAGATCTGTGCTCACAAGTGGGGGGGCCTGCAGTTCTCAGATTGAGGCTCCAGAGTGAGAGGAGACCAGGGACCCCAATCCCTTCCTGATAGAGAAGGGGCAGAGGGGAGATTGGGAGGGGCCCCAGGACCCTCAGGGCCACTCACCTGCATACAGCTGGGCCTTCCTCCAGGCTAGAAGGGAACACACAGGTGAGACCTCAGCACAACCACCTGTTCATGTGATCCAGGTGCCCTGGTCTCTGCCTGTTATATACCTAAGACCCTTCGGGTAGAGTAAGGGAAAGGCTCCAGAGGTCATGACCTCCTGCCTTGTGCAGATAGCAGGGGGTGGTGGGAAATCCCTGACTCAGGTCAGGAGCCTGCAGGACAGACTGACCCAGCCCTGCCTGCTGCTGCTGTGGGGCTTTGGGCAAGTCACTGAGTGGGTCTGGGCCTCAGCCTTCAAAAACTGCTGTTTCACTCACAATTCATTGTTTCTTCATGATCATAAGCAGTACATGTGAAGATGTTGTTGTAATATATTCATTAGTCCATAATAAATACATTAAGTATTTTGTAACAAATATATCTGGGAATTTAAAGAGAACATGAAATAAAAATATGGCATGTCCATAAGACTAGCTCCAGGGTGGAAGTTGCCCATCTTCTCAGGTGAGATAGTCCTCTGAGATAAACACTCTCTGGGAGATGGAAAGTCTCCCCATCCCCTTCCATGCAGGGTCCCCCACCCTCTCCCATCACTACTGATGAGCTTCCCCAGGAGCAGAGAGAACAGACTCTCTCTGGATTGGGTTTTGGGGAGAGAGAGCAGAAGGAGGTCACACTCCTAAACTTAAGAGTCAATTGATTTGTAAAACCTCAGAGCAGCTGCTTCTGCTTCCAGGTGCTGACCAAGAACTAGATGCACTGAAGGCCAGAAAGCCAGCACCATGGTTGGGAGGTCAGGGTTGGAATGAGACCCAGGTTTCAAGAGACTCCTGTGGTCACCAACACTCCAAGATCTCCAGACTAGTTAGGTGTAGGGGCAAACAGCCCTGATCTGAGAGAGCCCATGGAGCAGGGTCCTGTCTCGCACCAGCTCCCACTTCCATCCCAGGGAAGGGTCCACATGTGTAGGGTAAAGAAAATGTCAGGCTTTTCTGCCCTTCCGCCATCAGGATAGATGATGGATCCTTGTCCTGAATGCATGCCTGATGGCGGGCACCTGGAATAGGGTGTAGGCATAGGTAGATGGGATTCAGCTGAGCTAAGGCTGTGCTTTTTAACGGTGATGTCACGGGGATGCCAGGAGAAGCTGAGAAAGAAGCCGATGAGAGAAGCTGTTGCGAGCCAGCCGCAGCAGTCTGGGTGTCAGGGGTTCCTGAAGGATGGGAAGGCGTCGGCGCAATTGTAGAGAAAAAGGTAAGGGAGGGGAAAGGGAGAATGAGGAGACGCAGACACTTGATCAGGGTGCTGATATCATCCTACTGAGGGTCTCAGCAGTCCTTTATTTATACCAAGCAAATCGTGAGTGCACAAGCATAGGGTAGGAAGGTAATAATTGTTAGGAGTTGGTGCCTCAACTCCATCCGGGGGTCCCAAAAACTACACGGAGCCAGAGATGCAAAAGCAAAAAGGCTTTATTGCTAGCTTAAGCTAGGGTCCGACTCTGCCTGGTGTACTGACACAGCAGTCTCATCAGGTTGAGAGAGGGACCCCTTTAAGTGTGACAAGCTGTTTTTTATACTCTGTTAACAGCAGAAAAAGGGGACCTTTCACAACAGGGACCAAGTTCAATCTGATTGTATACCTTTCTTTGGCAACCTTTAAGTTTCATTCACCCTTGCCTTCTGGTTCTTGTGGTTTTACCCCGCAACGGACAACTGTGCTCTTTAAAACAGTCGTTTTCCTTAAAATGGCTGCTGTCTTGCTATGTTTAGTCCTTTAACATCTTACATAATCATCACATGTTCTTTTTCAGGAGCAGCCAAGGGTCTGTTTGCCTTCTGGCAGAGGTGTAACATTTATTATTCTTTGTCTTAAAGAAGTCACAGTTGCTAAACAAATGTTTTCAAAGTAGTTATTTACAATCCAACAGTTATTGTATTACTAGAAAAAAGCCTATGTGTCTGCAACTAACATTTCTAAGTTTGTCTTGGTGAACAATTAACTAAGGGCTGAGGGAAACAAAGGTCAGGAAGTTTCCTGGGGGAAAGGAGACAAAGAGATGATTTCTAACTAACCTATAAAGTTTAGACTAACTTATAACTAATTCATTAAAGTAAAAAAACAAGGCTTTTATATAGAAATCATCATCTCTAGTATATTGTTTTAATATTGATTTGATATTAAGGAACCAAGGGCCTGGAGGGCGTTCATGCCAGGCAAGCCGCACTGACTCTTCCCTAGCCCCCAACTCTCAATTAAGGGAGGAAGTCTCCTAATCTAAACAAAGAGTTTTCTACCTATCACTTATCTACTTTATCTAGTCAGCTTAGTTTCCGTATTTAACTACAAGATCAAGGGGCAATTTCCTCTTCCATAAGGTTGCTGGTTGTTTTAATGAACTACAAATATTTTATCAGGGGCAAGAGCAGGAGATGGTTATAGCCTTTGATCCTCAAAAAACGGTCAATATGTGACATATCAATAGTTGTAACATTGACCATTTCCAAGTGCATTATTTGTGCTGCTGTGATTACTAGCTCAACCATTCACAAATTGCTGTTGACTTATTCTTGAATGCATACTCTAACAGCTACCATACCAATTGTCACATCCTAAGGAATTAGACCTAAACAAACAGGAAAAATTTAGCAGGAGTCAACTATGGCGTCTCCTGGTTTATCAGGAATCTTCTTACACTTGGAGCATGGCTTGCCTCTGCTATCCAACTGTTATCTTTAACTTTAAAGTAAAGGAATTTCTTTCTTCAATTAGCTCTTGCCTCAAGAGACCACATCTCTGTATCAAAGACTTGGCCGATAGATGTTTACAACCTTTTGTTTCCAGAAGTTTTTTCACTGGTTAATGTAAAGCCAAATGTTGAATTGCTGCCTTTTTGGCAGAGGACTACTAATTTTATGAAAAATGTAATATTTGTATCATGCAGTGCCATTTGTCATCAAATTGGTTATTCATTGATTGATCAGTATTTGCAGTTTTACTTTTAAATACGTATTTTAGCAATAGTAGAAACTAGCCATAAACAAATGAGGAGAATCTTGGAGTCAGCTAACGAGATTCCTGATTTTTCAGAAATCTGCCCCATGCCCGGACTTTTGTCAGATGACATGAGTAGCATGGCTCCCCATAAGAAGCAAAGAAGCAGAAGCAGAGAACGCCAGAGAGCCCAGAGAGTGTGGATTTGCTGGGGGCTGGGAGGACTGCTAGCCTCCCAGCCCCCCAGCACCCCTGCCTGCTACGTACCCGCTGAACCCCAATAAAAACTTGCAAAACCACTGAGGACTCTGACTCTTCCTTTACCCGGTCTGCATGGGATCAGAAAACCTGCTCAGTAGCCATTCCTGCCCTTTACAATTGGCGTAAGTCGGCAAGATCCATGCAGACGGGTATTGGGGCCCTCTGAAGACCTGGAGGGACTAAGGAGAACAGACTGTGTTTGACTGTGACAACGCTGGAGACGCCATGGTGGCACAGAAGGTGGACACTGTCCGGGAGCTACGGAATAAGGCCACGCCTGGAGGATGAGGAGGAGACACCTGAAAGGACCAGCCAACAACCCCTGAGGCAGCAGAATCATTGGGGAGGAGAGGACCACAATTCGGAGCTCGCCAGTGCTGATGCAGGGAGAGGCCAATGGACTTCAACTGCTAGACATGGACTGATAAACTTGGACTGACAATCCCACCAGAAGGCGGAAGACCTTGCAGGTTGATATGTTTTGGGACCCTGGGGGTAGAACAGTTTCATTTGTAAACCCCAAGAGATGGGAATCTGGGGGTGGCCAGTAGGCCTTGGTGGCCAAAAGCAGCCTGTGCATGCCCAGCAGCCAGGTGGAGGAGAAAAGCCAACTGAGAAGGCAAAAGCTGGTACTGATGCTAAGTTGAGAAGCCCTGAGGGGCTGTTAAGCAGCCTGGGTATGCTGAAGACCTGTGAGTCTCGTAAAATCACCTGTGGGTGATGCCCTGCTCATTCTTGAGTGAGGGTGAGGAGCTGAGGAACCTGTCCTTGGGGACAGGTGGGGAACGTGGCTTGGGGTGGAGCCCAAGCCAAATGCAGAGTTTGGATCCCCGACCCATGTGCTTGTGCAGTGGGTTGGCCTGAATGCAGGGGTCTGCGAGTCGCATTGGTGGCTATGAAGGCCGAGTGTTGGAGCGACTGCAGACAGAAACCCTGAGGGCTGGCTATTACCCCAACAGAATAGAATCACCAATCCCAGAACTAGTGCATCCTGGGGGTGGATGCTGTGTGTGGCTTGTAGCCGAGACTACAGCCAGAGAAGGCCAGGAAGCCCGACGGCTCCTGGTGTGTTATAGTAGATGCCTGTGAGTGATTCCCCTTTCTTGTATGAGCAGTGCCTTCGGCAGCAGATTTGGTGGCTTATCTGCTGGTACCAATAATTGTCTTTTGCACTAGGTTGGGGCCCTGCCTGGACTTATTTGTGTTCTGTTGTATTTTGGTATATTGTGATGTATTTGCTTTTGTGGCCATGGTTGCATTGCTTATGTTTGATAAGAAAATTGTATATATATATATATATATATATATATATATATATATATATATATATATATATAGACTGTATGGCAGAAAACCCTGAGGGGGTGGACTGTAGGGTAAAGAAAATGTCAGGCTTTTCTGCCCTTCCGCCATCAGGATAGATGATGGATCCTTGTCCTGAATGCATGCCTGATGGCGGGCACCTGGAATAGGGTGTGGGCATAGGTAGATGGGATTCAGCTGAGCTAAGACTGTGCTTTTTAAGGGTGGCATCACGGGGATGCCAGGAGAAGCTAAGAAGCCGATGAGAGAAGCAAAGAAGCAGAAGCAGAGAACGCCAGAGAGCCCAGAGAGTGCGGATATGCTGGAGGCTGGGAGGACTGCCAGCCTCCCAGCCCCCCAGCACCCCTGCCTGCTACGTACCCGCTGAACCCCAATAAAAACCTGCAAAACCACTGAGGACTCTGACTCCTCCTTTACCTGGTCTGCATGGGATCAGAAAACCTGCACTGTGTCCATTCCTGACCCTTTACAACATGTCTGTGCTGAGACAAAAAAGGAGACGGAGGGCACAGGAAGGAGAGGAGATCGAGGACACCTGGAGCATCACTCACCAGCCAAGTAAGCTGCCTTCCTTCGTTCTGAAAAGCAACAAAGAAATCAAGTGAGCTAAGAACCAGAATCTCCTGTGAAGGGGACACAGAGTTCAGAAAGCGAAAAAGAGCTTACCTAGAATAACCTGGAGCTCATCTGAAAGAGTAAGAAAAAAAAAAAGAAAAGAAAAAGCATAAATTCCATCCTTATGGATAAAAACTGTGAGGTAGATAACGAAAAAAAAAATGGTTCTCTCTATGTCCTGGTAGTTCCACCTCCAGACCCATCTAAGCCTCCAAGCTCTACTGTCCTCTCTGGGTCCTTTCAGTCACCTGCTCTGATCTCCCTGCAGAGGGACCCTGGGCTCTGGCTCTGGTGTCAGCTTGTCCCTCTCAGCACCCACTGCCACACTCACCAGCCTGGCCCTGTCCTGCCTTACCTGTGTCCTTCAGGGCCTCCTCCTTAGCCCAGCGCAGATTCCTCTGTTTCTGTAGCTCCCGCAGCTGTGTGGAATGTTCTCTCCAGGTGTAGCAGGAAGCCCCCAGGAGCAGGAGCAGCAGCAAGGGCAGGCTCACCAGGAAAGCCTGCTTCCAGGGAGAGGCCTCGGGGAAGAAGGGCTCGGCAGACAGAGACCCCCACAGAGACCCCATCAGGACACAGCCCAGGACACCCCAAGCCAGCACACCTTGGCAAGCAGGCCCCTCCCTCTGACCCCTTAGGGAGTGGGGAGAGGGTTGCAGCACTGACCTGGGATGACAGTGGCCATGGCCTTCTCCTGGTACAGAACGGGCTTGCAGATGGAGCAGGTCACGCTCCCCGCAGAGCTGTCTCTCAGCACCAGAGCGGCCTCCATGCTGACCAGCCCCTCAGTGTCCTGGGCCTGGACCTTGGAGAAGTTCTGGAACTCCTCCCCATGGGGGTTTCTCCACTGCACCTAGGGCTCCATGAACCAGCCTGAGGCTATGCATACCACGCTCACCCCATCCTCCTCTGGCCCCATGATGTGCACTTGGGGGGCTGAGCCCACACCTGTGGCGGAAGATGAGAGCCAGGTGGGGCAAGGCCCACCTGTGCATGCCTCCAGGGGAGGCTGTCAAGGTGCATTCTGGGTGGTCTCGCCACCCTTGGTGGGTAGCAAGATGATGACCCCCACACAGAACTGAAGGAAGGAGCAGAAGTAACTGGAAGGGCCTGTGCCCTTCTCCCAACCCTGCAGGTAAAAAAGACTGATTCACACAGAATAGAAGGAATTTCAAATCACTTTTTTCTAAAAAAGATAAATCATCAGGATAAATTAATAAAGGATAAAAGTAAGATCGGCCTACAAGAATAGACAAGTATTATCAAAATATTCAAGTGCATAAGTTATACTTATCCATGTATTTTTGAGGGTACAAAATCATGAGTCCACTTTATTGAGATAGCAGAAAATATTTGATATTATAAAGTTTCTGGAAAATATATTGTTTAATTTGTTTTAATCATCCCCAAACTCTTGCTTATCCAAACTGATCTCCCTCCCATCCTTCTGTGGTTCAGTGAGAGGGAATCTCCCACCAAGGAAGACTATTCCCTTAGCTCTCACCCCACAGGTCATCATCTCTCCTGAGGGTTGTTCCATGCATTGTCTTTACTCTCTCACTCTCATACCCCTAGGGCATCTCCACCACAGCTTTCTGTTTCCCCTTATGTATCACTTTCAAAATATAAATTCAGCACATCTCCTCAACCCCACCAACATGATACAACCATCCTTAGGGGTTACATCTAACAGGAATTTTCACATACACTTCAAACTCAAAATTAATGATTTTACCTCATCTGTGGTAAGTTGTTTATAACAATAGTCTTTATGCTTCTTCATAGCAGAAAGCTCACACTCTGCCACCTACATTTTATTTCCCTCACACTCTGATTCTGGGTTCAGTCATGTGACTTCATTCGTGAGAGATCAGCTCATGTGACTCAGCAGTGGTTTAAAGTGCTGTTACTGAATGCCGGCCTCAGTTTCCCTCAGCCAATAAAAGGAAACTGAGTTTGAGGAAAAGAAAAGCGGTTTTATTTGTCCACAAATGAGGAGGGTGGCAGACTCATGTCCGAAAAACCACCGTCCTGCTCTCTGGCAGTGGGCAGGGGTATTTATACAGGGGGAGATGGGCAGGGGTCCGCGAAGGGGAGGAGGAAGGGTCCGCACAGAGACAAGTGGGCGCCAGCTCAACAGGGAGATGGATGGGTGTCAGCTGATGTTCATCAAGGGGAGGGGGAAAGTGTCAGCACAGAGACGGGGAAGGGGAGGGATCTTCACAGAGGCCAATGGGTGTCAACTCATCCATCTTAAGGGAAGGGGAAGGTGTCAGCACAGAGACAGTGACCGCTTGTTTTCCTTAGGGGGAGGGGAGAGGGTCTGCACGAAACCGGTGGGCGCCTGCTTGGTTTTCTTCTCAAGGGGAGGGGGAGGCTGCAACAAATGGGAAAGACAAACTATTAATCCTGTTAATGCTAGATAAGGGGGAATTGCAAGAAATGGGGAAAAGACCAACTTGTTAACTGTATCATAATCCCTACTCTCAGTTATGACCTTCCATCTCTATGGGAAAAGGGGCGTCGTGTCATCTGGCTGCTTCCTGCTGAACAGGGTCGTCGTGGTGGGGGTTTACTATGGAAGGCCTGCACTTACTGGTGCCATAGTTCCCGACATGATGTTAAGGTCTTGGTGCTGGTGTGGCAGCAACAAAATATACAACATAGCGTAGTCCTAAATGTAAGAGGGATTACTTTTTCTCTTCCTCAAGATGATGACATTAAGGCTATAGCCCTCACTGGAGAGGACCAGAGACTAATATAGTTACTGAGACATAATTTTTCTCTACTCTCATCCCAATTCTGTAAAATAGTAAACCAAATCTAATTTTAACAATTTTCCCCATATTTGCATAAACTCATAGGGCAGAGTAAACAAGTAGAGTGTTGTTGGCTTTGTTGAAACTTCCACAGGCCTTAGCGTGAGCTTTTTAACATCCAGTCCATGCCGGCTTTATCAAAGTCACAGTCTCACCAAACTTCACCTGAGATTTCCTCTTCTCAAGGTTCCCAGGACTTTTTCCAGGGTTTTTCCAGTCCTGTCCATGGAGGCAGCTTCCTCACCTTTCATGGAGGTCTCTGGAACCCAGTAAGCAAGATGACAGGCTCTTCTTGTCTCACTCTTCTCAGCTCAGCACGGTTTATTCCCAGAAGACTTTCAATCAAAGCCTTGTAACAAAACATGTTTAATTTACCAGCTTAAGGAGAAATAATTAAAATTCCCTATTGAGATTATGCAAAGATAGACATTGTCCTGAGAAGTACAAATATTGCCTATAAATTTTTGGAATGAAACAAGAGAAAAGCATATGCTTCAGTTTGCTCATAAAAAGATGCAAATTGCCACTGCTAAGTTCATAGCCCAGCTTAAAGACAAGAGACCAAAAAAAAAGCCAAAACATTAAAAAATAATTTTTCAAAAGTCATGAAATATTATTCAATACCAGAACATACTAGGTTTTAAAACTCGCATGTATTTTAGAACACTTTAATGAATTTTATATATGCTGAAAAGGTATAACTCTTTCCCTCAATGAAAATTTTTTATGAAGTTTTAACATTTCTAGATTGGTCCAATGTGTTTTAGCATTTTGCTATAAGGTAAATAATTTATTAAGAGTCCTAAGACGCATCAAATAATTTTACTTGATTCAAAAAAAAACTTTACCATTTCTGAAATTTGACTCCAAGAAAAGTTTCATCACAGGCTTAATAATATATACAGATTTTTATAAAACAACACTAAGGTACCCAGAGTGATAACTAGAGGTTTTTAAAAGGAGATATATTTTCACAGTGCTCAACAATGCTGACAGGACTATATTTTTCAGTTTACCAAGTCCGAGGGTAAAAGAGAACCAAGATTTTAGATTACCTAAACAGTTTTTAATTTGCCATCAAGAACTAGTAAAAGCAGGGCCTCCCCAGTGGCGCAGCGGTTGAGCGCTGGGTTGCGAAGCTGCCCACAGCCTCTGCGGTGCCGGTTCGATCCCCGGCTGCTCCCGGGCCCCGGAGGAGGATCCCACATGGTGCGCAGACCTCTCCTGCCACCCGCTGCTCCCCTCAGCAGTGTGCTTCGGTCCTTCTGCCTGCTCTGCTCCCTGCTCTGGCTCTGGTGAATTCTCTCACCCTCCCACGCTTCTGACTGTACCCAGTGCATGTATAAACAAAACAAACAAACAAATATAAGAAATAAATAAATAAAAACATGCCTCTATAAAAAAAAAAGAAAAACATCTCACTAAAAAAAAAAAAAAAAAAAGAACTAGTAAAAGCAGTTTAAGAATACTTGAGCCTTTACTGCAGATGGAAAAGAAATTAAAGTTTGGTTTTACGTAAGTACACCACTGATAATAAATATGAATATTCCTAAAGCAAGTCATTCTAGCACATAGCATTTTTTTCTAAGATACCTCTCTCAGACCTGCAAAGCTTCAACACCCTTTTTTTCCAAGATAGCTATTTTGTTTTGACGCTAAATTTTTCAGACCTTTAACGTATCTTTTACATACATATCTTAACACAATCTCACTTTATTTGCATTTAGAGTTACAACATTCTAGTTTTTAATTTTTAGATTGTAAGACTGTTATAGAAGGCTTTTGTCTTTATTTATGCCCACAGGCCCAGAGATCTTTTTCCAATGTCCAAGCCCCCAGCAATTAGGCAACAGAGCATCCATTGCCCCAGCAGGGGCACATTCGCACATTAAAGCAAGCAGGGAGTATAGAAGCAGGAGACTCCCAAGAGGTCATCTGGTCCTCTGGGGCACACAAGTCAGGCTCCTGGCCAGAGAAAGTCCATCAGTTTTTTCCTGAAACTTTTAGTCCACTCTGAGGCCTTGTCCCAACATAACTTCAGCTAATTAACAGGCAAGCCTCACATTTTTCACTTTAAGACATTGTTAGAACTGTTATGCTATTATTCCTTTGTACTGGATAACTCATACATAAACACATGTTTTATTTTTTTTCCTAGATGATAACAATAAAGTTTTATTTTTCTAATATAAGGAGCAAAAATACACCAAAAGCTCATCAAGCAGTCAACAAACGTTCGTTATTAAACTTAGTAAATCCTTAGTTTTATAGGAAAAATATACCACCATTTAAATAATGATAAGAAGAACAGAGATACCAACTGTAGCTCTAGTTTTTCTTAGGATAGGAAGTTCAAATTGCAGAGTTATAAATGAAACAATTTTATATACCAGAGGTTTTTCTTTTTTTCCTTGGCTAGGACAAGGGAAGGAAAAATCAATTAAGTTGCTTACCTGGGGAACAAAGGTACTTCTTTCAAGGTAAAGAAGTAGTGGGTCAGTCTTTTTAGTGATACCAGAATTTTCAGGCCTAGTCTCGCAGCCAGGAATGGATCCCAGGCTGCAGGGCAGCACTGAGCTCCAGCCACTAGACCCCCATGGGCTGGTGTCTCACAAAGCCGCAGCAGAAACTTCGCAGACGCTCAGGCAAGCAAGCAAGAAGAGGCAGGTTTGTTTAGAGAAAGAAAAGTTTATTGAGTAGAAAAAGAACAGAAATAAAGTGGGACTCCCAGGCCAGGAAACCAGGCCTGGGAGGGGCAAGGAAGCCAAAGTGGAGTTGTGTCTCAGGGAATATAGACCTTTTTTCCCTCATTATTCTAAAACTCCACCAGTCTCTTTGTGATTGGTTAGTTCTCGGCTGTCTCACTTAATTTGCTACTGAGTGGGGGATCTTCACATTCCTTATCTAACAGCTTTCTCTTTCCCCATTTGTTGCATCTTTATCTTTATGGCCCAGTCCTCTGGATGGACACCCCTGCATTGAAGTTAAACAGCTGCCCTTCTAAGTTGTCCATAAATTAAACCACTCTCCCATTTCTCCAATCTCCGCCTCCCTTTACCACCTGAAGGAAACCAGGACCAGCCTTAACAATGTTGTCCTTGGTCCTGAGATGTTTGTTTTTTCTAGTGGAATGGGTTACATTCCCTTGGTTGTCCTTATCTCTGAAGCCTCCCTAAATTCTTCAGAGGTCCCCTCCTGCACTGCCCCTAAAACTGCCTAATTTCTAGCTTGCCCTGTGTCTCATTAGAAGAGAATTTTATCAAAAAGAAGTCCAGGTATAAACAAAACAACACTTATCTCTGTTAACATAGACCAGGTCAATAATTTTTTTTTTCTTTTGACCACTCCAAACTTTTTAAAACACATTTAACATACAATAAAACTTTTAACTCCCAACATTATAAATCTAAGACATATGTGCTTTAATTAAACCATTACATTTTGAACTAGTTTTTGTTTACCAAAAATTTTAGATCGTGATCTCAAAATTTGGGTTCTTTTCTATTAGAATTTATATAGGTGCCATTTATAATGATTTTTAACACAGCAACCCTGCAGAGACATAAAACACAAAGGCAAAGACATGGACACAGAGATCTCTTTCATTTAGAATTTTGGCCATTTGCACTAATTTTTAGAGAGAATTATTTTACCAATATTTCTGACAACAATTATTAATTTACTTTTTAATATCCTTTCTAACTAACTCCTTCAGATAAGAAAACATTTCTCAAGTTATATTTGTAAGAATGCCCCTTAGGTTCTAAAGAAAGTGGAGCATAAAATTCCCTATCAGTTTTCTAAGGCCACATATTCCTTTAAATTCCTAGAAGAGATATTGATGCGTAGACAGTTTCACCAAAACTATATCCCCTTTCAATACAAAGAGGGACTAATTCCTAAAACAACTTAAGTTTTCAAGTTAAGTTGATATAGCCATCTAAGTTCTGTTGTTTCTTTTTTTTGATCAAGGAGGTTTCCAATAAGAGATGGAAGTTAAAGTCCTTACATGTTCTAATAAGCATCCCATTTTAATCATTTTAAAACCTCTAGAACCCAAGATTGGAACCATTTTTAAAGACAAGCATAGAAAACTCAAATTGCTTTACGGAGTCCTATTTTCTGTTTGACCTCACGGATGAGGCCTGGTCCTAAGAAAGATAGAACATGGGCCATGAGATATACATGGGCCACCAGAAGGACAGGAGAAGAGGCAGATTAAGATCTTACTTGGCAGCTTATTTGTTCTTAGATTCTTACTAGAAATTTGATAAGGAATATTATTTACAGAAACCCACTATGTAGTTTGATTAGTAAGTTGATTGTTTTAAGAAACTTAGATTTTCAAGGAAACCTGAAATTTTATGGTCAATAAGAAGTTTAGAAATTTTCCAACCAACTAGCAAGCTTCCTTTATAGCTAACTAGAAAGTCCAAAGTAATCTTGACAAAACCATCTGAGCCTGATCCCAGAAGTCTCAGCATGTGATCAGAAAAAGCCTATGAATTGAGAGGAAGAAAACACCTCCTTAAAGTGGAGAACACTCTCTTCAGCTTACTTTATATCCAATTTTTACAGTGACTGGTAAATACTGAGTTAGATGTCTGACTAAAACATAAAAAGCAGAAAAATACCAAATTTTTAAATTATCCAAGACCTGATTCCAGATCCTTGCTTGAATTCCTTACACAGGCACAAAGATCAGATTCACAAAGCTATTTGCATAAAATGGGGAAAAGGTAAGGTAAGTATGATGGAGGACAAGAATAGAAAAACCTAAAAGGAGGTGTCCACAAGACCAAAAACCTGGCTCACAAAATGCCAAGAGCTGGAGGGGCAGGTTTTAGAAGGGATTAACATAGCCATTGACACAGCTATGGAAACCAAGATCCTCAGGCTCCAATGCCTTGATTACAAAGCACAGCACCCAAGCAGATATAAAGATACGGAGATTGAGCCCAGCAGAATCCAAAGGTAAGGATATGGCGAATGAACCCATTGTAGAATCTCTGGTCCCTCTCAGATTCTACATGGTTATCCAGAATCAGCAACTAACCCAAAGGCTCACAAGGGGTGAGTCCCTCCCAAACAGAAGACAACTATATCCGTGCAGTCTCTGCACAGGCTCCGGGCAGCACTCAGCCTGCCCACCTGTGCTTAAGCAGGTTCCTCTTTTCACCAACCCTCTCCCTCTTCAGGGCAGCAGCCTCCCTGCCTGCCCATGACCTGTCCCTCTGGAGCCTCTCCTCACTGACCTCCCTCAGCGGAGGCCACTCTCCTCAAAGCCACACGCTTGCAAACACACAGACCTCTCTCAGCAAACCTGTCCCTTCTGGGGCAGCTCTTCCTGCCCACTTGTGTCTCCTTTACTTTCCTGTCCCCTTTCCCTAATAAACCTGCCCTTTAAATATAACTAATGTCTCTATCTTGTGGAGAAACTCGCCTGGGAAGCTTGCTGCATGTCTCTAAACAGGAGCTCTGGTAACACCCTTCCCAGACTGAATCCAAGGACCCTGCACTCCAGACCCACTAACTCCAAAAGCAACATCAAGTAGAAGACCTGGTCCAGGCCCAGTTTTCTCATTGGAACAATTCCAATCCTTCCAGCTGTCTGCAAATGTCCTTGGAGAGTCAGAGTAATCTTAGGTTGCCTAAAGCCAAAGCATCTGAACTGACATGGAATGTCAGGGTAAGATTTTAGAAGAGCATAGATAAAAGGGACTCATAGGTGAGCCGGCCAATGTGGAAAAAGGAGAGTATATTGCCTGGCTTTTGTGTTAACAAAAAAACATCAGTCTGTTCCCTACTATCAGTTGTTCCTGGGCTCCTGCAGGGAAACCGTGATAGGGGTTGCTTCTTAGACATAGGTTTGTAGCTACAGGTCAACCACTCAGTTAATATTTTCCCCAAGGGGCTTTCAGATGAAACAAATACGGTGCCTCTCATAAGTTTAACTTAATCCCTGGCTTCCGAAAAAAAACAAACGGGAAACTCCAAATACCAAATACCAAATAGACATCAAGTAAAAAACACCAAATGTTTCCCAATTCCCACTCAACCAGGCCTAATACACCAAAGAGCGCTCCAAATTGAGGGAGACTCATAGACTCCCTCCCAAATGAGGTGACCTGAACTCCCTCTGCGAGGGGATTCAGATTCCTCCTGATACCGGAATTATCAGGCCTAGTCTCTCAGCCAGGAAATTCTTCAGAGGTCCCCTCCTGCACTGTCCCTAAAACTGCCTAATAACCCTAACTTGCCCTGTCTCACTCCCAAATGAGTGAAGGCCAAGGTTTTGGCGTGCACGCCAGGGGAACTCACACCAAACGCCAGGGGACCGCGGTTTTTCCATCCAGTTTCCATCTCCTCAAAGGTAAATCCAGGGTGCAGAGAAGAGCTGTGCCTCTCCCGAGGAGGACTTGGGAAGTTCCCTGGAGGAAAAAGAACTCCAGCAGCTGCTGGGACTCTCCCTCATCCTCCTGGAGAGAGGGCGCTCCCTCTCAGCAGGAGGGTCAGGATGCCACCCGGGATGCCCAGGCCCCTCTCTGACAGCACAGACCAGTATAGATAGGAGAGCCCTGGTGCTCTGCTGTGGGCAACAGCTCCGTTCGTTGGAAGTTAGAGTTGGGGTTGGGAGAGCCTAAGTGGCATCCACCTCCTGGCTGGCTCGCCAAAATTGTTTCCGAACACCGGCCTCAGTTTCCCTCAGCCAATAAAAGGAAACTGAGTTTGAGGAAAAGGAAAGCGGTTTTATTTGTCGACAAATGAGAAGGGTGGCAGACTCATGTCCGAAAGACCACCGTCCTGCTCTTTGGCAGTGGGCAGGGGTATTTATACAAGGGGGAGCTGGGTAGGGGTCCATGAAGGGGAGGAGGAAGGGTCCGCACAGAGACAAGTGGATGCCAGCTCAACAGGGAGATGGATGGGTGCCAGCTGGTGTTCATCAAGGGGAGGGGGAAAGTGTCAGCACAGGGACGGGGGAAGGGGAGGGGTCTTCACAGAGGCCAATGGGTGTCAACTCATCCATCTTAAGGGAAGGTGAAGGTGTCAGCACAGAGACAGTGATTGCCAGCTTGTTTTCCTTAGGGGGAGGGGAGAGGGTCTGCACGAAACAGGTGGGCGCCTGCTTGGTTTTCTTCTCAAGGGGAGGGGGAGGCTGCAACAAATGGGAAAGACAAGCTAGTCATCCTGTTAATGCTAGATAAGGGGGAATTGCAAGAAATGGGGGAAAGACAAACTTGATAACTGTATCAGTGCTGGCCCCATGGGTCCTCCCATGGGTCCTCCATGGAAGGTGCTGGAGGATGAGCTCATGGAGGAGGGCCTGTTACCAGCCTTTCCAGCTGAAGCTGCCCTCCCTCAACCAGAAGCCAGTGACCATTCATGAGAACCAGCCAGCCAAGGTCCACCTGGTCACCTTTTCATCTGACCAATGATGCTTGAGTAAGTGGTAAGAGCCAGCCACAGCAGCCTGGGTGTCAGGGGTTCCTGAAGGATGTCATGGTGTCAGCACAATTGTGGGGTGATATGGGGGAGGAGAAGTGAGGAGAAGCTGACACTTGATCAGGGTGCAGACATCATCCTGCTGAGGGTCTCAGCAGCCCTTTATTTATACATTTCAAGCAAACCATGAGAGCGCATAAGCATATACATTAAGACAGGAAGATAACAATCATCACATCTTTCTCAAGAACAGCCAAGGGTCTATTTGTCCTCGTGCAGAGGTCATGACATTTATTATTTTTTGATTTAAAGAAGGCACAGTTGCTAAACAAAAGTGTTCTTAGAGTAGTCATTTACCTTAAACAACCAATCATTTTATTACTAGCAAAAAGCTTATGTGACTGAAACTAACATTTCTATGTTTGCCATGGTTAACCATTAACTAAGGGCTAGGGGAAACAAAGGGCAGGAAGTTACCTGGGGGAAGGGAGAGGCATTGACTCTTTCCAACCCCAAGCTCAATTAAGGGAGGCATTTTCTTAATCTAACAGAAGAGGTTTTTCTACCTATTACACCTCTACTTATCTAGTCAGCCTAGTCTCCATACCTGACTTTAAGATCAAGGGAAAATTCCTTTTTCTGTAGGATTGCTGGTTGTTTTAAGGAACTACAAATATTTCATCAGAGGCAGGGCCGGAGACGGTTATAGCTTTTGGTTCCCAGAATGGTTAATACGTGACATATCAGTAGTTGTAACAGTGACTGTTTCCAAATGCATTATTTGTGCTGCCATGGTTACTAGCTCAACCAGTCACAAAATTGTTGTTGACTTATTCTTGAATGCATACTCTAACAGCTACCATACCAGTTATCACCTCCAGGGGTGTCAGCCCTAAACAAACAGGAACAGTTTAGCAGGAGCCAGCTATGGTGCCTCCTGGGTTATTAGGAATTTTCTCACACTTGGAGCATAAGTCGCATCTGCCACCCAACTGCTCTTTAACTTTAAAGTAGAAGAATTTCCTTCTCCATTTAGCCCTTGCCTCAAGACCACATCTCCATATTAAAGACTTGGCTGCTGGGAATCAAAGACATCTTTACAAACACATCACCCAAAGCAGTGATAGTGAAGGCAAAGATAAACAGCTGGGACTACATCAAATTAAAGAGCTTCTGCACAGCAAAAGAGACAATAACAAAAACAAAAAGAAACCCCACCAACTGGGAGAACATTTTTGCACCCAACACTAATGATAAAGGACTGATCACAAAAATCTGCAAAGAGCTGATGAGACTCAACAACAACAAAGAAAATAATCCAGTCAAAAAATGGGCAGAAGAGCTAAAAAGAAACTTCTCTGAAGAGGAAATGCAAATGGCCAACAGGCATATGAAAAAATGTTCAACATCACTTGCCATCAGGGAAATGCAAATCAAAACTACCATGAGATACCATCTTACACCAGTGAGAATGGCACATATTAAAAAAACTAGCAACAACAAATGCTGGCGAGGGTGTGGAGAAAAAGGAACTCTTCTACACTGTTGGTGGGAGTGCAAACTGGTCCAACCACTGTGGAAAGCTGTGTGGAGATTTCTGGACCTACTAAACATAGAGCTTCCATATGATCCAGCAATTCCACTCCTAGGTATTTACCCAAAGGACACAGAAACATCAATTCCAAAGAACACCTGCACCCCTATGTTTATAGCAGCACTGTTTACAATAGCTAAGCTTTGGAAACAACCCAAATGCCCAAAAATAGATGACTGGATCAAGAAGATGTGGTCCATATATACCATGGAATATTACTCAGCATTCAAAAAAGATAAACACATGCAATTTGCAGCAACATGGATGGCGCTGGAAGGGATCATGCTCAGCGAAATAAGCCAAAAAGAAAAAGAAAAATACCGGATGGTCTCACTCATAGCAGGAATCTAGAAAACTTAAATAAGGGACCTGGAAAATGAATAACTATAAGAAAGTGAAAATCAAAATCAACAAAAACTATGAACCAGAGACACTTTTAGGGGGCGGGGGCGGGAGGGGAGGGATTGGGTCAGAATGGGGGGGCTGCAATTGTATGGGGAATATAACAATAAAATTTATTATTAAAAAATAAAAAAAAATTAAAAAAAAATAAAAAAAAATGAAGAATTACCAATGGGGGGGGGGAAATAAAGACTTGGCTGCGGGATGTTTACAGTCTTTTGTTCACAGAAGTTTTTTCACTCCTTAATGTAAAGCTGAATGTTGGATTACTGCCTTTTGGCAGAGAATTACTAATTCTAAAAAATGTATTATTTGTATCACTCAGTGCCATTTGCCATCAAATTGGTTATTCAGTAATTGATCAAAAAGCATTTGCAGTTTTACTTTTAAATGCATATTTTGACAATGGTAGAAACTAGGCATAAACAAATGAGGAGAATCTAGGACTCAGCTAAGGAGATTCCAGACTTTTCAGGAATCTGCCCCATGCCCAGACCTTTGCCAGATGACATGAGTAGCATGGCTGCCAATATTTCACCTTTTTTTTGATTTTGGCCCAAAGTTGTAATGTTTTTAATTTGACGTGGGTTTGTTTGATGGCTCTGCTGAGGAATTGGATGAGGACTATATATAAAATAGTTTTTTTTTTTAAAGAACATATAACTTTAAATTTTTTGTCTATTTGTTTTTGCAAATACAGGGCAGTAGAAATATTATCTAATAAAATGTCTACATAATTTGTAATATATACTTTTTTGTACTAAACCAGTTGTAGACATAGCAAATGAACCAAGGATTGTTATAAGAGCAGTAATGCCTAAGATTAAAGCAGCGACAAATATTTTAGGACAATGTAAATTTTGTTTTACAAGTTGAAGAGCATAAATACCCAAATCATAATACCAATATTTCTCTAAATTTGCAGGCATAACATAAGGAGGTTGATAAACAATGACAAAAACAGTTTGTCTACATTATCGCAAGCACTATTTAAATTAGCAAGCAAAATTTTACACAAGGGAACAGAGGGAGGCATGTTACTGCAGCGTAGCAGAGGTAAGGACAAAGTAGGACTGGTCTGTGACTTTTTCAGTCACATTGGCAAAGAGGAGGAACCAAGGTGTTGAATTAGTCTCTTGGGGATGCAGATGGGTGAATCAACGTCCTGAAGGAAAACACAAGCATAGCCTTTCCCACAGGTTAGCAGAGTAGTGGACCCTTTTCAGGAACCCAATAACAGATCTTTCCACATAACCAGTGTCGTTGGGTTAGAATTATCAGGATTGCCAACGTTATCCAACACATCAACAAAAAGAAATATAAAAACCATATGATAATATCAATAGATGCTGAGAAAGCTTTCGACAAAGTGCAACACCCATTCATGATAAAAACGCTTGAAACTATTGGGATACAAGGAACATACCTCAACATCATAAAGGCCATATATGACAAGCCAACAGCCAGTATCATTCTCAATAGTGAAAAGCTGAAAGCAATTCCATTAAGATCTGGAACAAGACAAGGATGTCCACTCTCACCACTGCTTTTCAATATAATACTGGAAGTCCTAGCTAGAGCAATAAGACAAGAGAAAGACATATAAGGAATCCAAATAGGAAAAGAAGAAGTCAAACTATCACTATTTGCAGATGATATGATAATATACATAGAGAACCCCAAAAAATCCACAGAAAAACTAATTCAACTCATCAATCAGTTCAGTAAAGTGGCAGGATACAAAATCAATACGCAAAAGTCAGTAGCCTTCCTATACACAAACAATAAATCTGAAGAAGAAGAAATAAAAAAAAAACACATCCCTTTTATTATCGAAACAAAAAAAATCAAATATCTGGGAATAAATCTAACAAAAGAGGTAAAGGACCTATACAAAGAAAACTATAAAACACTATTAAAAGAAATAGAAGAAGACACAAAGAAATGGAAGACATTCCCTGCTCATGGATTGGAAGAATAAACATTATTAAAATGGCCATCCTACCAAAAGCAATCTACAGATTCAATGCTATTCCAATCAAAATTTCAATGTCATTCTTCAAAGAAATAGAACAATTATTGATGAGATTCATATGGAATCACAAAAAACCCCAAATAGCCAAAGCTCTCCTGAATAAAAAAAAGAAGGGAATAGAGGCATCACACTCCCAGACTTCAAACTATACTACAAAGCCATAATCATCAAAACTGCATGGTACCGGAACAAGAACAGACATACAGACCAATGGAATCGAATAGAAAATCCAGAAATAAACCCACAGATTTATGATCAACTAATCTTTGACAAAGGAGCAAAGACTATGCATTGGAGCAAAGAAAGTTTGTTCAATAAATGGTGCTGGGAAAACTGGGTCGCTACATGCAAAAGAATGAAGCTTGACCACTACCTCACACCATACACAAAAATCAACTCAAAATGGATTAAAGAACTAGACATAAGACCTGAAACCATAAAATACCTAGAAGGAAATATAGGCAAAACACTACGTGATGTGCACATCAAAGATATCTTTACAGACACATCACCCAAAGCAGTGATAGTGAAGGCAAAGATAAACAGCTGGGACTACATCAAATTAAAGAGCTTCTGCACAGCAAAAAGACAATAACAAAACAAAGAGAAACCCCACCAACTGGGAGAACATTTTGCACACAACACTAATGATAAAGGACTGATCACAAAATCTGCAAAGAGCTGATGAGACTCAACAACAACAAAGAAAATAATCCAGTCAAAAAATGGGCAGAAGAGCTAAAAAGAAACTTCTCTGAAGAGGAAATGCAAATGGCAACAGGCATATGAAAAAATGTTCAACATCACTTGTAATCAGGGAAATGCAAATCAAAACTACCATGAGATACCATCTTACACCCAGTGAGAATGGCACATATTAAAAAAAACTAGCAACAACAAATGTTGGCGAGGGTGTGGAGAAAAAGGAATGCTTCTGCATTGTTTGTGGGAGTGCAAACTGGTCCAACCACTATGGAGAGCTGTGTGGAGATTTCTGGACCTACTAAACATAGAGCTTCCATATGATCCAGCAATTCCACTCCTAGGTATTTACCCAAAGGACACAGAAACATCAATTTCCAAAGAACACCTGCACCCCTATGTTTATAGCAGCACTGTTTACAATAGCTAAGCTTTGGAAACAGCCCAAATACCCAAAATAGATGACTGGATCAAGAAGATGTGGTACATATATACCATGGAATATTACTCAGCATTCAAAAAAGATAAACTCATGCAATCTGCAGCAACATGAATGGCACTGGAAGGGATCATGCTCGGCGAAATAAGCCAGAAAGAAAAAGAAAAATACCGGATGGTCTCACTCATAGCAGGAATCTAGAAAACTTAAATAAGGGACCTGGAAAATGAATAACTATAAGAAAGTGAAAATCAAAATCAACAAAAAACTATGAACCAGAGACACTTTCTGGGGGGTTGGGGCGGGAGGGGAGGGATTGGGGTCAGAATGGGGGGTTGCAATTGTATGGGAATATAAAAAATAAAATTTATTATTAAAAAAAAGAATTATCAGGATTGCAATGTTTAGTAGCTGAAAAAACATGTGTGAATTGTAATTTAATAGCAAACAAAGCATGGTTTAAAATATGATGTGCAGAGTTATATTTATATTTAGAATGTTGCAATTTGAAAATTTGGCTTTCAAGGTTTGATAGTCTCTTTAACTATAGCTTGACTTTGAGGATTATAAAGGATCCCCGTAGCATGAGAAATTTTAAACACAAAAATTTTTAAAGGCGGCAGAAGTGTATGTAGGGCATTGTCTGTTTTAATAGCCTTAGGTTTATCTGCATAAACAATATAAGCCACTTTTCTGCAGAGGAGCCATTTATGAATACAAGAGCTGCCAGAGGGGGCAGCGTGAGGAACTGACAATATGAGGAAAAATGAGGTCCTGCCCCTTTAAGAAATGCAGCAAAGGGTTGGAAGGCAAATGAAACTTAATGTCTCCCCTTAAAAGATTGGATAGCTATCTGTCAGTTATCATCAAGTTGGAACAAAGTGTTCAAGGTGCTCCTTTATAAGGAATAATTAAGATATGAAATTTACACCCAAAAAGCTCAATGCTCTGCATTTTGCCTTATTAGTAGTAGTAAAGCTGTTAGGGGGAAAAGGATGTCCTAAAGCTATTTCCATACAGGCTTTGTGGACTCCACCTCCACCCCCCCCCACTCTAAATCCCAGCCACCTTCCCTTTGGTGGTGATGGGATTTGGAGTGGGGCGGGGCGGTGGAGTCCACAAAGCCTGTATGGAAATAGCTTTAGGAAGGTGGCTGGGAACTGAGGGTGGGGTTAAGCAGCCAGGTTGGTATTAAGCCAGACACATGAGCTTTGGAGGGGTCCCCCATTTTGGCTCTTCGCCAGCTCGCAGCATCCTGCCAGCTCTGAGAGTGCTTTTTGGGTTTCCAGGTCGTCGGATCGGGTAGGACGCATTAAAGACTTTATTTCCCTATTTTCTCCCTGAGTTGTACATTATCCTTATTTCCTTTTCCCTTGTAAATAAACCTTTTATTAACCTTTTTTTTTTTTTTTTTTTTTTATTAACCTTTTGTGTGTGCCTGCAGTGGAGTATTGATAAGTCCCTTTTAAGCGTATGGGTGAGGACCCACAGCCAGGCAACCCATTATATATCAGGGCTGCCCTATAACAAAGCCACTAATGAAGTGTAAGCACAAACAATACTTTTCATGGTAACAGGCAAATGAATTCATTTAAGAACTATGTATTTCCAGTTATATTGACGAGTAATTTTTGGAAATTATTTAATGTGCACAAGGAATTAGTTACCAGGTGCACATGTTGAGGCAACACTGACAGTGTGTTAACAATGAGTAAGTGGCCCCTTATTTACAAAAAGGTGATTTTTTTTGTTCGTCATTTTTAGGCTTATTTATATAAACAGTAAACAGGGGAGTTTGTCTCACCTCTGGGCTTCTTCAGGGAAGGTCTTCTCCTGCACCCGGTTCTTCATAGTCAGAAGCAGCTGACGATCAAGCCTGTCCTCCCTCTTGGCCCATGGTTTGGTCTGGGCCCTCCCTTTCTGGAGAGTGGGACAGTCCCTCTTTTCCGTGCCCTGTGAGATGGCACTGAAGGCATGGCCCTGGGGACAGCTTCTTGCAGCTGAGGTGTCCAGGTTGCTGGCAGTGGAAGCAAGCTGGCAGCCCATTAAGAAGTTGAGGTCCCGAGTGCCCTAGGGCGCATGGGGCCCTGGGTGAGTCTGAGGTGGAAGGGCACTGACAATGGAAACTGCCATTTACTGAGCCCTTCTCTTGCCTTTCTCTCTATCTTTTTCAGTCTAGTGCATCCCCTCCATATTACTGTAGGCCTTGAAGGCCATATCCAAAGTGTTAAAAGGATTTTAGGCCCTTGATTTAGTCTCTAGAGCCTGCAACTGATGTGAGAGAAAGGCTGGCGAATGTAGGAGATGGTTAAATTGTTTGTCTACATTAGTATACCTTTTGATAGCCTCAGTAAATTTAGCCTGAAATAACTGGCTTATTGGGTTTTAAGAAGTCTTATGTGTTTTAGAGTAATCTCATTTGTTTACATTTATGTTGAAAAGGTGAAACAATACTATGAGAATACTTTTTATGAGGTATCAAGTATACCCAAATTGACTGTTTGTTTTACAACAAAAAATAATTTTATATATCAAAAGAACTAAAGCCTGGTGCCACACAGGTGCACCACTGACATTCAAGCTAACCAAAATATTCCATGGCAAGTCACTTGAGAAAACAACATTTCTTTCAAAAATCCCTCTCTCAGACCTTTAACACTTTCCTTTGCTTTCTTTATTTTTAAATACCATTTCATTTTAAAGATAACCATCTTACTTTATTTTCTACCAAAAATCCCTCTCACAGGACTTCAACACTTTCCTTTCGTTTCTTTCTTTTTTTTAAAACACAAACACACCTTACTTTACTTGTATCCAGAATTATCACACCCTAGTTTTAAATCTCTCTATGGTAAGACACTGTAATAGCTGTTACACTATCATCTTTAAACTACACAACTTACACAAACACATCTTTTTTTTTTTGTAATTTAACTTTTTATTTTTTTAAATAAATTTTATTTTTGTATTCCCCATACAATTGCAACCCCTTATTTTAACCCCAATCCCTCCCCTCCCTGCCCTCCACCCCCTATAGAGTGTCTCTGGTTCATAGTTGTTTGTTGATTTTGATTTTCACTTTCTTATAGTTATTCATTTTTCTTGTCCCTTATTTAAGTTTTCTAGATTCCTGTTATGAGTGAGACCATATGATGTTGAGGTATATTCCTTGTATCCCAAGAAATTCAAGAGCTTTTATCATGAATGGGTGTTGCACTTTGTGAAAGCTTTCTCAACATCTATTGACATTATCATACGGTTTTTATATTTCTTTTTGTTGATGTGTTGGATAATGTTGATTGATTTTCGGATGTTGAAACATCCTTGTGTCCCTGGAATGAATCCTACTTGGTCGTGGTGAATTATCTTATGGATACATTGTTGGATTTGATAGCTAAAATTTTATTGAGGATTTTTGCATCAGTGTTCATTTAGGAGATTGGCCTGTAGTTTTCCTTTTTTGTGTTGTCCTTGTTTGGTTTTGGTATTAGTGTAATGTTGGCTTCATAGAAAGTGTTTCATATTGTCCTTTCCTTCTCAATTTTTTGGAAGATTTTGTGAAGGATAGGCACTAATTCATCTCTGAATGTTTGGTAGAATTCATTTGTAAATCCATCAGGTCCTGGGCTTTTGTTTTTGGGGAGGTTTTTGATTATCATTTCAATTTCGCTGCTTGTAATTGGTCAGTTTAGGTGTTCTATTTCTTCTTTATCTAGCTTTGGGTGATTGTAGAGTTGTAGGAATTTGTCCATCTCCTCTAGATTGTTGAACTTGTTTCCATATAACTGTTGATAGTAGTTTCTGATTATTTTTTGATTTCTTGTGTCCGTTGTGATTTCTCCTCTTTCATTGATGATCCTGTTTATTTGTGCTTTCTCCCTTTTTCCTTTGTGAGCCTGGCTAGGGTTTGTCTATTTTATTGATTTTTTTTTGAAGAACCAGCTCTTGGTTTCATTGATCTTTTGGATTGTTTTTTGGGTTTGAATTTCATTTATTTCTGCTTTCATTTTTATTATTCCTTTTCTTCTACTGGTTTTGGGGTTTTTTGTTGTTCCTTTTCTAGATCTTTGAGCTTCGAGATTAGATTGTTTCTCTGAGTTCTTGTTTCTTGATGTGAGCCTCTATTGCTATATATTTTCCTCTTATTATTGCTTTTGCTACACCCCATACATTTAGGAAATTGGTGTCCTCATTATCATTCAATTCAAAGAATTTTTTTATTTCTTCTTTGATCTCCTCATTAGTCCAGTGGTCTTCCAGTAGTGTGGTTTTCAATCTCCATGAGGTAGGAGAGTTCTTTGCCTTCTTTTTATGGTTTATTTCTAGTTTGATGCCTTCATGGTCAGAAGAGACGGTTGGTATGATTTCAATCTTGGTGTATCTGTTGATGTTTGTCTTGTGCCACAGTATGTGATCAATCCTGGAGAATGATCCGTGTGCACTTGAGAAAAATGTGTACTCCGTTTTTTTTGGGGGGTTTAGTGTTCTATAGATGTCTGTTAATCCCAAGCGCTCTAGGTCCTTATTTAGAACTTTAGTGTCTTTATTTTTTGTCTCATTTATCTATCCATTGTTGATAGTGGTGTGTTGAAGTCTCCCACTACGTATGTGTTTTCTCTGAATTCTGTTTTCAGAGATGACAACAGTTGTCTGATATATTTTGGTGCTCCTTCGTTTGGTGAATATATGTTAATGAATGTTATTTCTTCTTGAATTATTGTCCCCTTGATCATGAGGTAGTGACCGCTGGGCTCTTTTTTATCTTTTTGAGTTTGAAATCTGTTTTATCTGATATAAGTATAGCTGTTCCTGCTTTCTTTTTTGGTCCATTTGCTTGTAGGATTGTTTTCCATCCTTTAACTTTGAGTCTATTTTTATCTTTTGTAGCTAAATGTGTTTCCTGGAGACAGCAAAAGGTTGGGTTTTGTTTCTTAATCCAGCCTGCGACTCTGTGTCTCTTTATTGAAGAATTTAGTCCATTTACATTTAGAGTTAATATTGATATGTTAGCATCTATATTTGCCATTGTGTTTGTCTTTCCTTTGATTTTATTTATTTATTCTTTTAATAACTTTTTTCTTTTCTTGGCTTTCTTTCATTGTTATTTGTCCCTCTGAGGTTCTGGCTTTAGGACTCCTTGTAGAATTTTTTGGAGTGGGGGTTTAGTCGTAATGAAATTCCAGAGTTTCTGTTTGTCTGAGAAGGTCCTTAATCTTTCTTCATAGAGGAAGGAGAGCTTTGCGGAATAGAGTATTCTTGGTTGGCATCTGTTTTCTTGTTGTCTGTTGACTATGTCCCTCTACTCTCTCCTTGCCCGTAGCATTTCTTTGGAGAAATCTGATGTCAGCCTGATTGATTTTCCTTTGAATGTTATTTGTTTCTTCCTCTTGTCAGCTTCATTATTTTTTCCTTGTCCTGGATTCTTGGGAGCTTTGCTATTATGTGTCTTGCTGTATTTTTGCTTTCGTGGAAGTTTGGTGTTCTTCTTGCTTCTTGAATATCAATTTTCAGCTCCTTCTTCACGTTTGGGAAATTCTCTTCAATTATCTCCTTGAATATTTTCTCTGTTCCTACATCTCTCTCCTCTCCTTCTGGGATTCCTATAACTCTTATATTTCCTTTCCTCATGGAGTCAGATAGTTCCTGAAGTCTTTCTTCGGACTTTTTCCTTCTTACTTCTCTTTCCTTTTCTGTTTTGGTTCTTTTTATTTCTGTGTCTTCAAGAGTACTTATTCGTTCTTCCATTTCATCTATTCTGCTTTCATTGCTTTTTCCAGAGTTCTTTAGTGCCTCCATTAATTCTTTAATCTCCTGCATTTCTTTTACTTCTCTCTTTAGGGACTCAATTTCATTCTTCTTTTCATTGATTATTTTTCCCTTATCATTGTTTTCCTTTATGACTTCTGTCATTTTTTTAATCATGCAGTTTTAAATTCTCTTTCTGGAAGGCTCAGAATTTCTTCCAAGTTACTGTCGTTACAATCGGGGAGGGGGGTGGTTTTCTTTTTGTGATGTGCTTTTTTCCTGAGGAGTTGCTAGGTTGGCATGTGGTTCTTCTACTCCCTACTGTCTGTTTTCTAATTTGCCATATGCATTGG
>NW_023602073.1:48697579-48725890 GCF_014898055.3 Talpa occidentalis | reverse complement strand
GAGATACTTGCACGAAATAAAGTGTCCGTGTCTTCCTCACTCCTACCTAGCTCCACTTTCCCTTAGCCCTCCGAGAAAGAGAAAAAACTTCACAACTCCGTCCTCTCCTTTCTGGGATCCTGACACGACTTCTAGCTGGAGCTGTTCTCTAGCAATTGTTAAACTTAGTAGATCCTTAGTTTTATAGGAGAAATATATGACCATTTAAATAATGATAAAAAGAACAGATTTAAAATAGAGATGCCAACTGTAACTTTAGTTTTTCTTAAGACAGGAAGTTCAGAGTTACTAATGAAACAATTTCATATACCAGAGGTGTTTTGGCTGGGACAGGGAAGGAAAAATCAGTTAAGGTGCTTACCTGGGGAACAAAGGTACTTATTTAAGGAAAGAAATAAGTAAGGTTTAGTTTTTTAGAAAAGAACTTTATCAAAAGAAATCCAGGTGTAAACAAAACCACATTTATTTCTTAACATAGACCAGGTCAATTAACTCTTTTTGACTGCTCCAAGTTTTGTTGTTTTTTTTCCCAAATAAACACATTTAAACATACAATAGAACTATTAATTCCCAACATTATAAATTTAAGATATGCATGCTTCAATTAAACCATTACATTTTGAGCTAATTTATGTTTACCAAAAATTTTAGATCGCAATCTCAAAATTTGGGTTCTTTCTATTAGAATTTATATAGGCGCTGCATTTATATAATTTTTAAACACAGCAACCCTCCAGAGACAAAAGACACAAAGGCAAAGACACAGACACAGAGATCTCTTCCATGTAGAATTTTGGCCATTTGCACTCATTTTTAGAGACAGTGATTTTTCCAATATTTCTTTCTTTCTTTTTTTTTTAATTTATTTATCTATACAAGCACTGGGTACAGTCAGAAGCACGGGAGGGTGAGAGAACCCACCAGAGCCAGAGGGGAGAGCAGAACAGGCAGACTGACAAAATACACTGTTGAGGGGAAGAGCATGTAGCAGGAGAGGTCTGGCGTGCCATGTGGGACCCTCGCCTGGCGGCCAGGGATCAAACGGGCACTGCAGAGGCTGCAGGCAGCTTTGCAACCCAGCCCTCAATCGCTGCACCACCGGGGAGGCCCAATTTTACCAATATTTCTGACAATGTTGACAACAATTATTAATTTACATTTAAATATTTATTTTTAACTACTCCTTCAGATAAGAAAACATTACTCAAGTTATATTTGTAAAAATTCCCCTTAGTTTCTAAAGAAAGTGGGGAAGAAAATTCCCTATCAGTTTCCTTTTATCTTTTTAAGGTCTTGAGGACCTTCTGTTTGCTCCAATTCCCTACTATTGTATGCAATGTTTCAGCAAGGAAAGGGGAGCACACAGATGATTTCCTGGCCTTCCTCGTGCAGAGATTTTGACAAGTCCAGTCACCTTTCAGCCATGTGACTTGTCCACAGAATGACAGGTAAAGCCCAATCTATCTCCGCAGCTGCAGCTGTGGAGTTTTCATGCACACACCACTCTCTCTCACTCACACACACACACTCCGAAGGTTATAACCATCCCATCCCTCCCTTTCTGGGAGCTCCAAGGTTCCCAACCAAAACCAAATGAGACCACTGAAGCCTCCCTGAGAGGTGATCAGCCTCTCCTTCCACCACTCTGGGTAGGCCACATGGGAACCAGGATTCCAGGATTCTGATCTGATGTCATCCTGATTCTTACCTGATCTGACATCAGTACCAAGTCCTGCCTCACTCAGCCCTTTGGAATTCAGTCCTGGAGGGCTTTGTGGGGGCTGGGCAGGAGCAGCAAAGTCAGAGACCACCAAAAGTCCTCAGCAGAGCAGCTTCCCTGTCTTTGGCTTTCCTTCCCCTCCCACACCACACGTCCTCCTAAGCCAATGGCTCAAAGGGCCAACACGCTTGTTGTTCCTGGTCAGGGAACCAAAAAATGTTGCAGAAATAAATTCTAGCCTTTTACCCAGGCAGGGGAAGAACAAGTGGTACTTCAGGAATGGTGAGGTCAGGAGAAGCTTTATGACTCATGCATGAGGTCCCAGACCTGGGTAGGCCTGTAAGGTCTGAGCACCCGTTTAAAGACCAAGGGTTCCTTTTATACATAACTGTCTCCATATCTGTGACACTGATAGCATCATTTTTCAGCAGGCACAACCACTTGTAGCAAAGTGCCCAGACAAGGGGGACAAGCAAGCGGGGAAAGATGCAGGCATTCGGGCATGGCCTTGGAGAGACAGACCAGCTTGGCCAGCTGCCCGACCTTGTAGATAAGAGTGCTGAGGCCCTGGCCATGAATCTTGAAAGGGAAGGAGCTGTAAGTAAGCAAACTTGTTGATGATGCCTGCACTGGAGTGTTCATTGCACTTCGGCTGGAAGTTCTGCTGTAATCTTTTTTTTTTTTTTCTTAAAGATTTATTTATTTATACAAGCACTGAGTACAGTCAGAAGCATGGGAGGATGAGAGAATTCACCAGAGCCAGAGTGGGGAACAGAACAGGCAGATTCACAAAGTACACTGCTGAGGGGAACAGCGAGCAGCAGGAGAGGTCTGCTCACATCTGGGACCCTCACCTGGCTGCCAGAGATCGTACGGGTGTTGCAGAGGCTTTGGGCAGCTTCGCAACCCAGGGCTCAACTGCTGCACCACTGGGGAGGCCCTGGAATCTTTATTATATTCATTTGCTCCATAATATATTTTCACTTCAATACAATGTTGCCTGGTCCCCAGCCTCCTCAGCTGCAGCTCCCTCCTCAGCTAATATCCTGTGACCCCGTTCACATGACCAGTCCAGCCCAGGTCCACATCTGACCAGAGATATGTGAGCAAGGCCAGCAGTAATCAGCCAGATCCACTCAAGATTGGCTGAGTTCCCAGTCTGTCAATGGTCATTACTAAATGCCACTGAGACTTGTTACGGCTGTTTGCTACACTGCATTGTGCTGACAGGTAACTGACACACAATTATTAATATTCCTGCCACCAAACAACAGACAGACAAGGCAAAACCCTGGGAGATTCTGCAGACCCTTCTCTTCTCCACACTCTTCCTCCCCCCATTCTGCTCATCTGTTGGGTCTTATTTCTAAACCTCTGGTGTCTGATCCCTCTGTCCACCCACTGCCACTGTGGAACCAAGCATAAGTATTCTTAGCCATTGCTTTGTCATTTTGTGTGTAACTGCCATCTTAGAATTTTAGGTTTTGCTGTCCCAGGAAAGACTGCATTCCAGAGAAGCTTTTGACCCCACCACACTCTGGTCTTATCTCGGACTACCAGCCATAAAATAGAGCCGAGCAATTCGAGTCACTAATGGGGTCAAACTAGCCATAAAGTAGAGCTGCATCTCGATGTGACCAATCAGCTCAAAAACTGAAACTGTGTACCTGTTATAGAGCAACCCCGATATTAAACGGGTTCCTGGCTGTGGGTCCTCACCCGCGCGCGCTTTAAAGGGACTTATGAATACTCTACTACAGACACACACAAAAGGGTTAATAAAGGTTTATTTACAAGAGGAAAGAAATAAGGAAAATGTATAACTCAGGGAGAAAATAGGGAAATAAAGTCTTTAATGCGTCCTACCCGATCCGACGACCTGGAAACCCCAGAGTCACTCTCAGAGCTGACCGGACGCTGCTGCTGGCCAAGAGCCCAAAATGGAGAGAGAGCCCCCCCAAAGCCCACCTGTCTGCCTTTTGTATCCACCTGGCTGCTTAACCCCACCCTCAGGTCCCAGCCACCTTCCCTTTGGTGGTGATGGGATTTGGAGTTCCCAGTGTCTTTGGCTTTGACCTGGGGTGGGGGTGGAGTCCACAAAGCCTGTATGGAATTTGCTTTGGGACCGCCTTTTCCCCCTAACATACCCACCGTTGTTAAGAAATGCACCTGTGTAACCAATGAATGATTGCCAACATAATTTAATTTTTAGGAATCTACTTGTAACCCTATATAAGATCCCTATTCCCTTTGTTCAGGGCTCTCGATACCTGCCACTGCATTGGTAGGTGCCGTGAGCCTGGACTCGAGTCTGTAATAAACTCCCTTTTGTGTTTGCAACGGCTGTCTTTGGGTTCTTGGAGGCTATGCTCGCCGAGTCTGCTGAACTTGGGCACAACACCACTACATGAAGCCAGGAGCCCTCCCTCGTCCCATAACTTCACTCCATGCCTCCAGACTGTCTCCACTCCCATGATAGCCAGATGCATCATGCTAAGTGCTGTTCTGCTTGAAATTTTCTACAGCTCCACATCCAAACTCCAAAACCCAAAACACAGCCCTCACTGGTCTACAGATGCCCCCTTCCCAACGCTTTTCTTTCCCCCACAACCAGACAGAAGAATGTAACTGTGGCTCACCACAATCTCCAAGCTGGATGAGTCCTCCTGCCTTTGTAACAGGGTGGTCCCCAGGAAAGGGGGAGGTTCCCTGCCCCACCCAAGGGAGGGTGGAGCTGAGCAGGAAGAGGAGAAGCTGAAGAAGAGACTGAGGAAGGAAGCAGGATGGAGCCAGAAGGAGACCTGGAGGAGGCGCATGGAGCCTAGAGACACGTAAAGAAACTGTGCTTGTCTTTTGGTCGTGGACTGGGTGACACAGATGTGGGTGAGACCCGTGGGGAGGTGACAATGGCAGCTTTTATCTTGATGTTGATTTTGCTCTTTTCCTTCCGGGCTTGTCTGATTGTTTCTGACCCTTTGCTGTGGGTCCCCACTGGAAGATGCTTTAGACTCATGGCAGGCTTTGGGGCTTTGCTCTGGGCCAATCCCATTTGGATGGACTTTTACCCACGAGGGACGGGTAACTTTGGGTGCTTCATTTAGAACTAGACTCTGCCTTACCTGTATTGTTTCCTAGTTTTATTAAAGTTCCTTCCCATTAAAGTCTCATATGTTTTGTGTTGATGAGGCGGATGGCAGAACACATTTAGAATAGGCAGGTTTGCGGGGTTTGGGCTGACCCTCTCCCTGTCCTATAACACCTTCATCTTCTGAGCTGGAGGGTTCTTGGACGTGTCAGGTGCTGGTTCAAGTATCTGTTTCCTGGGTAGAGTTTTGTGATTGCCCCAGGCAGCATTTACCAACTACCATCAACCTGATAAACTGTCTCCTCACTCACTCCCATCAGCCACGAGGACCCTGTGTGCACAGAACACAGTCACCACGCTCACTCCAGGCCACTTATGAGGCCTGTTCCAGTGGGCAGCGCACATGACAGCAGCTGACAGTGCTGAAACACAGGAGAGATGTTAACAGTAAATCATGAGATTTCATCACATGGACAACTTTTTTATTTCTTTTTTTTTTTAAATAAAGATTTATTTCTTTATTTATTTATATAAGCACTGGGTACAGTCAGAAGCGCAGGAGGGTGAGAGAATTCACCAGAGCCAGAGCGGGGAGCAGAGCAGGCAGAAGGACCGAAGTACACTGCTGAGGGGAGTAGCGGGCAGCAGGAGAGGTCTGCGCGCCATGTGGGACCCTCCTCCAGTGGCCGGGGAGCAGCCGGGGATTGAACCAGCACCACAGAGGCCGCGGGCAGCTTAGCAACCCAGCACTCAACCGCAACGCCACTGGGGAGGCCCCTTTTTTCATTTCTTGTTCCTTTTCTTTGTGTTGGAACTATCAGTGTGTGAGATGGTGGATACAGCTGAACTTACTGTGTTTCATTTCCCAACATATAAACCAAACCTGCTGCAGGGGGCCTTGATGCCTCAGCCAGATAAGACATTGGCAAGCAGCTAAGAAAAATGGCCTCACACTGTGGGGCCAAAGCTAAAGGGTCACACTGTGGGGCCAATGCTAAGGAGCCTCACACAGTGGGGCTGAAGACTCCTTGTGCCTCACACCGTGGGACTGAAGATTTAACATCCCTTTGTTTTTTGTTCTTGGTCATAAAAAGAGAAAAATTTATCAGAAAGTACATTAGGCAATAAATTATATGTATCAGTATACTGCAAGCAATTGGCAAGGAAAATTACCTGTTTAGAAATTAGTTATTAAACAATTTGGCCCACTTGACAATGGGAGACGATTTATTGTACTTATCGGACAAGTAATCCAGCACAACTATTATAGTAAGTCCTTCTTTTGCTTTTTTAGAAGTTCCTTTTTATTTAGAAGTTTCTTAGGAAAGTTTTTAAATGAAGTTAATTGTGTTAAGATGTTGTGAGCCAGCTGCAGCAGTCTGGGTGTCAGGGGTTCCTGAAGGATGGGACGGTGTTGGCGAAATCACGAGGAAAGGGGGAAGGGGAATTGAGGAGACGCAGACACTTGATCAGGGTGTAAGCATCAACCTGCTGAGGGTCTCAGCAGCCCTTTATTTATACATTTCAAGCAAACCAGGAGAGTGCATAAGCATATGCATTAAGGCAGGAAGATAACAATCATCACATCTTTCTCAAGAACAGTCAAGGGTTTATTTGCCCTCCTGCAGAGGTTGTGACTTTTGTTATTTTTTTATTTAAAGAAGGCACATTTGCTAAACAAAAGTGTTCTTAGAATAGTCATTTACCTTGAACAACCAGTCATTTTATTAATAGCAAAAGGTTTATTTGACTGCAACTAACATTTCTATGTTTGCCATAGTGAAGGATTAACTAAGGGCTAGGGGAAACAAAGGGCGGGAAGTTACCTGGGGGAGGGGAAACAAAGAGATTATTTCTAACTAATCTATAAAGTTTAGACTAACATATAACTAATTGATTAAAGCAAAAAACAGAAGGCTTTTATATAGAAATCATCATCTATAGTATATTGTTTTAATCTTGATTTGATATTAAGGAACCAAGGGCCTGGAGGGCATTCATGCCAGGCAAGCCTCACTGACTCTTCCCTAGGCCCCAGCTCTCAATTAAGGGAGGAAATTTCCTAATCTAAACAAAGAGTTTTCTACCTATCACTTCTCTACTTTATCTAGTCAGCCTAGTTTCCGTATTTACCTTTAAGTCAAGGGGCAATTTCCTCTTCCATAAGGTTGCTGGTTGTTGTTCTAAGCAACTACAAATATTTCATCAGGGGCAGAGGCGGAAATGGTTATAGCCTTTGATTCTCAAAAATGATCGGTATGTGAAGTATCAGTAGTTGTAACATTGACCATTTCCAAGTGCATTACTTGTCCTGCCCTGGTTACTAGCTCAACCAGTCACAAAATTGCTGTTGACTTATTCTTGAATGTATATTCTAACAGCTACCACACCAATTGTCACCTCCAGAGGAATTAACCCTAAACAAACAGGAAGAATTTAGCAGGAGTCAGCTATGGCCTCTACTGGCTTATCAGGAATTTTTTTTACACTTGGAGCAGGGCTTGGCCTCTCCTACCCAACTGCTATCTTTAACTTTAAAGTAAAATAATTTCCTTCTCCAATCAGCCCTTGCCTCAAAAGCCCACATCTCCATATCAAAGACGTGGCAGATGGATGTTTACAGCCTGTTGTTCCCAGAAGTTTTTTCACTTGTTAATGTAAGGCCAAATGTTGAATTGCTGCCTTTTTGGCAGAGGACTACTAATTTTATTAAAAAACGTAATATTTGTATCATGCAGTGCCATTTGTCATCAAATTGGTTATTCAGTGATTATCAGTATTTGCAGTTTTACTTTTAAATGAGTATTTTAGCAATGGTAGAAACTAGCCATAAACAAATGAGGAGAATCTTGGAGTCAGCTAATAAGATTCCTGATTTTTCAGAAATCTGCCCCATGCCCTGACCTTTGTCAGATGACATGAGTAGCATGGCTCCCCATATTAAGAAGTTTCTAGGTAGGAAAAGTTTTGATAGCTGAGAAGCAGCTGGTCTCTGGCTGAAGGCCATATGAATAGAAGAGTCCTTTTGCAACAGGGTGGGTTCCTGCCCCACCCAAGGGAGGGTGGAGCTGAGCAGGAAGAGGAGAAGCTGCAGAAGAGACTGAGGAAGGAAGCAGGATGGAGCCAGGAGTCCTGGAGGAGGCGCATGGAGCCTAGAGACATGTGAAGAAACTGAGCTTGTCTTTTGGTCGTGGACTGGGTGACACAGATGTGGGTGAGACCCGTGGGGAGGTGACAATGGCAGCTTTTATCTGGATGTTGATTTTGCTCTTTTCCTTCCGGGCTTGTCCGGTTGTTTGTGACCCTTTTCTGTGGGTCCCCACTGGAAGATGCTTTAGACTTGTGGCAGGCTTTGGGGCCTTGCTCTGGGCCGACCCCATATGGATGGAGTTTTACCCTCGAGGGGACGGGTAACTTTGGGTGCTTCATTTAGAAACTAGACTCTTTGCCTCACCTGTATTGTTTCCTAGTTTTATTAAATTTCCTTCCCATTAAAGTCTCCTATGTTTTGTGTTGATGCGGCAGATGGCAGAACCCATGTAGAATAGACAGGTTTGCGGGGTTTGGGCTGCCCCTCTCCCTGTCCTATAACACTTTGATGCTTAGGCTTTAGCTGATAGTTATGTACTTGCAGCTATCAACTGTCTTAGGTAATTGTCTGGCTGAAATAATAAGTTTTAGTGTTAGGTTTGGTTTTTTATCTATTAACCTTGAAGGCTACCGTCTAGCTGAGACCTATAGGAGCTGTTGTGCCAACGTTGACCAGTGCAGCCCCCAAGGACACAGACAGCCGATGCAAGAACACAAAGGAGTTTATTACAGGCTCGAGTCCGGGCTCATGACACGCACCGATGCAACGGCAGAGGTCGAGAGCCCCGAACAGAGGAAGGAGGGGTCTATTATAGGGTCACAAGCGGTGTGAATTTTGAAAGAAGTTGGCAATTACTCATTGGCTACTACAAAGGCATTTTGGTGCACACGGTTATAGTTTCAAACTCATTGGACGGTTAGAGATGCTGTCCCATTTATGGACAGGACTGCCCTCATTGGCGGCTGGGGTGGTCTGCTTTTTCGTCACCAAGTGGAGTGAGGGTTGTGACTATTGAAACTATCTCCGGAATGCGGCTGTACAAGGACTAACATATCAAGGTGGAGGATATACAAAATGGTGAAACCTTGGCTAAGCTTGGTTCCACAGGAGCCAGTAGTCCATGGGAATAGAATACTCTGATTATCTCTGCTTTACACATGATGATGTATTTTTTCTGCTTGCTAAAAATGAGTAAATAAAGACCTGCTGAGTCTCTCGGCAGAAGGTTTTTGCACCCCATCCAGTATCAGTGTCTCTTCAATCCCCTTCCCTTCAGCCCTTAACATGTCACCTACGCCGTCTCATCCTTTCAGGAATCCCTGACACGACATTTTGCCTGAGGCTGGTCCCTGGCACAAACCCTCATGCCATAAGCCTGATACTTACACAGTGATGTGCATCAATTATACCTCAATAAAACCCGAAGGGAAAAGGACTTGCATCCCACACATCACCATTCAACTAACCCCCTATGCCTTTCATCCTTGTGCAGATGCCTTCCTCAGGATGGACCAACTTGCACGCCCACATAACACAGCAGCCTGTCTGCACTCCCCAGTGTTGTGCCCAACATCGACCAGTGCAGCCCCCAAGGACACACAGACAGCCGCTGCAAGAACACAAAGGAGTTTATTACAGGCTTGAGTCCGGGCTCACGACACGCACCGATGTAACGGCGGAGGTCGGGAGCCCTGAACAAAGGGAACAGGGATCTTATATAGGGGTACAAGTAGATTTCTAAAAATTAAATCATGTTGGCAATCATTCATTAGTTACATAGGTGCATCATTCATTGATTACACAGGTGCATTTCTTAACAACGGTGGGTACACATTTATTTTATGGCTAGGGTACACAGTTATTTTATGGCTAGTTTGATCCCATTAGTGGCCCGCATTGCTCGGTTCTATTTTATGGCCAGTTAGACCCATTACTCGGCTCCACTGTGGCTGGCCGTCTGAGATAAGACCAGAGTGGGGTGGGGGTCATAAACCCTCTTTGGAATGCAGGCTATTTAGTCTTGAGTAAGCAATACTTGAAATACTAAGATGGTGGTTATTCGCAAGATAGAGGAATAGTGGCTAAGTCTCATACCCAGCACATTCCTTCTACTTAGTGTCTTGTTATCAAACCATTCCAGCTTCATCTACAATCTGTTTGTTTATTGTGACTGCTCTATTTCCCACTTGACAACATACACTCTCAAGGTGAAATGTTTGTCAGATTCACCAATGATTCCAAGGTACTTGGTACCTTGGAATACGTAGCAAATGCTACGTATTTGTGCTGAATGAGTGAACCTCCCTTCATGTATAGAAGGGTCACCCTTCTCTGGCTCCTTCCACCATTTGAAAGTGAAAGCTGAAATGCAATCCCAGCAGCTTCCACCCTGCCCTCTGGACAGTGCACCCCGGTTATCAGCAGGGTAACAGCAGGATCAGAGGAGCCAGCAGAGGGGAGGGGCAGGCACCCTGATAACCCTGCAGGCACAGGGGAAGCACCCACCAGCACCCACTGTTGAGCACCCATTGTGCTCCAGGCTGCTTGTCTTCCAGACCCAGAACTAGGGGTGAGTGTGGGGCCCAGTCAGAACTGACTCTGAGCCCAGTACAGGGCTCTGCCTGTGCCTGATGGTGACCACCCCAGTGATCCCATGGCAGCTGTGACCACATGCTGCGAGCCCACTGCAGCAGCCTGGATGTCAGGGTTCCTTGAAGGATGGGACGGCGTCAGGGAAGTCACGAGGAAATGAGGAGAGAGGGGAAGGGGAGTGAGGAGATGCAGACACTTGATCAGGGTGCAGGCATTGTCCTTGCCGTGGACCATCAGGACCTCAGGGACCATGGCAACAGCCATTAGCCTTGAGGGTCACTGCAGGGGGAGATGCAGCAGTCCTGCTGAGAGTCTCAGCAGCTCTTTATTTATACATTTCAAGCAAATTGGAAGAATGCATAAGCATATGCATTTTGGGAAGATAACAATCTCATCTTTTCTAGAACAACAAGGGTTTATTTACCCTTTCACAGAGGTTGTGACATTTATTATTCTTTGATTTAAAGGAGGGAAATTTGCTAAACAAAAGTGTCGCCGAGGTTGTGACATTTATTATTTGATTTAAAGGAGGCACATTTGCTAGAAAGAAGTTTCTCAGAGTGTAACAGGGTGGTCCCCAGGAAAGGGGGAGGTCCCAATGCCCCTCTCCCTGTCCTATAACAAGAGTAGTCATTTTACCTTAAACAACTAGCAAATGACTTAAGGGGCTGCACCAACATCTCTGTGTTACTATAGTGAAGGGATTAACTAGAGGCTAGGAGAAACAAAGGGACAGGAAGTTACCTGGGGGAAGGGAGTCAAAGGGATTTTTCCTAGCTATCTTATAAAGTTTAGACTAACATATAACTAACTGGTTAAAGTAAAAAACAGAAGGCTATTATATAGAGGTTATTATTTTATTATATAGAGGTATATTGATTTTAATATTGATTGAATATTAAGGAACTAAAGGCCTGGAGGGCGTTAAAGCCAGGCAAGCTGCACTGACTCTTCCCTAGCCCTCAGCTCTCAAGGGAGAAATTCTCCTAATCTAAATAAAGAGTTTTCTACCTATAACTCTTCTACTTATCTAGTCAGCCTAGTTTTCGTATCTAACTTTATGATCAAGGGAAAATTCTTTTTCTGTAAAATTGCTGATCGTTGTTTGTAGTACAAATATTTCATCAGAGGCATGGACAAAGATGGCTATAGATGGCTCAGTCACAAAACTGCTGTTTATTTATTCTTGAATGATTACTCTAACAGCTACCATACTAATTGTTACATCCTTGGGAATTAGCCCTAGATAAACAGGAATAATTTAACAGGGGTCCGCTATGACACCTCCTGGCTTATAGGAGTTTTCTCACACTAAAAGCCTGGTTCACCTCTGACACTTAACTGTTATTACTAACCTTAAGGTAAAAGAATTTCCTTCTCCAGCTAGCCTTTGCCTTAAGGGCCACATCATACTAAAAGACTTGGCTGAGGGCATTTACAGCCTTTTGTTCCCAGAAGTTTTTTCACTTGTTAATGTAAGGCCAAATGTTGAATTGCTGCTTTTTAGCATAGGACTACTAATTTTATAAAAACATAATATTTGTATCATGCAGTGCCATTTGTCATCAAATTGGTTATTCAGTAATTGATCAGTGTTTGTAGTATTACTTTTAGATACATATATTTGCAATGGTAGAAACTAGCCATAAACAAATGAGGAGAACCTAGCAGGAGTCAGCTAACGAGATACCTGAGTTTTCAGGAATCTGCCCTATGCCCGGACCTTTGTCGGACGACATGAGTAGCATGGCTCCCCAAAGTAGCCATCGGCAGGTCCGATTTTATATTACCACTGAGATTGTAACAGGCTGGTCCCCAGGAAAGGGGAGGTTCCCTGCCCCACCCAAGGGAGGGTGGAGCTGAGCAGGAAGAGGAGAAGCTTCAGAAGAGACTGAGGAAGGAAGCAGGATGGAGCCAGAAGGAGACCTGGAGGAGGCGCATGGAGCCTAGAGACACGTGAAGAAACTGCCCTGTCCTATAACAAGACTGGAGATTTTAAGGAGCAATGTTGGGCTAGTGCCCTAAACACCTGGAGGTGCTGTAGCCAAAAAGACAGAATTAGTGAGACCTAGGACTTCAGTACCATTTTATGTTTAGTAGCAGCAGCTAGGAGAGCCAATAGTGGCTGTGGAGGCTGCTAGTTTGGAATTTAGTTACAATTTTCTCCATCCTAATAGAGGAAGTTAGGAAAACAAAACTAAAAATGTATAAACAAGTAGCCTCATAGCGAGCAAGGTAGCAGTGCTGTAAAGTGTCCTGGCTCAGGCTGGCCATCTGTACTAGTGAGGGGGGCAATTGACCAGTAGGTCAGTCCCAAGAATTGGAGTAAGGCAGAGTAAGTGGCCCCTTATTTACCAAAAAAGGTGATTTTTATGTCTGCCACTTTTAGGGTCACCCGAGGCTTGTCCATATAAACAGTAAACAGGGGAGTCTCTCTCACCTCTGGGCTTCTTCAGAGAAGATCTTCTCCTACACCAGGTTCTTCATAGTCAGAGGCAGCTGACAGTCAAGCCTGTCCTCCCACCCTTGCCCATGGTTTGGGCTGGCCCCTCCCTCTCTGGAGAGTGGGACAGTCCCTCTTTTTAGTGTCCTGTGCAATGGCAATGAAGGCAAGGCCCTGGAGACAGCTTCTTGCAGCTGAGGTGTCCTGGTTGCAGGCAGTGGAAGTGAGCTGGCAGCCCATTAAGAGGCTGGGTCCCAAATGCCCTAGGGCACATGGGGCCTTGGGTGAGTCTGAGGTGGCAGGGTACTAACAATGGCAACTGCCATTTACTGGCCCTTCTCTTGCCTTCCTCCCTTTCTTTTCAGTCTAGTTAGTCCCCTCTATATTACTGTAGGCCTTGAAGGCCGTGTTCAAAAGTGTTAAAAGGATTATAGGCCCTTGACTTAGTCTCTGGAGTTTACACCTGATGTCAGAGCAAGGCTGACTAATGAAGGAGGCAGAGACCATTAAATTGTTTGTCCTTTTTAGGGTCTAGATTAGTATACCTTTTTATAGCCTCAGTAAATTTAGCCCAAAATGACTGGCTTATTAGGTTTTAAGAAGTCTTATGTGTTTTAGAATAATTTTATTTGTGTACATTTGTTATAGAGCAACCCCGATATTAAACGGGTTCCTGGCTGTGGGTCCTCACCCTCGCGCTTTAAAGAGACTTATGAATACTCTACTACAGACACACGTAAAAGGGTTAATAAAAGGTTTATTTACAAGAGAAAAAGAAATAAGGAAAATATACAACTCAGGGAGAAAATAGGGAAATAAAGTCTTTAATGCGTCCTACCCGATCCAACGACCTGGAAACCCAAAGTCACTCTCAGAGCTGGCCGGACGCTGCGAGCTGGCGGAGAGCCAAAATGGAGAGCCCCCCAAAGCCCACGTGTCTGCCTTTTGTATCCACCTGGCTGCTTAACCCCACCCTCAGGTCCCTGCCACCTTCCCTTTGGTGGTGATGGGATTTGGAGTTCCCAGTGTCTTTGGCTTTGGCCTGGGGTGGGGGTGGAGTCCACAAAGCCTATATGGAATTTGCTTTGGGACATCCTTTTCCCCCTAACAATTCCCCCCTTTCACTTGTTGCCACCATTTCCATGGTGATGAAGATCGAATATATGGAGGTTGGGATGCAGTCTTAGATGAACATTTTTTCAGGTTCCAGTGTGAAAGAAAACCAGTATCTCCAGGTATTTGTCCATTGTGGAAAGCAAAAGTTCTCTACTCCAGGAAAAAAGTTCATCAGTTCAAGCCAAAAAAAATCTGGAGGCATTAGCCAAAACAAGACAGCAGATATGTAAAAATTACAGGAAAAAAAAAATCTTAAAATTGCTCAACTGATGTAAAAACACAAATTTTCTCAACCTTGATCCCAAACTTTTAACAGCAAAGCAAAAGTTTGCAAACTAAATCTACTTTTAAACCATTTTTTCCTATTTTTGCATAAAATCACAGGGCAGAAATAACTAACAGCAATTTTTTTGTCTGGCTTTGTTGAAATATTCCATACAGGATCAGAGCGAACCGGCGGCATCCAGTCGATGTAGGCTTCAGGTATAAAGTTGGTCTCATCAGACTCCACCTGGGCTTTCCTCTTCTCGAGGGTACCAGGGCATTTTCGTTGGCCGGGTTGTCCAGTCCTGCCAATGGAGGCAAGCTTCCTCACCTTCTTTGGAGGTCTCTGGAACCCTACAAACAAGGCAAACAGGTTCTCCTCTTCTTGGTTCAGCTCTTTTTCAACTTTCTGGAAGAACTCCACACAAAGCCACACAATCAAACTCACGTCCAATTTTTTGTTAAAACAGGCAAAATCCCTATGTAAGTTATGCAAAAACAGACTCTAAGATAAGTAGCAAAATTACTACCAATATTTGTATGCCATGTTGGTATCAAGGGGAGAGAAAATGTGACAAGTTAGCTTTGCTGGAAAAAAAAAATTGCAACCTTTCTGCAGATCCTGGTTACTCAAAACAAAACAAAACAAAAACTTCGTGGATTCAAGACAGAATGCATAAAAAAAATTTCCAGTATTATGTCAAAGAAACCTTAGTAAATGTCAGGTGTATTTCCAGGTCTATTGAGTCCTTTGTAGGAAAGTTTTTTACTCTCAACAGTTCCATCAATAGGAATCTGTTGAGACCTTTTCTCCCTATATTTCCAGAAACAATTTCTGTAGATGTGAAACAATTGAATTATACAATATTACAAGGTGACAAACACCATTGACAATTTACATACATACCAGATACTGAGAGGTTTTTTTTTTTTTTTTCCCATACACATTTTAGAAAACTACTGTTAACATTTGTACAAAGCCAAATAGAACAATTTCATCTAATGCCTTCCCAGGAGGAAAAGGAGAAACTTTGTGGAGTGTCTCAGGAGCTCTACTGAGGTTCCACAAAATTTCCTTGCATCAGCCAAATGACAGGCTACCAAATTTGTACTTGAATTTAGATTTGTGGGAAGCTTTGCCATAAATATCAGAAAAATAACATAAACAACAATGTTCAATCTCTATGAAGGCACCAGCTTAGTTCAGTAGTACAATTTTGACAATCAAACCATAACTCTTTGTTTTACTCATAACTGGAGACTCTTTTTTTTTTTTTCCCAACATCTATGGGCACCATGTATACCAATTTGTCGATCGCTGGAGGTCAAGACGGTTAGACACAAGGACATACAGACAACATATAGACACAAAGGAGGGGCCTGGTCACATGGCGAAGGCCTTTGTCCTGAAGCCTCAGGAGTCTGCGTGGGAGGGGCCTCTTCACGTGGAGAAGGCATTTGTCCCGATGTGTTTAAGGTATTAAGCAAATGATACTCTTCCTCCTCTTCTAATTCTGCTCTTCTGCAGTCCTCACGGGAAGGAGAACGTTTATCTCTTCTCTGCACCATTACCCCAGCCTTCGCCTCCGCTATATCCCATTTATGGAGGGCGGCCTGTGTCTGGTCCTGCATACTTTTAAAAGCGGACTCAAAAACGTTACGATTTTCATCCCTCACACTGTCAATAGTTAAATCAAAAGCCTGATTTTGTCGTTGCACTTGATCCCGCACGCTTTGAAAAGCTGACTCAAAACCCTGATTTTGTTGTTGCACTTGATACTGCATGCTTTGAAAAGCTGACTCAAAACCCTGATTTTGTTGTTTCATAGCTAAGTTAAGAGCTTGAATTTGTTGCAGCACATTCTCAGTATGTGAAGTACAACCACTACTTCTCATAGAAACAAGAATGTAGCACATGGCGCCTATGCACATTACCAAAAAAAACACCCAGAAGCACAGACTGCAAAGGGATGGCTTGTAAACCATTCACATATGTATACAGAAGTAAAATCATGTGCCACACACTAGGTTTAATCCAATTATTTACACTTATTAAACTGGTGGTAATATTTAATGGAAAAAGGCTACTTAAATTCAAGGCCGGAAAAAAACTGAAAGAACTCAAGTTAGGGATTAAACCGCTGAAGTTCATGGTTGAGGCCACATTTGGGTCAAAACCACACCCACAAGAGCCATATGCGCGGAAAAAAAACCCAGACTTCAAGACATGAAACAAAGAGTTTCACGGTGAGTTCTGCAGACATAATGCGCTTTATGGTGACCAACGCAAGAAAAATTACTTTGGGCTGGTCAACCACGGGTGAAGCTTGCAAAGCACGTTGGGCGTGAGCTGTTATAGAGCAGCCCCGATATTGAACGGGTTCCTGGCTGTGGGTCCTCACCCGCGCGCTTAAAAGGGACTTATGAATACTCCACTACAGGCACACACAAAAGGTTAATAAAAGGTTTATTTACAAGGGAAAAGGAAATAAGGAAAATGTACAACTCAGGGAGAAAATAGGGAAATAAAGTCTTTAATGCGTCCTACCCAATCCACGGACCTGGAATCCCAAGGGCACTCTCAGAGCTGGCCGGATGCTGTGAGCTGGCCGAGAGCCAAAATGGGGGACCTCCCCCAAAGCCCACGTGTTTGGCTTTATACCCACCTGGCTGCTTAACCCCACCCTCAGGTCCTGCCACCTTCCTTTGGTGGTGATGGGATTTGGAGTTCCCAGTGTCTTTGGCTTTGGCCTGGGGTGGGGGTGGAGTCCACAAAGCCTGTATAGAATTAGCTATAGGATATCCTTTCCCCCGTAACACTTCTGCCACAGGTCCCCACTCCACACAAGAGGTGACATCAATGAGAAGGGGACAAGTCCAGTGAGGGGGTCCAGGTGCCTGTGGAGGGGGAGGTGGATGGGCCCCAGGGCAGCTCTGGAGACAGTAGAGCCCTGACATCTCCAGGCCAAAGTCACAGCCCAGCCACTGTAGGACCTGCAGACCCAGGTCCCCCTATACCTGCTGCCGGGGGCTCTCCAGGGACTGGGGGATTCCTTGGCTGGGAGGGTGGGGACTTCCAGAAGCTAAAACAGACTGGAGGTGCGGGTTCTTTATGCTCACCCAGGGTCGCCCCATCCACTTCAGTCTCCACCTCCCCTAAGACCACAGGAAGACTGTCCTCCACTGTCCCTACCTCAAGAGGTACAGAATTTTAAAGAACTTGTTAGAAATGTGGAAGGGAACAAATGAAATAAGGATCCAGCCAAGGTTTTCAGAGCAAAGGCTCTGAGCTCTGTGTCCACGTTACTCTGAAACCAGGGGCAGCTGCCTGGGGACCTGCATTCTCACTGGATGTGTTATAGAGCAGCCCTGATATTAAACGGGTTCCTGGCTGTGGGTCCTCACCCGCGCGCTTTAAAGAGACTTATGAATACTCTACTACAGACACATGCAAAAGGGTTAATAAAAGGTTTATTTACAAGAGAAAAAGAAAATAAGGAAAGGGTACAACTCAGGGAGAAAATAGGGAAATAAAGTCTTTAATGCGTCCTACCTGATCCGACGACCTGGAAACCCAAAGTCACTCTCAGAGCTGACCGGACGCTGCAAGCTGGCCGAGAGCCCAAAATGGAGAGAGCCCCCAAAGCCCACGTGTCTGCCTTTTGTATCCACCTGGCTGCTTAACCCCACCCTCAGGTCCCAGCCACCTTCCCTTTGGTGGTGATGGGATTTGGAGTTCCCAGTGTCTTTGGCTTTGACCTGGGGTGGGGGTGGAGTCCACAAAGCCTATATGGAATTTGCTTTGGGACATCCTTTTCCCCCTAACAGATGGACCAGTCTCAACGCCTCCAGATCCTCCTTCCCACATCTCCCCAGTGACCCCCAGGCTCCTCCCAGGGCCCTGGCCTCACCCTCTAGGTCCCCTCTGTCCCTCTGCGCCCTGCCCTCTGCACTGTTCTTATCATGTCTCCTGCCCCCCTGCCCAACAGAGACCAGCTCCTATGGGGGAGAAGCAGCCTCACTCTGTCATTCAGCTCTGCTCCTTCCTCCTGGAGCTGCTCCTGCATCAGGTCACACAGAAGATCCAGCTGGCTCCAGATCCTTCTAGTTCACACTCATAGTTTGAGGTGTTTCCTCTGTCTCCTCAATAGACTCCCTTCTATCCACTCGTCCTCTGAGATGGCCCCTCCCTTGACTAACCTGCAGGAGGGCAGAGGGGAGGCCCCGATGCTGAGACAGACTGTCCCTCCCCAAGGGCACCTGCCCTCTGGTCCTGGGCCTTCCCCTCCCTTCCCCGTGCAGGGTGAGGCCTCCTGCCCTGGGGTTGCTCTCAGCAGGGGACACTCCTCCCCTGGAGTGGAGTGACCTCTGGCTTCTCAGGTCAGCTGGTCAGAGGCAGGACCCCAGTTATTCCTCAAATTTGGGGTTCATGTCCCTGGGACACCTGAGAGCATGATATTGTAACAGGGTGGTCCCCAGGAAAGGGGGAGGTTCCCTGCCCCTCCCAAGGGAGGGTGGAGCTGAGCAGGAAGAGAAGAAGCTGCAGAAGAGACTGAGGAAGGAAGCTGGATGGAGCTAGGAGACCTGGAAGAGGCGCATGGAGCCTAGAGACACGTGAAGAAACTGCGCTTGTCTTTTGGTCGTGGACTAGGTGACACAGATGTGGGTGAGACCCGTGGGGAGGTGACAATGGCAGCTTTTATCTTGATGTTGATTTTGCTCTTTTCCTTCCGGGCTTGTCCGGTTGTTTGTGACCCTTTTCTGTGGGTCCCCACTGGAAGATGTTTTAGACTTGTAGCAGGCTTTGGGGCCTTGTTCTGGGCCAATCCCATTTGGATGGAGTTTTACCCACGAGGGGATGGGTAACTTTGGGTGCTTCATTTAGAAACTAGACTCTTTGCCTTACCTGTATTGTTTCCTAGTTTTATTAAAGTTCCTTCCCATTAAAGTCTCCTATGTTTTGTGTTGATGCGGCGGATGGCAGAACCCATTTAGAATAGGCAGGTTTGCGGGGTTTGGGCTGCCCCTCTCTCTGTCCTATAACAATATTAGGAACATAGATAATCTTGATCAACACAGGAATAGGAGAGCATACCTTCAGGGGCATTGAAACACCCATGTGTCACATGTGAACAGCTGAAGGGAAGAAAGGACAGAAATTGCAAAGAAAGTAGATGGGCCAGTGGGAGTGAGAGGTGAGGCAGGAGCACCCCAGGACTGAGGGAGCCATGTCTGCTCTGCCTGAGATCACAGTGATGACATGGTCCCCGCAGAGCTGGGAAAGGATTGGGGTCCCCATGAGAGGAATCAGAAGCCATATTGGGAGGAGGATCCTGAGGACACTCTGACTCTCCCAAATCCTGCCCTGCCCTGACCACTTGGGGAGCTCCTCTCTCTCTGGAAAAGATCTCACCTCCTAAGGTGACTCCTCCCTGAGACCAGAGAGAGAGAGAAGAGGAGGGAGACCGATGAGGAACAGCTCACAGAGGACAAGGGGACAAGCCCCGCCCAGGACTCTGGGGACAAGGACTCTGGGGCTCAACTAGGGGTGGACAAGCTCCTGAGGTGAGAAGGACCATGAGTGTCAGATGAGCAGCTTCAGTCTAGACCCAGGGTCTGCCCCATCCTGTCTGGGGCCTGGTGTCTCCTCCTCTCCTCAGGCTGCTCTTCAGGCCTGCAGGGGGAGGTGTTTTTCTCATTTTTATGTTAAAATCAGGGGATTTTAAATGCATTTACCTTAAAATGACTAGCATAAAAGTTTTCTACTGTAATCAATACAAATTTTCCGTATAAAAATCTGTCTTGAAATAAGTAATCTTGTGTAATGTTTATGAAATCATAAACATGACTCTCGGACAAATATATAAACAATTAATATTATTAATTAATCAGTGACAGCACTGGTATTATTGCAACATGCTACAAAGAGGATTTTGAAGAATAAATCTTTTATTGTCCAGCAAGAAAACAACTTAAAATAAAATATTTTAAGAAAGAACAACATGGTAATATCTATGGATAAAAAAATTATGGTCTTTGGAAATCTCTTTTTTGCTTTACAGCCAGCATGTGACTTCACAGCAAACACACCCTTAATTAATGATAAAAACCCAAGTCAAAACTTTGTACATTTTCTATATAGTTCCGTAAGTCTGAATCTAATTACAAAATCTCTGTAATACCCCAGTAGATCAAAAGACATGACACATACCTTACTTATCAGTTTTTAATAGTTTCTCAGAACAACAGATGGAAAATTTTCATGGATAATAGCTGAGGGTAAATCTTAAAAAGGACAAACATCCCATCACAGGACCCAAAAGAAAAGCAGCATGACCAGGAGAGACGAGTGTCCTCGGCTGTGACTGGAGTGTCCCCTCCAGGGTTCATCCTGACACTGTGCAGGGGGCAATGGGACACGCTCCTGGGGTCCAGCTCCAGGTCACAAAGGACGGCATATGTGGAATGTGAGCCAGGAAGCAACACATGGTGAAGGGAGAGTCCACACATTTGACTACTCAGCTCTACACACATGATTCACACACATTTGAACAACCACACAACACAATTTAATGTTTTTAACTACCAAGAGAAAGCTCCCTTTACATGTATCTGAAAACACAGCACCAATCTTTGTATTTATATTTCTTATTTCTCAACTTCAGTCACAGTTCAATTGTTTATCTGGTACCCAAAAAATATATCATAAACATAAGGTATTCTTCAGCACCTGCATTCCTCAGCACAAGCTCAACTTGGATAAACTCCAGTTCATTTAGGACACAAATTCATAGCTCATTCCCTTCCTTGTCCAAACAGTAGGAAAATCCCTTGAAATATTTTCTTTATGAAAAGAAAAATGATCTGCCATGGTAAAGTTCGTCCTACCCCAAACAGGTTCAAATCAGTCAATTTTACCATCTGTGGCCTCAGCACAAGGCCTGACTTGACCATACTCAGACAGGGTAATAAATGCGTGATGGGAGAGTCCATACTCAGTTCCATAATCACAATGTATACACCGCTTATTTTTAAATATCAAGAGAAAGCTTCCTTTACAAGTGAAAAAGTACTCACCTTTTTGCAAAATGAGGGGACAGACAGCCCCAATTTTTGTATCTAACATGCCACATTAGGTATTTTTCAAATTTTCTCACAATATCTTTTTCTATTGTGGTTTTTTAAAAAGATTTATTTGTTAAAGATTTATTTATTTATACAAGCACTGGGTACAGTCAGAAGCGTGGGAGGGTGAGAGAATTCACCGGAGCCAGAGTGGGGAACAGAACAGGCAGACTGATGAAATACACTGCTGAGGGGAGTAGTGCGGGCAACAGGAGAGGTCTGTCTCACCATGTGGTACCCTCGCCAGCGGCCAGGGATCGAACCGGCGCTGCAGAGGCTGTAGGCACCTTTGCAGTCCAGTGCTCAGCCACTGCGCCACCAAGGGAGGCCCAAGATTTATTTATTCATGAATACAAGAACTGGGATACAGGCCAGAGGTGTGGGGAGTGAGAGGACGCACCAGAGATAGTGGGGAGTAGAACAGGTAGATTAACTGAAATATACTGCTGAGGGGAGCAGTGGGCGAGACAAGAGAGGTTTGTTGTGCCATGGGGGTAGCTCCCTGCCTTGGGATAGTAGTTGTGCTGCAGTGGCTGCAGATAGCTTCATAGTGCTGTGCGTAAGCCCTTGCACCACCAAGGTGGCCACTTTATCTATTCTGTTACCTAAAACTATATTATAAACATAAACTACATCACCTTGTATAAAAGCACAAGGGAAGATGACAAATGAAGACAATGGATAATAAATAGAAATTCACACACACACACACAAAATTGTTAAAACTATTACACACCATTATGATGTCTGACTCCTCCCTACTCTCCCTTCCTGTCTTCTCCTCCCACCAAAACCACATCAGTGTCCCCTGGGGGAGGGATCACACCTTCCTCCCTGCAGGTCTGGTGCTCAGGATCCTGCTTCCTCTGACAGCTGTGGTTCCCCTGACCCTTTACAACAGGATGTGCAAGGACTGAGTCAGCACAGGGACACCTGGAGCTCAAGTCACAGCTCCCCAAGTCACCTCAAGTCTGAAAGTCTCCTCATCATTCTCATCTTAATTCAGGGAGCAGTTCTCTCCTTTCCTAATGGTGTTGACACGACAGAGGAACCAAATCCTTCTTGTGAGGTTACCAAATTAACACACCACAAATTTATCACTGGTAATGTTAGGGGGAAAAGGATGTCCCAAAGCTAATTCCATACAGGCTTTGTGGACTCCACCCCCACCCCAGGTCAAAGTCAAAGACACTGGGAACTCCAAATCCCATCACCACCCAAGGGAAGGTGGCTGGGACCTGAGGGTGGGGTTGTTATAGGACAGGAAGAGGGGTAGCATTGACTTCTAATAAAAAGTCTTCAACACTGAAAACCCTAAGGTGATAAACAAGGTCATGTAACTCTTGTGATCAATATAACTTTTCTTTCCTATTTCCAAAGTCTTAGGTTTGTAGGATGACAACTGGAAATTTTTCTGCCAGCAACACTCCACATTTTTTTTCTGAGCCTATGGAGTAAAACTGCAGTTACATAACATTCTACGTGGCATAACTAAAAAAAAAAAAAAACTGTCTTTGTCTATATGTTGTATGTCTGTATGTCCTTGTGCCTAACCGTCTTGACCTCCAGTGATTGACAAATTAGTATACATGGTGCCCATAGACGATGGAAAGGAAAAAAAAAAAAAAAAGAGTCTCCAGTTATGAGAAAAACAAAGAGTTATGGTTTGATTGTCAACATTGTGCTACTGAACTAAGCCTGTGCCTTCATAGAGATTGAATATTGTTGTTTCTGTTAATTTTCTGATATTTATGGCAAAGCTTCCCAGAAATCTAAATTCAAGTACAAATTTGGTAGCCTGTCATTTGACTGATGCAAGGAAATTTTGTGGAACCTCAATAGAGCTCCTGAGACACTCCACGAAGTTTCTCCTTTTCCTCCTGGGAAGGCATTACATGAATTTGTTCTATTTGGCTTTTACCTAATGAAGTAAAACTGGAAGGGAAGCATTGTCACTTGGGAAAATGGTAAAACTTTGGTATGTACAAAATGTTAACAGTAGTATCTGGTATGTATGTAAATTGTCAATGGTGATTGTCACCTTGTAATATTGTATAATTCAATTGTTTCACACCTACAGAAATTGTTTCCGGAAATATAGGGAGAAAAGGTCTCAACAGATTCCTATTGATGGAACTGTTGAGAGTAAAAAAACTTTCCTACAAAGGACTGAATAGACCTGGAAATACACCTGACATTTACTAAGGTTTCTTTGACATAATACTGGAAATTTTTTTATGCATTCTGTCCTGAATCCACGATTTTACAAAAAGGTTGCAATTTTTTTTCCAGCAAAGCTAACTTGTCACATTTTCTCTCCTCTTGATACCAACACGGCATACAAATAGTGGTAGTAATTTTGCTACTTGTCTTAGAGTCTGTCTTTGCATAACTTACATAGGGATTTTGCCTGTTTTAACAAAAAAATTGGACGTGAGTTTGATTGTGTGGCTTTGTGTGGAGTTCTTCCAAAAAGTTGAAAAAGAGCTGAACCAAGAAGAGGAGAACCTGTCTGCCTTGTCTGTAGGGTTCCAGAGACCTCCAAAGAAGTTGAGGAAGCTTGCCTCCAATGGCAGGACTGGACAACCCGGCCAACGAAAATGCCCTGGTACCCTTGAGAAGAGGAAACCCAGGTGGAGTCTGATGAGACCGACTTTGTACCTGAAGCCTATAACGACTGGATGCCACCGGTTAGCTCTGATCCTGTATGGAATATTTCAACAAAGCCAGCTAAAAATTGCTGTTAGTTATTTCTGCCCTGTGATTTTATGCAAAAATAGGAAAAATGGTTGAAAAGTAGATTTAATTTGCAAACTTTTGCTATGCTGTTAAAGTTTGGGATCAAGGTTGAGAGAATTCGTTTTTGCATAAGTTGAACCATTTTAACATTTTTTCCCTGTGATTTTGATATATTTGCTGTCTTGTTTTAGTCAATGCTCCAAATTTTTTTCTTTTGGCTTGGATAATGGACTATATTTAAGTAATGAAACTGTCATACTGGACATTCATGGACAATGCTGCTGACTAATTGTTGCTTCTCTTACGCACATTGTAACCCTAAAAAAAGACTGTCTCCTAAGACTACACCCTGAGATCTGTGCCACCATAGATATGGTGGAATAAAAATTAAAAGGGGGGATTGTAACGGGGTGGTCCCCAGGAAAGGGGGAGGTTCCCTGCCCCACCCAAGGGAGGGTGGAGCTGAGCAGTAAGAGGAGAAGCTGCAGAAGAGAATAAGGAAGGATGCAGGATGGAGCCAGGAGACCTGGAGGAGGCGCGTGAAACCTAGAGACACGTGAAGAAACTGCGCTTGTCTTTTGGTCCTGGACTGGGTGACACAGATGTGGGTGAGACCCATGGGGAGGTGACAATGGCAGCTTTTATCTTGATGTTGATTTTGCTCTTTTCCTTCCGGGCTTGTCCGGTTGTTTGTGACCCTTTTCTGTGGGTCCCCACTGGAAGATGCTTTAGACTTGTGGCAGGCCTTGGGGCCTTGCTCTGGGCCAATCCCATTTGGATGGACTTTTACCCACGAGGGGACGGGTAACTTTGGGTGCTTCATTTAGAAACTAGATTCTTTGCCTTTCCTGTATTGTTTTTTAGTTTTATTAAAGTTTCTTCCCATTAAAGTCTCATATGTTTTGTGTTGATGCAGCGGATGGCAGAACCCATTTAGAATAGGCAGGTTTGCGGGGTTTGGGCTGCCCCTCTCCCTGTCCTATAACAGGGTTAAGCAGCCAGGTGGATACAAAAGGCAGACACGTGGGCTTTGGAGGATCTCCAGCTCTGAGAGTGCCTTTGGGTTTCCAGGTCTGCGGATCGGGTAGGACGCATTAAAGACTTTATTTCCCTATTTTCTCCCTGAGTTGTACATTTTCCTAATTTCATTTTCTCTTGTAAATAAACTTTAATTAACCTTTTGTGTGTGTCTGTAGTAGAGTATTCATAAGTCCCTTTAAAGCGCGCAGGTGAGGACCCACAGCCAGGAACCCGTTTAATATCGGGGCTGCTCTATAACAGTAATAGAAATTCATCAGGTTTGATAAAATTAAGTGTATTTCATCCATTCCACAGTAGGAAGCAGAATATTAGGCTCCTCTAAAAGTCCATTGTCTGCATTTCCCAAATTTTTTGGAGGCAGATGTTTTCTGGTCAGAGAGTCCAGACCCCTGAAAATATATCCAGGGGCCCTCCATCAGGCTCTAATTTCCTCCAGACAAAGTCAAATTGGATAAAGTAAAGTCCAATTAATGTAGGAGAATCATTCAGAGCTCATCCCCTTTCATGTCCTAACAGCACAAAATCCCTAGTGAATATTTTCTTTACCAAATGACAAATGATTTCTCATGGAAAAATTCATCCTGCCCTAAACGGGTTCAAAGTTATGTCTCAGCACAAGGCTTGACCTGACTGTTCTCACAGCCATGGCCCAGGAAACTGCACCCATATCAGGAGGACTAGACTCCAGCATCCAGGACTCACTCACAGGTTTGTCCACAGGGAACCGGTTGGAAGCCAGCCACAGCAGTCTGGGTGTCAGGGGTTCCTGAAGGATGGTGAGACAGGGCAAGCTAGGGTTATTAGGCAGTTTCAGGGACAGTGCAGGAGGGGACCTCTGAAGAATTTAGGGAGGCTTCAGAGATAAGGACAAGCAAGGAAATGAAACTGTTATAGAGCAGCCCCGATATTAAACGGGTTCCTGGCTGTGGGTCCTCACCCGCGCGCTTTAAAGAGACTTATGAATACTCTACTACAGACACATGCAAAAGGGTTAATAAAAGGTTTATTTACAAGAGAAAAAGAAAATAAGGAAAGGGTACAACTCAGGGAGAAAATAGGGAAATAAAGTCTTTAATGCGTCCTACCCGATCCGACGACCTGGAAACCCAAAGTCACTCTCAGAGCTGACCGGACGCTCCAAGCTGGCCGAGAGCCCAAAAAATGGAGAGCCCCCAAAGCCCACGTGTCTGCCTTTTGTATCCACCTGGCTGCTTAACCCCACCCTCAGGTCCCAGCCACCTTCCCTTTGGTGGTGATGGGATTTGGAGTTCCCAGTGTCTTTGGCTTTGACCTGGGGTGGGGGTGGAGTCCACAAAGCCTATATGGAATTTGCTTTGGGACATCCTTTTCCCCCTAACAATTCCCCCCTTTCACTTGTTGCCACCATTTCCATGGTGATGAAGATCAAATATATGGAGGTTGGGATGCAATCTCAGATGAACATTTTGTCAGGTTCCACTGTGAAAGAAAACCAGTCTCTCCAGGTATTTGTCCATTGTGGAAAGCAAAAAAATCCTCCACTCCAGGAAAAATAGTTCATCAGTTTAAGCCAAAAAAAAATCTGGAGATGTTAGTCAAAACAAGACAACAGATATGTAAAAATTACAGGAAAAAAAAATCTTAAAATGGTTGAACTGATATAAAAAAACCACAAATTTTCTCAACCTTGATCCCAAACTTTTAACAGCAAAGCAAAAGTTTGCAAACTAAATCTACTTTTAAACCATTTTTCCTATTTTTGCATAAAATCACAGGGTAGAAATAACTAACAGCAATTTGTTTAGCTGGCTTTGTTGAAATATTCCATACAGGATCAGAGCGAACCGGTGGCATCCAGTCGATGTATGTTTCAGGTATAAAGTTGGTCTCATCAGACTCCACCTGGGCTTTCCTCTTCTCGAGGGTACCAGGGCATTTTCGTTGGCCGGGTTGTCCAGTCCTGCCAATGGAGGCAAGCTTCCTCACCTTCTTTGGAGGTCTCTGGAACCCTACAAACAAGGCAAACAGGTTCTCCTCTTCTTGGTTCAGCTCTTTTTCAACTTTTTGGAAGAACTCCACACAAAGCCACACAATCAAACTCACGTCCAATTTTTTAAAAACAGACAAAATCTCTATGTAAGTTATGCAAAAAACAGACTCTAAGATAAGTAGCAAAAATTACTACCACTATTTGTATGCTGTGTTGGTATCAAGGGAGAGAAAATGTGACAAGTTAGTTTTGCTGGAAAAAAATTACAATCTTTCTGCAGATCCTGGTTACTCAAACAAACAAAACAAACAAAACAAAACAAAACAAAACAAAACAAAAAACTTCGTGGATTCAGGACAGAAATGCATAAAAAAAGTTCCAGTATGTCAAAGAAACCTTAGTAAATGTCAGGTGTATTTCCAGGTCTATTGAGTCTTTGTAGGAAAGTTTTTTACTCTCAACAGTTCCATCAATAGGAATCTGTTGAGAACCTTTTCTCCCTATATTTCCAGAAACAATTTCTGTAGATGTAAACAATTGAATTATACAATATTACAAGGTGACAATCACCATTGACAATTTACATACATACCCGATACTACTGTTAACATATTGTACATACCAAATTTTACCATTTTCCCAAGTGGCAATGCTTCCCTTCCAGTTTTACTTCATTAGGTAAAAGCCAAATAGAACAAATTCATGTAATGCTTTCCCAGGAGGAAAAGGAGAAACTTCGTGGAGTGTCTCAGGAGCTCTACTGAGGTTCCACAAAATTTCCTTGCATCAGTCAAATGACAGGCCACCAAATTTGTACTTGAATTTAGATTTATCAGAAAAGTAACAGAAACAACAATATTCAATCTCTATGAAGGCACCGGCTTAGTTCAGTAGCGCAATGTTGACAATCAAACCATAACCTTTAGTTTTTCTCATAACTGGAGACTCTTTTTTTTTTTTTCAACGTCTATGGGCACCATGTATACCAATTTGTCGATCACTGGACGTCAGACGGTTAGACACAAGGACATACTGACAGACAACATATAGACACAAAGAGCTCTTTAGTTACCATTCATCACGCGTGGGATATCCCGTGCAACTGCAGTTTGTCTGATAGGCCAAA
>NW_023602073.1:48637148-48697479 GCF_014898055.3 Talpa occidentalis | reverse complement strand
GGTCACGAGTGGTGTGAATTTTGAAAGAAGCTGGCAATTACTCATTGGCTACTACAAAGGCATTTTGGCGCGCACGGTGATAGTTTCAAACTCATTGGATGGTTAGTGATGCTGTCCCATTTATGGATAGGACTGCCCTCATTGGTGGCTAGGGTTGTCTGCTTTTTCATCACCAAGTGGAGTGAGGGTTGTGACTATTGAAACTATCTCTGGAATGCGGTTGTACAAGGACTAACATATCAAGATGGAGGATATACAAAATGGCAAAATCTGACTAAGCTTGGTTCCACACACAATCCTACCACAGGTATATCCACCACCTCTATTACAGGGCAGCCCGGATACAAAACGGGTTGCCCGACTGTGGGTCCTTACCCGTGAGCTTAAAAGGACTTTCCAAAACTCTATTGCAGGCACATATGAAAGGTTAATAAAAGGTTTATTTACAAGGGAAGGCAAATAAGGAAATGTACAACTCAGGGAGAAAAGTGGGAGACAACGTTTTAAATGCGTCCTACCCAATCCGCCGACCTAGAATCCCAAATGGCACTCTGAGAGCTGGCCGCAAGCCAGGAGCCCTGAAACCAAGAGGCGAGTGAGAGAACGAGAGACCCCAAGGCCCTCATGTCTGGTTTTTATACCAAACCTGGCTGCTTAACTCCACCCTCAGGTCCCAGCAACTTCCCTTTGGTGGTGACGGGATTTGTCTTTCCCAATGATTGATGGCTTTGGTTGAGTGGGGGTGGAGTCCACAAAGCCTGTATGGGATTAGCTCAGGACATCCTTTCCCCCTAACAATATGGTTATATGTTAGTCTAAACTTTATAGGTTAGTTAGAAAAAAATCCCTTAGTCTCTCTTCCCCAGGCAACATCCTGTCCTTTGTTTTCCCCAGCCCTTAGTTAATACTTCACCATATTAAACGTAGAAACTTTAGTTTGTCACATAAGTTTTTACAAGTAGTAAAATAATTGTTTAAAATGACTATTCTAAGGGCCTCCCCTGGTGGCGCAGTGGTTGAGCGCTGGGCTGTGAAGCTGCTGCAGCCTCTGCAGCACCAGCTTGATCCCTGGCCATGGGGCGAGGGTCCCACATGGCGCGCATACTCTCCTGCCGCCGCTGCTCCCTCAGCAGTGTACTTTGGTCCTTCTGCTGTTCTGCTCCCCGCTCTGGCTCTGGTGAATCCCTCTCACCCCCGTACTTCTGACTGTACCCAGGGCTTGTATAAATAAATAATCTTAAAAAAAAGAAAGGTTGTATAAAAAATAAAAAAATAATAAAATGACTATTCTAAGAATACTTTTGTTTAAGCAATTATGCCTTCTTCAAAGAATGTTACGACCTCTGTTGAAGGACAGATGAACCACTGGTGGTTCTAGAGGAAGATCTGATGATTGTTATCTTACTCCTATACATATGCTTATGTACCTTGTAATGTATAAATAAAGGATTGCTGAGACCCTCAACAAGGTGATGTCCACACCCTGATCAACTGTTTGGGTCTCCTCACTCATTTTCTGCAATTGCGCAGACACCATCCCATCCTTCAGGAACCCCTGACACCCAGGCATTTGCAGCTGGCTCGCAGCACCAAATAGCCAAGCTCTCCTGAAAAAAACAGAAGGGAATGGAGGCATCACAGTCCTAGGCTTCAAACTATACAACAAAGCCATAATCATCAAAACTGCATGGTATTGGAACAAGAACAGAAAAACGACAATGGAATCAAATGAAACCCAGAAATAAACCCATAGATTTATGGTCAACTAATCTTTGACAAAGGAGCAAAGAATATGACAAAAGAGCAAAGAAAGTTTGTTAAATAAATGGTGCTGGGAAAACTGGGCCACTACATGCAAAAGAATGAAGCTTGACCATTACCTCACACCATACACAAAAATCAACTCAAAATGGATTAAAGAACTAGACATAAGACCTGGAACATAAAATACATAAAAGGAAATATAGGCGAAACACTACGAGATATGCACATCAAAGACATCTTTACAGACACATCACCCAAAGCAGTGATAGTGAAGGCAAAGATCAACAACTGGGACTACATCAAATTAAAGAGCTTCTGCACAGCAAAAGAGACAATAACAAAAAAAAAGAAAAACCCCACCAACTGGGAGAACATTTTTGCACACAACACTAACAATAAAGGACTGATCACAAAAATCTACAAAGAGCAGATGAGACTCAAAAAAAGAAATAATGCAGCCAAAAAATGGGCAGAAGAGGGCCTCCCTGGTGGCACAGCGGTTGAGCGCTGGGTTGCGAAGCTGCCCGCAAGGCTGCAGCTCCGGTTCGATCCCCGGCTGCTCCCCGGCCACCAGAGGAGGGTCCCACATGGCGCACAGACCCTCCTGCGCCCACTGCTCCCCTCAGCAGTGTACTTCAGTCCTTCTGCCTGTTCTGCTCCCTGCTCTGGCTCTGGTGAATTCTCTCACCCTCCCACACTTCTGACTGTACTCAGTGCTTGTATAAATAAATATAAATAATCTTTAAAAAAAATGGCAGAAGAGCTAAAAGAACTTCTCCAAGAGAAATGCAAATGGCCACAGGCATATGAAAAATATTCAACATCACTTGTAATCAGGGAAATGCGAATCAAAACTTCAATGGGATACCATCTTACACCAGTAAGAATGGCACATATTGAAAAAACTAGCAAGAACAAATGTTGGCAAGGATGTGGAGAAGAAGGAACTCTCGTGCACTGCTGGTCGGAGTGCAAACTGGTCAAACCACTATGAAGAGCTGCGTGGAGATTTCTTGACTTACTAAACACAGAGCTTCCATATGATCCAGCAATCCTACTCCTAGGTATTTACCCAAATGACACAGAAACATTATTTTCAAAGGGCACCTGCATCCCTATATTTATAGCAGCACTATTTACAATAGCTAAGCTATGTTGTGAGCCAGCCGCAGTAGTCTGGGTGTCAGGGGTTCCTGAAGGATGGGAAGGCGTCGGCGCAATTGTAGAGAAAATAATAAGGAAAAGGGAAGGGGAATGAGGAGACGCAGACACTTGATCAGGGTGCTGACATCATCCTGCTGAGGGTCTCAGCAGTCCTTTATTTATACTAAGCAATTGTGAGTACACAAGCATAAGGTAGGAAGATAATAATCATCACATGTTCTTTTTCAGGAGCAGCCAAGGGTCTGTTTGCCTTTGGCAGAGGTATAACATGATTATTCTTTGTCTTAAAGAAGCACAGTTGCTAAACAAATGTTTTCAAAGTAGTTATTTACTTTAAACAATCCAACAGTTACTGTATTACTAGCAAAAAAGCCTATGTGTCTGCAACTAACATTTCTAAGTTTGCCATGGTGAACAATTAACTAAGGGCTGAGGGAAACAAAGGGCAGGAAGTTACCTGGGGGAAGGGAGACAAAGAGATTATTTCTAACTAACCTATAAAGTTTAGACTAACTTATAACTAATTGATTAAAGTAAAAAAACAGAAGGCTTTTATATAGAAATCATCATCTATAGTATATTGTTTTTATATTGATTTGATATTAAAGAACCAAGGGCCTGGAGGCAGTTAATGCCAGGCAAGCCACACTGACTCTTCCCTAGCCCCCAGCTCTCAATTAAGGGAGGAAGTCTCCTAATCTAAACAAAGAGTTTTCTCTATCACTTCCTTTATTTATCTAGTCAGCCAGTTTCCGTATTTAACTATAAGATCAAGGGGCAATTTCCTCTACCATAAGGTTGCTGGTTGTTGTTCTAAAGAACTACAAATATTTTATCAGGGGCGGGAGCGGAGATGTATGGGGAGCCGTGCTACTCATGTCGTCTGACAAAAGTCCGGGCACGGGGCAGATTTCTGAAAAATCAGGAATCTCGTTAGCTGACTCCAAGATTCTCCTCATTTGTTTATGGCTACTTTCTACTATTGCTAAAATACACATTTAAAAGTAAACCTGCAAATACTGATCAATCACTGAATAACCAATTTGATGACAAATGGCACTGCATGATACAAATATTACATTTTTCATAAAATTAGTAGTCCTCTGCCAAAAAGGCAGCAATTCAACATTTAGCCTTACATTAACCAGTGAAATAATCTGGAAACAATAGGTTGTAAACATCTACTGGTCAAGTTCTTGATACAGAGATGTGGTCTCTTGAGGTAAGAGCTAATTGGAGAAAGAAATTCCTTTACTTTAAAGTTAAAGATAACAGTTGGGTGGCAGAGGCGAGCCATGCTCCAAGTATAAGAAGATTCCTGATAAACCAGGAGACACCATAGTTGACTCCTGCTAAATTCTTCCTGTTTGTTTAGGGCTAATTCCCTGGGATGTGACAATTGGTATGGTAGCTGTTAGAGTATGCATTCAAGAATAAGTCAACAGCAATTTTGTGAATGGTTGAGCTAGTAATCACGGTAGCACAAATAACGCACTCGGAAATGGTCAATGTTACAACTACTGATAAGTCACACATTGACCATTTTTTGAGGATCAAAGGCTATAACCATCTCCCACTCCTGCCCTGATAAAATATTTGTAGTTCCTTAAAAAACAACCAGCACCTTATGGAAGAGAAAATTGCCCCTTGATCTTAAAGTTAAATACGGAAACTAGGCTGACTAGATAGTAGAGAAGTGATAGGTAGAAAACTCTTTGTTTAGATTAGGAGAGTTGGGGGCTAGGGAAGAGTCAGTGTGGCTTGCCTGGCATTATGCCCTCCAGGCCTTGGTTTCCTTATATCAAATTAATATAAAAACAATATACTATAGATGATAATTTCTATATAAAAGCCTTCTGTTTTTTACTTTAATCAATTAGTTATAAGTTAGTCTAAACTTTATAGGTTAGTTAGAAATAATCTCTTTGTCTCCCTTCCCCCAGGTAACTTCCTGCCCTTTGTTTCCCTCAGCCCTTAGTTAATTGTTCACCATGGCAAACTTAGAAATGTTAGTTGCAGACACATAGGCTTTTTTGCTAGTAATACAGTAACTGTTGGATTGTTTAAAGTAAATAACTATTTTGAAAACATTTATTTAGCAACCGTGCCTTCTCTAAGACAAAGAATAATCAATGTTACACCTCTGCCAAAGGCAAACAGACCCTTGGCTGCTCCTGAAAAAGAAATGTGATGATTATTATCTCCTACTTATGCTTGTGTACTCACAATTTGCTTAGTATAATAAAGGACTGCTGAGACCTCAGTAGGATGATGTCAGCACCCTGATCAAGTGTCTGCGTCTCCTCATTTCCCTTCCCTTACCATTTTCTCTACAATTGCGCCGACGCCTTCCCATCCTTCAGGAACCCCTGACACCCAGACTGCTGCGGCTGGCTCGCAACAGAGATGGTTATAGCCTTTGATTCTCAAAAATGGTCAATATGTGACAGATCAGTAGTTGTACATTGACCATTTCCAAGTACGTATTTGTGCTGCCGTGATTAATACTTGATTCTAGTCTCATCACTACATCTTGCATTGCTGTTACTTATTCTTGAATGCATACTCTAACAGCTATCATACAATTGTCACATCCAAGGGAATTAGCCTAAACAACAGGAAGAATTTAGCAGGAGTCAACTATGGCGTCTCCTGGTTTATCAGGAATTTTCTTATACTTGGAGCATGGCTCGCCTCTGCCACCCAACTGTTATCTTTAACTTTAAAGTAAAAGAATTTTTTTCTCCAATTAGCTCTTGCCTCAAAAGACCACATCTCTATATCAAAGACTTGGCCGATAGATCATTTTGTTTCCAGAAGTTTTTTCACTGGTTAATGTAAAGCCAAATGTTGAATTGGTGCCTTTTTGGCAGAGGACTACTAATTTTATGAAAAATGTAATATCTGTACCATGCAGTGCCATTTGTCATCAAATTGGTTATTCGGTGATTAATCAGTATTTGCAGTTTTACTTTCAAATGCGTATTTTAGCAATGGTAGAAACTAGCCATAAACAAATGAGGAGAATCTTGGAGTCAGCTAACGACATTCCTGATTTTTCAGAAATCTGCCCCATGTCTGGATGTTTGTCAGATGACATGAGTAACACGGCTCCCAATAGCTATGGAAACAACCCAAATGCCCAAAAATAGATGACTGGATCAAGAAGTGGTACATATACACAATGGAATATTATTCAGCCATCAAAAAAAATAAACACATGCAGTTTGCAGCAACATGGATGGAGCAAGAAGGGATCACGCTCAGCGAAATAAGTCAGAAAGAAAAAGAAAAACACCAGATGGTCTCACTCATAGCATGAATTTAGAAAACCAAAATAAGGGACCAGGAAAAAGACAAATTAATACAAAGTAAAAATAAAAATCAACAAGCATCTGTAAACCAGAGTCACTATGGGGGTGGGAGGAACTGGGAGAGGAAGGACTGGGGTCAAAATAAGGGAGGGGTGCAATTTTATGGAGAACATAACCAAAATGAAAATGCATACATTGTGCAAAAATGAAAAATGATGTAAGTATTATATAAAATAAAATATTTAAAAAATGATGAACACAAGTCAAACCTTATACATTTTCTAAATAGTTACATAAGTTTGAATCTAATAACAAAATCTCTGTTATGCCTCAGTAGATCAAAAAAATGACACTCACCTTATCAGTTTAATAGTTTTTCAGAACAATAGTAGGAAAAATTTCATGGACAGTAGTTGAGGATAATTCATAAAAATGACAAACATCCATCATAGAATCCAGAAGAATATCAGCATGACCAGGAAAGATGCATGTCCTCGGCTGTGACTGGAGTGTCTCCTCCAGGGCTCATCCTGACACTGTGCAGGGGGCAAAGGGACTCGCACCTAGGGTCCAGCTCCAGGTCACACAGGAGGGCATGTGGAGGATGTGGACCAGGAAGCATGAATGGGTGATGGGAGCGTCCACACCTGAGACTACTCAGCTCCACACACACACAAGTCACACTCATTTGAACAATCACACAACACAATTGTAAGTTTTTAACTATCAAGAGAAGCTCTCTTTACACGTCTCCAAAACAGACAGTGCCAATCTTTGTATCTATATTACTTATTTCTCAAGATCAGTTATAGTTCAATTGTTTATCTGTTATCCAAAAAATACATCATAAACATAAGGGACCTGGATTCCTCAGCACAAGCTCAAGTTGGATAAACTCCAGTTAATTTAGGTCACAAATTCATAGCTCATTCCCTTCCTTGTCCAAACAGTAAGAAAACCCTTGAAATATTTTCTTTATGAAAAGAAAAATGATCTCCCAGGATAAAATTCTTCCTTCCTCAAACAGGTTCAAGTCGGTCAATTCTACCCTCTGTGGCCACAGCACGAGACCTGACCTGACTGTTCTCAGAGCCATGGCAGTAAATGGGTGATGGGAGAGTCCACTACACAGCCCCATACTTACAATGTATACACTGCTTATCTTTAAATATCAACAGAAGCTTCCTTTACAAGTGATGAAGTGCTCACCTTTCCCCAAAATGAGGGGAGAGACAGCCCCAATTTTTGTATCTATCATTCCATATTAGGTATTTTTAAAATATGCTCACAATACATTTATCTATTCTGTTACCCAAAATTATATTATAAACTACATCTGCCTGGAGCCACCTGCAGCAGCCTGAGTGTCAGGGGTTCCTGAAGGATGGGAAGGCATAGGCAAAAATGTAGAAGATGAGGGGGAAGGGGAGTGAAGAGATACAGACACTTGATCAGGGTGCAGACATCATCCTGCTGAGGGTCTCAGCAGCCCTTTATTTATACATTTCAAGGAAACTTTGAAAGTGCATAAGCATATGCATTAAGGCAGGAAGATAGCAATCATCACATCATTCTCAAGAACAGCCTAGGGTCTATTTGCCCTTCTGCAGAGGTCATGACAATTATTATTCTTTGTTTTAAAGAAGGCACAGTTGCTAAACAAAGTTGTTAGAGTAGTCATTTACCTTAAACAGTCATTTTATTACTAGCAAAAAACTTATGTGACAGAAACTAACATTTCTATGTTTGTCATAGTGACAAACATAGGCTAGGGGAAACAAAGGGCAGGAAGTTACCAGGTTGAAGGAAGATGCATTGACTTTTCCCTAGCCCCAAGCTCTCAATTAAGGGAGGGATTTTCCTAATTTAACAGAAGAGTTTTTCTACCTATTACTCCTATACTAATCTCATCAGCCATTTCCATATCTAACTTTAAGATCAAGGGAAAATTCCTTTTTCTGTAAGATTGCTGATTGTTGTTTTAAGGAACTACAAATATTTCATCAGAGGCAGGGCCAGAGATTGTTATAGCTTTAAGTTTTTAGAATAGTTAATACATGACATATCAGTAGTTGTAACATTGACTATTTCCAAGTGCATTATTTGTGCTGCAGTGGTTATTAGCTCCACCAGTCACAAAATTGCTGTTGACTTATTCTTGAATGCATACTCTAACAGCTACCATACCAGTTGTCACCTCCAGGGGAATCAGCCCTAAACAAACAGGAAGAATTTAGCAGGAGCAGGCTGTGGTGCCTCTTGGCTTATTAGGAATTTTCTTACATGTGTAGTATGGCTCCTGTCAGCCACCCAACTGCTACCTTTAACTTTAAAGTAAAATAATTTCCTTCTCCATTTAGCCCTTGCCTCAAAAGACCACATCTCCATATTAAAGACTTGGCCAAGGGATGTTTACAGCCTTTTGTTCCCAGAAGTTTTTTCAAATGTTAATGTAAGGCCAATTGTTGAATTACTGCTTTTTGGCAGAGAATTACTAATTTTATAAAAATGTAATATTTGTATCACGCAGTGCCATTTGCCATCAAATTGGTTATTCAGTAATTGATCAACCAGCATTTGCAGTTTTCCTTTTAAATGTGTATTTTAGCAATGGTAGAAACTAGCCATAAACAAACAAGGAGAATCTAGCAGGAGTCAGCTAATGAGATTCCTGACTTTTCAGGAATCTGCCCCATGTCCAGACCTTTGTCAGAGGACATGAGTAGCATGACTCCCAGCATACATCCACTTGTATAAAAGCACAAGGGAAGATGACAACAGAAGACAATGGGTAATAAATACAAATTAACACACACTGTTAGGGGGAAAAGGATGTCTTAAAGCTATTTTCCATACAGGCTTTGTGGACTCCACCCCCCAACCATTCCAAATCCCATCACCACCAAAGGGAAGGTGGCTGGGACTTGAGGGTGGGGTTCAGCAGCCAGGATGGTATAAAACCAGACACGTGAGCTTTGGAGGGTATCCCCCATTTTGGGTACTCTGCCACATCACAGCGTCCAGCCAGCTCTGAGAGTGCCTTTGAGTTTCCAGGTCGGCGGATCAGGTAGGGCGCATTAAAGACTTTATTTCCCTATTTTCTCCCTGAGTTTTACATTTCCTTATTTCCTTTTCCCCTGTAAATAAACATTTTATTAACCTTTTGTGTGTGCCTGCAGTGGAGTATTAATAAGTCCCTTTTAAGCGTGCAGGTGAGGACCCACAGCCAGGCAACCCGTGTTATATGGGGGTTGCCATATAACAGTTTGGCGCCAACATGGTTTCCAAGCTTCACCCGTAATCGACCAGCCCAAATTAATTTTTCTTATGTTGGTCACCATAAAATAGGGCAACCCCCATATAACAACACAACAAGACAAATTGTTAAAACTATTACAATCTCTTTAGAGTCACACACCACTATGATGTCTGACTCCTCCCTATGTTATAAAACCCGTTTTATATTGGGATTGCCTGGCTGTGGGTCCTCACCCGCGCGCTTAAAATGGACTTATTAATACTCCACTACAGGTACACACAAAAGGTTAATAAAAGGTTTATTTACAAGGGAAAGGGAATTAAGGAAATGTACAACTCAGGGAGAAAATAGGGAAATAAAGTCTTTAATGTGTCCTACCCGATCCGCCGACCTGGTAACTCAAAGGCACTCTCAGAGCTGGCCGGATGCTGCGAGCTGGCGGAGAGCCAAAATGGGAGAGCCAATCCAAAGCCCACGTGTCTGGCTTTTATACCAAACCTGGCTGCTTAACCCCACCCTCAGGTCCCAGCCACCTTCCCTGTGGTGGTGATGGGATTTGGAGTTCCCAGTGTCTTTTGGATTTGGTCTGGAGTGGGGAGTGGAGTCCATAAAGCCTGTATGGAATTAGCTTTAGGACATCCTTTCCCCCTAACACCTATGATACAGTTAACAAGTTTGTCTTTCCCCCATTTTTTGCAATTCCCCTTATCTAGCATTAATAGGATTGATGACTTGTCTTTCCCATTTGTTGCAGCTTCCCCTCCCCTTGGGAAGAAAAAAAAAGCTGGCGCCACCGGTTTCCCTGTAGACCCTTCCCCCTCGCCCTAAGGAAAACAAGTTGGCGATCACCGTCTCTGTGCCTTGACACCTTCCCCTTCCCTTAAGATGAATGAGCTGACACCCATCCATCTCCCTGTTGAGCTGGCGCCCACTTGTCTCTGTGCGGACCCTTTCCCCCTCCCCTTCGCGGACCCCTACCCATCTCCCCCTGTATAAATACCCCTGCCCGCTGCCAAAAAGGAGGACGGTGGTTTTTTGGACATGAGTCTGCCGCCTTCCTCATTTGTCGACAAATAAAACCGCTTTCCTTTTCCTCAAACTTAGTTTCCTTTTATTGGCTGAGGGAAACTGAGGCCGGCGTTCGGTAACACCTACTGCCCTGTCTCTGTCTTCTCCTCCCACCTGAATGACTTCACTGTCCCCTGGGGGAGGGATCACACCTTCTTCCCTGCAGGTCTGGTGCTCAGGATCCTGCTTCCTCTGGCAGTTGTGGTTCCTGTGACCCTTTGCCACAGGACGTGGAAGGACTGAGTCAGCACAGGGGCACCTGGAGCTCAGGTCACAGCTCCCCAAGTCACCCCGAGTCTGAAAGTCTCTTCTTCACTCTCATCAAAATTCAGGGAGCAGTTCTCTTTCCCAAATGGTGTTGACACAAAAGAAGAACTTAGATTCTTCTCCTGAGTTCACCAAATTAACACACCACAAGATTATCACTGGTAATAGAAATTCATCAGGTCTGATAAAGTTTTATCTTTTTTAAAAAAAACATTATTTATACAAGAACCGGGGTTCAGGCCAGACTCACGGTAGGGTGAGAGAATTCACCAGAGACAGAGCGGGGAGCAGAACAGGCAGACTGATGAAACACACTGCTGAGGGGAACAACGGCAAGACAGGAGAGGTCTGCTCACCATGTGGGATCCTCGCCGGCTGGCTGGGTTCGAACTGGTGCTGCAGAGGCTGCGGATAGCTTCACAGTGTGGTGGTCAACCACCTGCACCACTAGGGGAGGCCCTGGGTCTGATACAGTTAAATGTATTTCATCCATTCCAGAATAGGAAGCAGAAACCAGAATATTAGGTTCCTCTAAAAGTCCATTACCTGCCATTTCCCCAAATATTTTGGAGGCAGAAGTTTACTAGGCAGATAGTCCAGACCCCTAAAAATAGATCTAGGGCTCCCTCCATCAGGCTCTAGGTGCCTTCAAACAAAGTCAAATTGGATAAAGTAAATTCCAGTTAATTTAGGAGAATCATTCAGAGCTCATCCCCTTACTTGCCCCCGCCCCCAAAGATTTATTTATTTATTTATACAAGCACTGGGTACAGTCAGAAGCGCAGGAGGGCGAGAGAATTCACCAGAGCCAGAAACAGAACAGGCAGACTGATGAAATACACTGCTGAGGGGAGCTGCAGTTGCTCCAGGAGTGGTCTGTGCGCCATGTGGGACCCTCGCCAGTGGCCAGGGATCGAACCAGCACTGCAGAGGCTGCGGGCAGCTTTGCAGCCCAGCGCTCAACCACCGCGCCACCAGGGGAGGCCCGTCCTTACTTGTCCTAAGAGGATAAAATCCCTATTAAATATTTTCTTTACCAAATGAAAAATGATTTCCCATGGATAAATTCACCCTACCCTAAACAGGTTCAAAATTATGTCTAAGCACAAGGCTGGCCTGACTGTTCTCTCAGCCACGACCCAGGAATCTGCACTCAGAGCAGGAGGACGAGACTCTAGCATCTGGAATCCCTCAGAGGTTTGTCCACAGGGATCCTGCAGCCCCAAGAAGTGCCCAGGGCAGGGCTGGGCAGGGAGGGGCCTCATGGGGACATGGTCTCAGGGGTGCAGGGGAGGAGAGGAGCTTCAGACCCTGGGGGAGCCCCATCCACACCAGAGCCTGAGGGGATCCCCTCCCCTGGGGGATTCACAGGCTCCCCCAGAGAAGGAAGATTGTTCATGGGCACAGAGGGCTTCTGGGGCCCAGCCTCAGGGGGCAGAGGGTCATGGACACGTCTCCTGAATAACAGATGAAGTATGGAAGGAGGGTCCCAGAGAAGGACTCAGGAGGGAAGGAGAAGATGTGGGAGCCATCAGTCATGTCATAGAAGGAGACGTCCCCATGATCATAGTCCAAGAAAACCCCCAGCCTAGGGGAACCTTCCTAAGGGGTAGGGGAGTAACAGGGTCAGTAAAGGCTTTGGAAATGCCAACCCACCTGGCAAAAACCCAGAACCCATTCAGTGGGGATGACGGAGCGTTGTATCTTGTTTTCTCATCTTCCCTCCAGACCCCCAATGCCCACTGAGTGTTCTCTGCATTCCTGACTTCTACCTCCCAGTAACAGCGCCCTGATGTGATGCCCTCAAGACCCCAAACACTGTATCCTCCTTCTATTCCATCATGATGACAGGCCAGACTCTTCTTGTCATGAGAGAGGACAATTCCATGACTGCAAGAACCTGGATCCAGAGTGACAGGCTCTGCAGAGAGAGAACCCATGTGCCAGCCTGACATAACAAGGACACACACCTCCTCACCCCAGATACTCAGCTTTATGGGGAGGGGATATGTTCCCTGAAATGAGAGTGGTGACCCCAGCCCACAGCCCCCAAGCAAGAGAAAGAGCCACAAGATTACCGGGAGTCAAATATGTCACAGGACCCCTGGAGACCCACCTGGACCCCAAGGACTGAGACCCTTCAGCACCCATGACCAGTCACCCCCAGCCCAGCTGTGTAACATCACAGCTACACTCACTCCACCCCCACAGAAGGTGTAGAGTCTGTGCCCACATGGAGAACAGAAGGAAAGGCCGGAAGCTGAGCAGCCCCAGAGAGAACAGAGTCACTCACAGGCCCGGAACTGCTCCTTCCGCCAATCTGCAAGAGACACACATGTCATGTGAGGGACTCTAGGTACTCACACATCAGGACCCGCACATAGTTTTCCACAGGATAGTGACAGAATTCACAGGGAGAAGTATTTGAAACATTTAGTTGATGCATTTAACTTTCAGATTCACACACACACACACACACACACACACACACACACAGACACACACACACACACAGTTGTTATGCTGCAAATTTCCCATGATTTAAGACCCAAAGCTTAATACTCAGGGGTGAGAGGCTGAACACCAACTGAACAGAAAGGTCTTTACCCAGATACGACATTCAAATTATACTTTTCAAGTCACCAGCCACAGGCCCATCCTGGAAACTAGGTTTTCTTGGACAGGTTCTATGGAGATGAAACACCCAGGACTGCGTGTGCTTGTGAAGAACTAACAGACCTGGATGTGCAGCTTCTCTCTGAGCCACGGGGCTTAGAGCTACAACCAGCCGAGGCCTGTGTGCGGCCTGATGCTCCTGCCTCCTGGAGGAGCAAAGGCCTGCAGAAGCCTGGAACTGTGGAGGCTGGTGGGTAGAGCTTTCCCCTCTGAGTTTGAATAATCTGTTTGTCCAACAAGGGGAGAAAAAGAGACAGAGAGAGAGAGAATAAAACAACGTGACTAAGCTGCACATGGGGGTGACTGACATGAGTGAGGAGACTCAGGACAGGGCAGCAGAGGGTCCTGCCCACTCAGGAGGGGGTGGAGAGGATTCTAGGAGGAAGAAAGACGTGCAGAGTAAGGATATGGACACACAAGGGGCTCAAATACTAGTGACAACTTTCCACAGTTTCATGTGTGGTGGAAACAAAACCATCCCTCTACACAGAGAAGAACACAAACACATTGGATTGACACAACTGTTTCCTTCAAGAAGAGCCCAGAAAGACGGAAGCTTCAAAGTAAAACCTCTCTGTATAAGCAGAATAATGACTTCAAATATGTCCATGTCCTCAACCCATGACCCTGTAAACATGTGTCCTTGGCACAGGAGAGAGAAACCTGCAGGTGGGACAGAGACAGGGACCTGGAAACAGGGATGTTATTAAGGATCATCAGGGGGAACCAATCACATGAGCCTTAACAGCCGTGACCCTGCACCTGTGGTAAGAGACAGTCACATGGTATCAGCAGCAGGGCCAGAAAGAGGCTGCATGGCAGGCTGCTGCGACCCCGCTGCAGCAGTCAGGGGTTCCTGAAGGATGGGAAGGCGTGGGTGCAATAGTGTAATGATGGGGAGGGGGAGTGAGGAGACGTAAACACTTGATTGAAAGGTCAATGCAGGGGCCAGGAATGAAGAAGCCCTGATCAAAACCAACCCGGTCAGCCTTAGTCCGGCTTCCAGCCGGGCAGTGGGCGCCGGCGGCTTCTTCTTCCCATCTCCCTTGGAGGGGCCATCCTCCTCTTCCTCCTTTTGACCCTCCTTCTCTTCCTATGGCACTTCGCCAAATAATCATGAAGAACAAAAAGACTCAGCTGTCCTGTGGATCACCAGCGCCTGACTCTTGACTCTCCCAGGGTGAGCTGTTGCCTCTAGGGTTCCTGGGATCACGGAGGTCTCTGCTTTTTATTCAGCGATCGCTACCCCCTCTTGATTTGCGCGTTCCATTTGAGGTGAGACGTCTTTCCTCTGAGGTGAGACGTCTCCTCAGGGGGACGACCAGTCCTATTTCTTGGAGGTAAAGAGGACCACGGGATGCCGCCTTCCCCTTTCACTCTCCCGCTCAATTCCTGAGGATCGGGCCAGGGACGCTGGGACGCCGGCCTCCCTCCCCACCCTCTGTTTGAGATCCTAAGAGGGACACTCACTATGGGATCAACGCCATCCTGCATCCCAGCAGACACCCCTAGTGGTGCCTCCTAAAGGCCCTTGGCCCTCTACATTTAAAGCTGGATGTGAGACCTAAACGCCTCATTTTTATTGCACCACAGCCTGGCCCAAATATAAATTGGACAATGGCTCTAGGTGGCCAGAAATGGGCTCTTTTGACCCCCAAATTCTAACAGACTTAGGCCTTTGCCATAGGCAGAAAAAGTGGCCCGAAATTCCCTTCGGGCCAGGCTGTCTTTCTCTTGCGCTCTGCCCCTTCCCTCCCTCCTGATAACCTGCCATACTTTCAAAGTCTCTCGAGACTCCTCACCCTCTCCGGACCCCTCTTCTGCGTGCTCTGATCCTCTAAATTCTCTATCTTCTCCTCCTCCAGCTCCCCAGTCCAGTCCCTCCCCCCACTTTCTTTTCATCTCCTAGCCCCCACACCCTCTCTCTGCTTATCCTCTTCTCCCTCCCCTCAGAAAAGTGGGTGGGACTGAAGGAGGAGTTAGAGTCCATGTTCCTTTCTCTGTCTAATCTCTCCCAGATTGAAAAGCATCTTGGCTCTTTCACTACCTACACCTAAAAATTTCATTATCTTATCCAAGTCTATGACCTTACAAGTCATGATTACATGTTATCTTCTCTTCCACCCTGACCTCTAATAAAAGGGAATGTGTTTTAGGTCTGCCCAAAACCATACAGATCAGGTCCATTTGACTGACACAACCAGGCCCCCAGGCTCTGAAGCAGTTCCCAGCCCAGAGCCAGGGTGGGACTACCAGACTGACAGAGACATGGCGGCCCGGGGCTGGGGTTCACCGAGACAGTTTTATTACCTGTCCCCTAGCTGGTCTCCAACCAGCAGCGCCTAAACCTATAAGCTTTGCTAAACTCAGAAAGATTACCCAGTCTGCCTCAAAAAACCCTGCTGCCCTCCTTAGCTGATGCCTGACGGAAGCGCTCCAGCGGTATACCAGGCTTGACCCTGACTTGCTTGGAGGCACCACAGTTCTGGCTACCCATTTTATATCTCAGTCAGCCCCAGACATTAAAAAAAAACAGCTTAAAAAGGCTGAGGACAGTCCTGAAACCCTATCCGGGATCTGCTGAATATGGCCTTTACAATATTTAACAACCGGGAGGAATAGGACAGCGCAGAGAGGGAACTCCATAGTCGCCAGAAGGCTGAGCTTCAAGCTCAGGCCCTAGTAGCTGCCTTGAGACCACCAGGCCCTGCTCCTCCGATGACTGCAACACCTGCCACCCGACAGAGGACAACAATGGGCCCATGGGCCCCAACAGACCGCTGCTGGGAGCCTGCTTCAAGTATGGCCTGGAGGGCCACTGGTCCAAACATTGCCTCAGCCCCCGCCCTCAGCCAGGACCATCTGGGGTCACTGGAAAAGTGACTGTCCCTCCACGCCTGGCAGTGATGGGCCTGGCCATGGTGGGCCAGTCCTTCCAGTCCCTGCAACCCTGCAACTGGCGGTCTTGGGTTTGGTGGCTGAGGACTGAAGAGGCCCAGACTCATTGACTCCAATAATCTTTTGTTAGGGGAAAAGGATGTCCTAAAGCTAATTCCATACAGGCTTTGTGGACTCCACCCCCACTACAGACCAAAGCCAAAAGACACTGTGAACTACAAATCCCATCACCACCAAAGGGAAGGTTGCTGGAACCTGAGGGTGGGGTTAAGCAGCCAGGTTTGGTATGAAACCAGACACATGGGCTTTGAGGGATTCCATTTTTGGCTCTCTTCCATCTTGCAGCGTGCGGCCAGCTCTGAGAGTGCCTTTGGGTTTTCAGGCCAGCGGATCCGGTAGGACGCATTAAAGACTTTATTTCCCTATTTTCTCCCTGAGTTGTTCATTTCCTCAATTCCCTTTCTCTTGTAAATAAACCTTTTATTAACCTTTTGTGTGTGCCTGCAGTGGAGCATTAATAAGTCCCTTTTAAGTGCGCGGGTGAGGACCCATAGCCAGGCAACCCGTTTTATATCAGGGCTGCTCCGTAACACTTTGAGGAGGCCAGGGTAATGGTCAAGGTAGCAAGTAAGTACATCTCCTTTCTGGTTGACACGGGGACTATCTTCTCTGTCCTCCCCTCCTATTCTGGTCAAGTTTATCCTTCTCAGGCCTCGGTTACGGGGTTGACGGCCTTCCTTCTCAGCCCAGGACCACTGGTCCACTCTTTCCTGTCATGCCTTCTTGCCCCACACCACTCCTGGGTCGCGACCTCCTACTCCATCTGGATCTGAGTCTCAGCTGTCTCCCGCTAGACCTGACTCTCCAGAGCCACCGGTTCTTACGCCCCAGGTAGTAAAGTGTGTAGGTTGCAAGAAGCAGATAGAGAGGCTCTCTAGCTCCCCTTAAGAGAGACTCAGGGGGGGCCTCCCCGGTGGCGCAGCGGTTGAGCGCTGGGTTGCGAAGCTGCCTGAAGGCTCTGCAGCCCCGGTTCGATCCCGGGCTGTTCCCCGGCCACCAGAGGAGGGTCCCACATGGCGTGCAGACCTCTCCTGCTGCCCGCTGCTCCCCTCAGCAGTGTACTTCGGTCCTTCTGCCTGCTCTGCTCCCCGCTCTGGCTCTGGTGAATTCTCTCACCCTCCGGCACTTCTGATTATACCCAGCGCTTGTATAAATAAATAAATCTTTAAAAAAAAAAAGAGAGAGAGAGAGACTCGAGGACCAGTATATTAGAATCCAAACGGAACTCTCTGAGGTGGACAGATACTGGGAGCCATGCTACTCATGTCATGTGACAAAGGTCCAGGCATGGGGCAGATTCCTGAAAAGTCAGGAATCTCGTTAGCTGACTCCTGTTAGATTCTCCTCATTTGTTTATGGTTAGTTTCTACCATTGTTAAAATATGCATTTAAAAGTAAAACAGCAAATACTGTTTAATCAATTACTGAGTAAACAAATTGATGGCAAATGGCACTGCATGATACAAATGTTACATTTTTTATAAAATTTGTAGTTTTCTGCCAAAAGGCAGCAATTCAACATTAGGCCTTATATTAACAAGTGAAAAAACTTCTGGGAACAAAAGGCCAAGTCTTTAATATGGATATGTGGGCTTTTGAGGCAAGGGCTAATTGGAGAAGGAAATTCTCTTACTTTAAATATAGCAGTTGGGTGGCAGACTCAAGCCATGCTCCAAGTATAAGAAAATCCCTGATAAGCCAGGAGATGCCATAGCCGGCTCCTGCTAAATTCTTCCTGTTTATTTGGGGTTATTTCCCCTGGAGGTGACAATTGGCATGGTAGCTGTTAGAGTATGCATGAAGAATAAGTCAACAGCAATTTTGTGACTGGTGAGCTAGTAACCACGGCAGCACAAATAATGCACTCAGAAAATAGTCAATGTTATTGTAACAGGGTGGTCCCCAGAAAGGGGGAGGTTCCAGGTTCCCTGCCCCACCCAAAGGGAGGGTGGAGCTGAGCAGAGAGAGAAGAAGCTGCAGAGGAGACTGAGGAAGGGAGGAAGCAGTATGGAGCCAGGAGGAGACCTGGAGGAGGCACATGGAGCCGAGAGACACGTGAAGAAACTGTGCTTGCCTTTTAGTGATGGACTGGGTGACACAGATGTGGGTGAGAGATCCATGGATCCATGGGAAGGTGACAGTGGCAGTTTTTGTCTTGATTTTGATTTTTCTCTTTTCCCTCCAGACTTGTTTGGTTTTTTTCTGACGCTTTTCTGTGGGTCCCCACTGGAAGATGATTTGGACTTGGGGCAGGCTTTGGGGCCTTGCTCTGGGCCAATCCCATTTGGATGGAGTTTTACACACAAGGGAACAGGTAACTTTGGGTGCTTGATTTAGAAATTACATTCTTTGCCTTTCCTGTATTGTTTCTTAGTTGTATTAAAGTTCCTTCCCATTAAAGTATCATATGTTTTGTGTTGATGTGGCGGCTGGCAGAACCCATTTAGAATAGGCAGGTTTGTGGGGTCTGGGGTGCCCCTCTCCCTGCCCTGTAACAGATATGGTGCCCAACCTGGGGCCCCTCTCCCTGCCTGTAACATTACAACTACTGATATGTAACGTATTAACCATTGTTGAGAACCAACAGCTATAACCATCTTAGGCCCTGCCTCTGATAAAATAGTTGTAGTTCCTTACAACTACAAACAACAATCAGCAATCTTACAGAAAAAGAAATTTTCCTTTGATCTTAAAATTAGATATGGAGACTAGGCTGACTAGATAAGTAGAGGAGTAATAGGTAGAAAAACTCTTCTGTTAGATTAGGAAAATGCCTCCCTCAATTGAGAGCTTGGGGCTAAGGAAGAGTCAATGCATCTTCCTTCCCCCAGGTAACTTCCTGTGCTTTGTTTCCCTTAGCCCTTAGTTGATCCTTCACTATGGTAAACATAGAAGTGTTAGTTGCAGTCACATAAGCTTTTTGGTGGTAATAAAATGACTGGTTGTTTAAAGTAAATGACTATTCTAAGAACACTTCTGTTTAGCAACTGTGCCTTTTTTAAATCGAAAAATAATAAATGTCACGACCTCTGCAGGAGGGCAAATAGACCCTTGGCTGTTCTTGAGAAAGATGTGATGACTGTTATCTTCCTGCCCTAATGCACATGCTTATGCACTCTTCTGGTTTGCTTGAAATGTATAAATAAAAGGCTGCTGAAACCCTCAGCAGGATGATGTCTGCACCTGATCAATGAAAGGTTTGGCACGGTAAAGAAAAGGAGGGCCAGGCTAAATTTCTCAAAGAAAGGGAAAATTTATTGCGCCCCGGGCAGACCTCATGAAGCCAGGTGGGGGTCAGTGAAGCCGCGCCCGTTGTGAGGAGAGATGTCCCTTTTATGGGGTGAGGAGAGTTTAGGCAGGAAAACTGGGTTGGCAGGGGGGAAACAGATTTATGTGAAACAAAGTTGTTTTGGGGGGAGCCGAGTTGTTTTCTCCTGTTTATGGCTTCAGTTTAGGTTTGATGGTATCAGGGGTCCTGGTGTCAGGGTCATCTTGTCTTTTTCTATGTGGGCTTCCTCATTCCTGGCCCCTGCATTGACCTTTCATTCCAGCCTTTTGTTGATAAGAAAAGGGGAGACAGTTCCTTCTTTGGCTACTTCCTGCTGGAAAGGGGCGAAGACCAAGGGGTGGCTCAGGCCTGGTTATGAGGGTTTTCTGCAGGGATGCGAGAATGTGGGTGGAGAAGGAGTTGGTTAAAGGTTGTATGAGACATTTTCTGAATGCAAGTCTGTATGAATTTTAGGAGGCAAGGAGCAAAAAGAAAAAATTAGGTTATCATTAATATCACTCTAAGAGTGGGCGGAGCCATAACACTAAAGGGTTTTGAAACGATGTTGTTGCAGAAATAAATTCTAGACTCTTACCCAGGCAAGGGAAGAACAAGCGGTACTTCAGGAATGGTGAGGTCAGGAGCAGCTTTATTACTCATGCATGAGGTCCCAGACCTGGGTAGCCCCTAGAGGTCTGAGCACAGGTCTAGAGACAAAGAGTTTCTTTTATACACAACCATTTTCATTGATTACATCGGTTAGTTAGCATACAAATTCTTGATACAGGAAAAGGGGAGGATGCAGATCTTTGAGAATGACCCAGGAGAACAACCAGCCTAGAAGGCTGCCAGGCCTTGTTTAGATATGCTTATTAAGGAAGCATACTTGTCTTGTACTTATATTTCCTTGTCTATGGCTCTTGAACAGGGAAAGAGTTCCTTTTCCTTAAGAATTTCCTTTTCCTTAAGAGTTCCCTTTCAATGTCAGTGCAGAGTTGGAGCCCCTGATTAGAGGCCCTATGTGTGGTAATACCTTTCACAAGGCTGTGCCGATCTGGAATTGCAGGCATAGACAGAAGAACAGGAAGTGGCTTTAAGAGATGGGATTAGAAACAGGAGGGAGAGTCAGAGGACCTCTACTTTGTAGGCTGAGTGGAACCTGGACCAGGGGCGCAGTGATGCGTACCCGAGTTGGGCCCAAGCACTCACATACATACTGCTTGTCCACAGGGACCCTGTTGCTCAGGAATGGCTTTCCAGGTCTTGGAGAGCTAAGGCTCATCTCAGAGATCTTTGCCTGGATAAAACAGAGAAAACAGGGTGTAGAAACAAAGAAAATCATGATCATGATCACCGGGCCTACTAGGGGCAGGATCCATGGCAGTAAGGGAGAGCTGGCCCAAGTTTGGATGTCCTGGCCCCAGCTTCAGCTAACGAAGCATCGGTCAGAGGGGGTTTTGCTGGTCAGATGAGCAAGTCCATGAATGTGTTGTAGGAGGTGGAGACACCTGAGTACATATGATTTCTCACTAAAATCTCTCTCAGACCTTCGACACTTTCTTTTGCTTTCTTCCCTTCTGATACCATTTCATTTTACTCATCCTACTTTAACTTATCTTAAGGACCTTCAGAATATCCATCTTTAATACATTTTTTTAAACACACATACATATCTCACCTCACTTGCATTTACTAGACTTAGTAAAACCTTAGTGTTATAAGGAAATTTAGCACCATTTAAACAATGATGAAAAAACACAAATTTAAGATGGATATCCATTGTAGCTTTTTGTTCCTGTACCCAGTGATTTAATTGGCAGAGAATGGTGTCCAAAGCCTGTATCTATTGGGTGATATTAATGCTTTCAATTTGGCTAAACCCCTGTGGGGTTTGAATTGGGGGAGGAGGAGGGGTGGGTGGCCGTCTGAAGAGAATTTTTAAAAGGAGAAATTCCAGCTGGGCTGACACTGTGTCAGACTCCCAAGCCGTAAAACTTTCCAGGTGATATTGGATCCTATGTGTGCTCACTGAAGAACTGAGATTGATCATAGCCTAGGGCTTACTGGAGTAGGAAGGTGTGTGGATTTTTAAGCTGAGCAAGTCCGTGGTGGAGTAGGCCTGGTCTGTGAATACCCTCTGTCTGCTGCGAGCCAGCCACAGCAGTCTGGGTGTCAGGGGTTCCTGAAGGATGGGACGGGGATGGAGTTGGCACAAATGTAGAGAATTGAGGGAAGGGAAATTGAGGAGATGCAAACACTTGGTCAGGGTGCAGGCATCTTCCTGCTGATGGTCTCAGCAGCCTTTTATTTATACATTAGAAGCAAACCATGAGAGTGCATAAGCATATGTATTAGAGCAGGAAGATAACAATCATTACATCTTCCTCTAGAACAGCCAGGGGTTTATTTGCCCTTCAGCAGAGGTTGTAACATTCTTTATTTTGAAGAAGGCACAGTTGCTAAACAAAAGTGTTCTTAGAATAGTCATTTATCTTAAACAATCATTTTATTGCTAGCAAAAACTTATGTGACTGAAACTAACATTTCTATGTTTACTATGGTGAGAAATTAACTAAGGGCTAGGGGGAAACAAAGGACAGGAAGTTACGGGGGGTGGGTTGTGAGAGGCAATGCAATTAGATGGTCACCTCAATAATGGTTTTTAGGGCCTCCCCGGTGGCGCAGCAGTTGAGAGCTGGGTTGCGAAGCTGCCCACAGCCTCTGCAGTGCTGGTTTGATCCCCGGCTGCTCCCCGGCCACCAGAGGAGGGTCCCACATGGTGCGCAGACCTCTCCTGCTGCCTGCTGCTCCCCTCAGCAGTGTACTTCAGTCCTTCTGCCTGTTCTGCTCCCCGCTCTGGCTCTGGTGAATTCTCTCACCCTCCCGTGCTTCTGACTGTACCCAGTGCTTGTATAAATAAATAAATGAATGAATAGATGAATAAATAAATAAATAAATCTTTAAAAAAATAATAATAATGTTTTTTAAAGTGTAACTTTATCTGAAATACTTCAAAAGGCCCACTGCGTTTCATTCCCAAGCCTTGCACAATGTCTGCACAGCACAGATTCAAACTGGTGACTGTGCCCAAAACCTCTAGAAGGCTCTTCTCCCACACACCCCTCTCCTTCCTTCTCCTCTCTATCTCCATCCAGACTCTTCTTTCAAATTTCCCCCCTGTTCTTTGGAAATGGACTATAACCATTTTAGGTTTGTTCTTTTCCAGTCTACATAGTTACTTCTTAAAAAAAAAAAATACTACTTAATATAAACCATTAGACTGTCAAACAGAATTCTCCTAAAAAAAGATGATATGTTAATGAAATCCTCTGAGGAGATAAGAGTATATATACCTATACCTTTTTCTTCTCAATTGCAAGATATATATTCAGCTAGAATTTGTTTTGGGTCACCAAGGAGCAAAGCAAGTGCTACAAATATATAAAATAAAAAAGAAACAAACTTCATCTTTAAAAAAAAAAAAAATGATGGTTCTGGGCCTCCCCAGTGGCGCAGTGGTTGAGCGCTGGGTTGCAAAGCTGCCCGCAGTCTCTGCAGCACCGGTTTGATCCCCAGCCACCCAGCGAGGATCCCACATGACTCACAGACCTCTCTGGCTGTGCCCACTGCTCCCCTCAGCAGTGTACTTTGTCAGTCTGCCTGCTCTGCTCCCCGCTCTGGCTCTTGTGAATTCTCTCACCCTCCCATGCTTCTGAATGTACCCAGTACTTGTACAAATAAATAAATAAATCTTTAAAAAAAAAAAAAAAGATGATGGTTCTGAAAAATCATACATTGTTTATCTTGTTACAAAGACACAGAAAAATACACACACAAAAGATTTTACATGTAATTTCAGACTTTTCACAGGCCCCTGCCCAAGAGTCATAAACACCCCAGAAGTTCTGACCAGACTCAGACACCTGCTCTAAACAACTGATTCCTCAGCAACAACAAGAGATTAGAAGAAAAATTCAGCTTGGACATGAATCAGAGCATGCATGTGAAGACAGAGAATCAAGAGGAAACAGGAAACAAAAACTAGATCCAAAATAGGACTGGGATTTTGGATCCAGAAGGATCCAAAACCCAAAACCCCTTAGCAAGACCTGACTCTGAAATAGGAATATGGAATTTGCGAGACATCAGCAAATCCTGAACCACACACTTGTCTCCATGCAGCCTCTCCTCACACTGACCCCCACTTCCTCACCCACAAGGACAGGTGACAAAGGGTTTAGAGGGTGTCCTTTCCCCACATGACCTGCAGGGAGGACAGGGTAGGTGGAGGCAGGTCTGTGCTCATAAGGGGGTCCCTGCAGTTCTCAGATGGAGGCTCCAGACTGAAGGAAGACCAGGGACCCCAGGTTCTTCCTGGCAGGGGTCCCTGATAGAGGAGAGGCAGAGGGGAGTCTGGGAGGAGGTGCCAGGACTCTCAGGGCCACTTACCTGCATACAGCTGGGCCTTCCTCCAGGCTGAAAGTGAACACATAGGTAAGACCTCAGTATAACAAACTGCTCTTGTGATCCACGGGCCCTGGTCTCCCGCTGCTCTGGAGGTGAGACTTTCTAGGGGGTGGAGGGGAGCAGCTGGAGAGGTCATGACCTCCTGCCCCATGTAGACAGCAGGGGTTGGGGAAATCCCCTGGCTCAGGTCAGGAGCCCATAGGACAGACTGACCCAGTCCTGCCTGCTGCTGCCCAGGGACTTTGGATAAGTCACTGAGCAGCCCTGGGCTTCAAAGACTTCAAAACTCTTGCATCACCTGCTACTCAGTGTGCTACACAGGATCAAAAACAGTATATGGGAAGATATTTTTAACATACATATTATTCCATAATTATTCCATTCAGTATTTCCTTGGAAATTAATGGGAAGATGAAATAAAAATACAACATGGACATCACACCAGCTCCAGAGTAGAAATGGCCCATCTTCCTCCAGTGCAGTATTTCTAGTGATAAAAACTCTCTGAGAGGGCCTCTCCAGTGGTGCAATGGTTGAGTGCTGGGTTGCGAAGCTGCATGCAGCCTCTGCAGCGCCGGTTCCATCCCCAGCCACTGGGCGAGGCCCCCACATGGCGTGCAGACCTCTCCTGCTGACTGCTGCTCCCCTCAGCAGTGTATTTTGTCAGTCTGCCTGTTCTGTTCCCCGCTCTAGCTCCGGTGAATTCTCTCGCCCTCCCAGGATTCTGACTGTACCCAGTGTCTGTATAAATAAATAAATAATTCTTTAAAAAAAAAAAAAAAAAGAAATAAAAAGTCCCCCCACTCCCTCCCATGCAAGATCACCCCATCCTCTCCCAGCACTACTCATCAGCATCTTCAGGAGTAGAGAAAACAGACTTTTCTTGGGGTTGTCTGGGAAGAAAGGGCAGGAGGAGGTCACTCTCCTAAACTTCAAGAGTCCATTTACTTATAAAATCCCTGAGCAGCTGCTTTACTTCCAGGTGCTGACCAAAAATGAGATGCATTGATGACTAGAAAGCCAGCACCATGGTGGGAAAGTCAGGGCTGGAATGAGACTAGGATGCAGGAGACTCCAAGGGTCACCACCCACCAGAATCCCAATACTAGGAGGAAAACAGCACCCAGATCTGGAGACCCCATGGATCAGGGTCCTCCCTCCTACCAGCTCCCACTTCCACCCCATGGAAGGATCCACATGTCTGTGCTTAGACAGCCAAGGGGAGGGACACCTGAGCACAAGGGACAGGGACCCAGGACATGTGGAGCATCACTCACCAGCCAGGTAAGCTGCCTTCCTCTGGCCTGAAAGACAACACAGGACACAGGTGAGCAAAGAACCAGAATGTCTCCTATGAAGGGGACACAGAGAGTTCAAGAGGGAGAGCAGAGCTTACCTAGAATTGCCTGGAGTTCATCTGAAAGAGAATGAAAAATATAAGCATAAACTGTCCTTAATAACAAAATTTGTTCCTCTCAGAGTGCTAGAAGTTTCACCTTCAGACCAACAAGAGCCTCCAAGCTCCATTGTCCCACCCTGGGACTCAGCACCTGCTCTGATCTCAATGCAGAGGGGCCCTGGGCTCTGGCTGTGGTGTCAGCTTGTCCCTCTCAGCACCCACCACCACATTCACCAGCCTGGCCCCTGTCCTACCTTACCTTTGTCCTTCAGGGCCTCCACCTTTGTCTGTCTGTCCACCTCCTTAGCCTGATATAGATTCCTCTGTTCCTGAAGCTCCGTCATCTGTGTGGAATGTTCTCTCCAGGTGTAGCGGGCAGTTCCCAGGAGCAGGATCAGAAGCAAGGTCAGTTTCTCCAGGAAAATTGGCTTCCAGGGAGAGACCCGGGGGAAGAAGGGCTCTGCATACAGAAACCCCACAGACACCCCATCAGGACACAGCCCAGGACACCCAGGCACAACTCACTTGAGGGTGCCGGCCCCTCCCTCTGCAGGGAGTAGGGAGGGGGGAGCAGCGCTGACCTGGGATGATAATGGCCATGGCCTTCTCCTGGCGGAGGACAGGGTTGAGGATGGAGCAGGTCACACTCCCCGCAGAGCTGTCTCTCACCACCAGAGTGGCCTCCACTCTGAACAGCCCCTCAGTGTCCTGGGCCTGGACCTTGGAGAACTCCAGGAACTGCTCCCCATGGGTGTCTCTCCACTGTACCTGGGGCTCTGGGAACTAGCCTGAGGTCGTGCATACCACAGGCACCCCGTCTTCCTCTGGCCCCATGATGTGCACTTGAGGGGCAGAGCCCACACCTGAGGTAAGGTGAGAGCCAGGTGGGGCAGGGCCCACCTGTGCACACCTCTAGGAGAGGCTGACAAAGTGCACTATGAGAGGTCCAGGAGCCCCCAAGCCCTGGGGAAGCAAGATGATGACCTGACATGTTTCCTCTACATTTCTACCTATTATTTTTATAATTATATAAACATGTTCAAATCTTCATAGAATTCTTTACTTCTTAGAAGAGTACAACTTATAATCCATAAACAGCTGTATTATCTTATTTCTCACCAACATCTCAACCTCCATCCAGCATCTTCTCCTTCTAGTCCATTCTGTTCTGGGTGATTCAACAAAAGTCTCCCATTTGCCAACCCTAGTCTCCACAGTCCTTTCACCTAGTCTCCCTTCAGTCAGGACACTCCTGGTCTGACCTTGAAACCACCTCCATCTTGGATTGGTCACTTCCCTCTGAGGGCGGCTTGTTGTAACTTGGACCCCCTGCTGAGCCCCTTTCCTGACTTTTCTCCCTGCACCTGCTCCTTGATGGCAGCACAGTCCCAGAGTTCAGTCCTTGAAGCCCCGTCTTATCTCACACCCTCTCCCAGGGCTGCTTCTCCCTCAGCTCCTGTGTCTCCTCACACATCGCTTCCAGATATCACCTCACCAGCCACCCCACCTCCCTCCCTGATAGCCCCATCCCCTGGGTTACATCTGACAGAATTCTCCACATTCTCTTCCCACCTGAAATTCTACACCTGAACTCATGCTGTTGTCTCATCTGAGATAAATTAGTAATAAAAATTGTTCCTAATTCTTCACCCTTCTTCATATCAGGCTCACCATCTGCCATGTACATTTTACTCACACTCTGACTCTGGGTTCAGTTGTGTGACTTAAGTGTCCAATGAGAGATCAGCTCATGTGACTCAGCAGGGAGTTAAAGTGCTGGCCCCTTGGGTCTTCCCTCTGCTGTCTCCATGGAAGGACATTATAGCTCAGGTAGAGCAGGGCCAGTTACCAGCCTTTCCCCCTGAAGCTCCTACCTCAGCCAGGAGCCAGTGACCGTTCATGTAACAAGCCCAGCCAAGGTCCACTTGGTGACATTTTCATCTGACCAAAAAAGGTAGCTGTAAGTTCAGTGGAGAGTAGTCAAGTCCATCCCAGGTTAGCTGACTTCCCCACAAGCCCATGTAAATACAAGTCCATTACTACAGGCCCCTGAGAGATTTTTTCTGTGGCTCTTTGCTACACAGCAGCATTATGGTGACAGGGAACTGATACACATTATTAATGTTCCTGACATTAATTATCAAACAGATTCTACAAAGCCTCGAAGCCTCTGCAATCCCTTCTTCCACTTTAAATTCTGTGACCCAATTCTTCCCATTCAATTGGGTTATATCTAAACCTCACTGACGGCACCTCCAGTGCAACCACCGCCACTATGTGAACCAGCCCCCCCTCTCCACCCCGTAACTGCAGCCACAACTCCAGATACTGTCCCCGCCCTTGTCTTCCCCACTGCTGCCAGAGTCATCAAGCTAAGCGCTGCTGTGCTGAAAATTTCCAACAGTCCCACATACAAACACCACAACATGCGCACCAGGACTCCTCATCTGTGACTCCTCCCCATCTTCTTCTCTCTGCAGTGCTCACACTTTTACACCTGTGCCCTCAAGGCCCAGCACTCCAAACTAAAGATCTAACTCCTATTACCCACAATCATCAGGCTCTGTGGACTCCATCGTCCTTTCTTCATCTGGTCTGAGGCGCTTTATAGACCCTGTTAGATAAAATGACTTCCCAGCTCAAATATCTACATCGTATGACGGTTTTTATGATTCCTTTGGTGGCATTAATCAGCCACCCTTGACCTCTCTGCCATGTACTCACAACATCTTTTGTGAGAGTATTGTCACCTCACAACACCCTGCTCCTCACTCTCTCCCACCAGCCATGAGGACTCCATGTGAGCAGATCACACACCAAACACACGCTCCACTCCAGTCATTCACACGGGCTGTGCCTCCACGTAGAAATTCCCTTCCCTGTAATGTACAACATGCCTGTAGCTAGCATTGCTGTGTGATGTGTAGGGAAGTTGTTAAAGGACAAACTCCAAAGAATTTTTTTTCACAATGAGGAAATTTTGCCCTTTTTGCTTCTTTTTCTTTCTTTTTCTTAAACCTTTAATAGCAGACAGATATGATTTAACCTATTGTGGCCATCAATTCACTATATGTATAAATCAGTCATTATTCTGTATGCCTCACATTACATATGATACATAGAAATTATCTGTCTATAAACTGTGGAGAAAGGAACACCCACACATCAGATATCTACTCAGCTATGTTCCCACTTCCCTGGAGTCTTTGCTCCGTGGCACCAGCCAGAGCTGCTATTTATTACTGGAACCTCCCCTCAGCCCCAGCCCCACATTGCTCACCCATCTCCCTGCTCCATTTAGCTTCCTGTCTTCATCCTTTCTCACTTCGAAAAGTCATTTATGTCCTGGTTATTTATTACAATTGCTCTCTCTCCCACTACAAATATAAACTCACAGAGTGAAGCACTTTATTATATTTGCTTTTGTATCCAAGTCTTTAGAACAGGGCCAGACATGTAGTAGGTACCCTGTATATTTACATTTAATAAAACATGAATTAATAAGCCTTTTCTTACTCATAAATGAAACGAAAAACCAAATTGCATTGCCCTTATTTTCTCCTCAATTCCAAAACTCCAGGATTCTGAAATATATCACCATGTCACCAACCTGCCACCTGCAGTTCCAAGCTGGCTAGCCCTTGGAAGACTCCATTGCTGAAGAAGCAGGTGTACAGCCCGGTTGTCAGAAGCCTGGACTCTGTGAATGAGCACAGCAGCTTCCCCCTTACTGAGGAATTTCCACACCAGCGAGGTCCGCCCAGTGTACTGGGTCATCAGCTCCTCATGTCGTTCCTGTCCGTCTTGATAGGTGAACACGGGCTCCCAGACATTGGACCGGAAACACCTCAACTCCATGTTCTCTGCCTCATGACTGGGTACAGGGAGCAGGGCAGGGTGGCGTCCTTGCCCAGCTCTGCCACAATGGGGTGTGGGGGTCCAAGCACATGGAAGCTATCTGTGAACACAGACATGGGAGTTAGAAAGGGTGAGAGACACAGTCATATCGGGGAACACACACCATCACTGGGGGAGGCCCAGGCAGGCTGAGGGAGGATGTTTGATGAACAGACAGCTGACCTGAAGGATTAACAGTGACAATTCTGAATTTTGGAAAGATCTTCCAACCACAACTTGTGGTCCAGAAATAATGTCAAAGATGCCCCCTCATTCACTAGTGTAGCTGATAGCAGGATCTTCCATAAAAAACTCTAACTCTATGGTTCTCACCCCTCAGCATCATAATCTCTAGGAGGGCTTGTAACTGTAAAATGCAGCAATCCTATCCCAGGCCTGATGCAGCAGATTGAGATGTGCCCAAGAATGTGCATTTCCAAAGAGTTCTTGGGGGACTAAGAAAGTATCTAAGGAAATTTGTTTCATTGCACAGAGGATCATCAATGTTATAAGTGAACACCCAGAGAACACCAGGCTTGTGACAAAACTGGACACTCTCATACAGCAGTGACCAGGCAGATAGCACCACAAGAGACACAGAGGAGAGTCATGCTTCACTGACCAAGAGTTAAGCAGAGAACTCACCTGGAGGCTGTGGTGAGAATGGGGGAGGTTGCAGCACACACTGTGGTGGTCATTCAACCAGGCATGTGACCCTGGACAGGGAGAGCTTACAGTGAGGAGGCTCACAGCTCTGACTGGGCCCTCCCACCTAACAAGGTCCCCAGTGAAGTTAACAAGGTCCCCAATGAAGGCACAGAGCTGGATACATCCCCATTCCCCCCTCAGGACTGGCCCCAACCTCCTGAATCTCAGGGACAGTATGCACAGGGCAGAGTCTCAGGGTTGAACAGATAGAGGCACTGTCCGGGGTCCCACAAACATGAGCTCACATGCCCCAGGCAGAGCACCCACCTCAGAGGTTGGATGACTACAGGCCCAACAGTCTCTGACTCAGCATCTCAAGTACCAGGTCTCTAGTCCTACATTCAGTTACAAATCTAAACATACAACAGGGTCACCTGATGGAAAGTTAGGAGTAGTTCAAATCTCTAAGTTACCACTACAGATATATTTTTTTTCAAAATTAGGAAATTTAAAGCAGCAAAATAAGCCCCAGAAACTTGAGCTCTCAAGGGAATATGAAATCACAAGATGAGACCAACTCTCCAATACACAACTACAAAGATATGGAAGATCGTATCTTACTATCAGGTAGAGTTCAAATTGCCATAACAAAGAAAGTAAAAGAAATGGAGAAAATACAGAAAATTGAATCAAAAAGAAAAACAAAATTCAGAACAATAAATGAATGACTTGGAAAACAAAAAGAGTGAAAAGAAACAAATTGAAGCCTCAAATTAAAATCACAGAGAAGGGGGCTGTAAAAAGGTCAGGAAAGAAGCTACTCACTTCTGGAGAAACTATTGGAGCAGAATAGACCAAATGGAAGATCAAATCAGTGACCTCATGAAAACAATGAAAAATGGACTGAAATAGAAGAAAAAAAGAGAAAAATGAAGAAAAACTGGAAGAACTAACCAATCTATGAGGAAAGGCAACATAAGCATAATGGGTATTCCTCTATTTGAAGAAAGAGAGAAAAAGAGATTCATTCAAAGAAGCAGTATAACATTACATATATACATACACATACACATAATGAAATAGTACTCAGAATTTTTTAAAGAATTATTTTATTTATGCATACAAGAGCTGGGGTGTAAACCAAAGGTGGGGGGGTGAGGACATTAACATTTATTTATTTTTTATAAGAATTGGGGTATAGGCCAGAGATGAACAGACAGCTGACCTGAAGGATTAACAGTGACAATTCTGAATTTTGGAAAGATCTTCACCAGAGACAGAGTGGGAAGCAGAACAGGCCGACTGACGGAAATACACTGCTGAGGGGAGCAGCAGTCAAGACAAGAGAGCTCTGCTACAAGATATGGATCAACTCTCTGGCCAGGGATCAAACACCTGCTGTAGTGGCTGGTGATAGCTTGATAATACTGAGACTTAACCACTTGCACTACCAGGGAGGCCCACAGACATTTATTTTTTTAATAAGTAAAATCATGCCATTTAAAACAGCATGGATGGGGGCCTCCCTGGAGGCGCAGGGGTTAAGACGAAACCTATGAAGAAATCCGCAGCCACTGCAGTACAAGTTCGATTCCCAGCCGGCCAGGGAGAAACCCACATGGTGGGACAGATCTCTCCTGTCTCGCCCACTGCTCCCCTCAGCAGTGTACTTCGGTCCGTCTGCCTGTTCTATTCCCCACTCTGTCTCTGGTGAATCCTCTCACCCCCCTGTGCATCTCTGGCCTATACCCCAATTCTTATAAAAAATAAATAAATGTTAAAAAAAAAAGACTATTACGTTTGAAAACATTAAAAATAAATAATGGATGGAACTTGAAGACATTATGCTAGGACAAATGAACAAAGGCAATTCCTGAAGAAGGAGCCCCAAAGACCCTGGGCCCCACCCACCCAAGGAACACACAGGAACAGGGAGGGACACACTCACCTTGGGACCCCCCAGGGGGCAGCTGGAGGAGGAACAGCAGGGAGGGGAGAAGGCAGAGCACAGAGCTGGGGCAGGAGCAGGGCGCCATCTCCTCAGGGCTGGGGAGAGACAGGGCAGGAGTCAGCCAGGTCCACACAGGCAGGGCAGCCAGGAGGGGATCAGGGGGGAGCAGGGCCCAGGGATCCCCCACCAGCAGGAGCAGGGCCCTTCCTTGTGACCCCTGAGGCCCAGAGATTAAGGAGGACAGACCTGGCTCTTCTCCGGGCTTCTGAGCCTCTGTGCTGCTAGAGACCATGAGGTTTATTGGAGGAAAACATCCTCCCTTCCCTTCATAAAGTGTGGAACCCATACCCCAGAACTGCTCTTCTCACAGCACCAAGCCCCTCCATTCCCAGCACTGGGTCCTGGGGTACAAACTGCCCTCCTTCCCCATTATGATACCCAGTGACTCTCCAGGATAGAGGCCCAGCTCCAGGCCCCCCATGAAGGACAGGCCAGCACCTGCTTGTGGACCTATCCCCCTCAGTGTGAGCAGTTGTCCCTGAAAAGCCGCAGGACATGCGCCACTGTCCACGAGCATTCAAGGTCCCCCCAGAGGCCCCTGTCCTTCTCTCTCTGCTTTTTAAGCTTACCTGAAGGTCTGTGCCTCCCCAGCTGTAACCTGCCAGGGAAAGGACAAGGTCCTGCTCCAAACACAGCAGGAGCCAGGTCAGATCTCCACTGAGGGCTTCTTCCTCTCCTTTCTAACTCTCAGGGACCTGCCTTGTGGTGAGGGACCCAGTGGGACAGAGCAGCAGAGAAGAGAAATGAGTCCTGCTCAGAAAAAAAACACCCTCAAACCACATACTGGCTGGGGTTGTGGGGAGGCAGGCCATGGACCTGGGAGGCAGATTCTGGGGCTGACTCTGAGGTCATCTCTAGACTCAGCCACTCTCTGTGTGACCATCTTCATCAAGTCACTTAATCTTCCTGCCTCACTTTCCGCATGGGTAAATGGGTCAGTATTAGCATCTCTGAACCAAAGTTGGAACAAGAATTACATGAATTGTATTTGGAGAGTCACTACCTAAAATTCTAGAACAGGGTCCTGCCCCTGGATGTTACAGACACATTATTAAAATAAGTGAAGTACAATCTTGGTGAGGTTCTGCTGGGTCCTCTTAGAGCAGCACCATTTTTCTGCCACCTCCCATCCCACCTCCCCCACTACCTTCTCAACCCTTCTTTACAGTCAGCTGCTCCCCACTTTCTTTTCTTAAAAGAAACATGTCCTTAAAACTGACATACCTGCTTTGAAATGGTGGGGCATCTAGGGCGTCCCTTCGAACTTGAGAAGTTTCAGTGTTTCCCCTAATCTTCTTACTGAATTAGCACCTCCTGTTAGCTGCTCGGGAGCCCTGCTAGGTGCCAAGGGGGTCTCATGGCTCAGAGAAGATGGTTCCAAAGAGAGTAGACAGGCAGAATTCGGCACTCATTCAGGGGTGTCTCACCAGGGGTGGGATCCCTGGGATCCTCCAAATTTTCTCTAAAAAAGGCGATCACCCTTCCCTGGCTCCTACATGATCTGAGAACTTCCTGCTGTTTCAGGAAGAAACAGCATATCAGATGGGTCAGCAGAGGGGAGGGGCCCCCACTGTGAGCACACACTGTGCTCCAGGCTGCTTAGCTTCCAGAGCCAGAACTAGTGGTGAGTATGGGGCCCAGTCAGGGCCCATGCAGGGCTCAGTCTGTGCCAGATGGTGATCACCCCAGTGACCCCAGGTCAGCTGTCACCCCACATGGCAGAGCCTGTGAGGAGCCCCCAGAGGGCCTGTTTTCTTCTGCTTAGAGCAGCTGACCAAGGAGCCACCCCACCCTGGACACCGGGAGTCAGCACTGGGCACCAGGAGTTACCAGGACCTGGTCCTGTCCACACTGTGTGGATGGGGCCTGCGGCTTGTTCAGATGTTAATGTCACCGGAGACCTGATCACAGTGACCAGACCCTGTCCCTCCAGGACACGGAGTCACCAAGAAGGCCCAATTCTGCGTCTCCAAGGAAATCATGGGGCCTGGACCTCCCCTTCCCCCACACTTCCTGTGGTTTCCCCTTCTCAGTGAGGAGCAGCTGTGTGCCCCCAGTTTTCTCTTCCAAAAACTTCAGGGACATCTTCATAGTCCACTCCCCACCCAGTCTACTGCCAATGCATCCAAATGTTCAGTCCATGTCCATGACCAGCACCTATTCTACATCACCCTCATTTACAACCTGGCCCAAAGGTCACCCCACCCCACCTCCAGCTTCACCTCCCCCAGTCCATTTCCTTCCAAGATCATGACCCTCTCCAGTCAGCTCATGTCATTTCCCTGTCTCATCCCTTCAGGGGTCTGCTTAAAGGAGGGGCTCCCAGACCTACCTCTCCCTTTCTGACCCCCTCCCATTGCTCCTCCAGGGACCCCCTCTGGCTCAGGTGACTCCTCCAATTCAGGGAGCTCTCCCAGCCTCAGGCCTCCTCACAGTCCCTGATGCTCCTGCTCCCTCTGTCCCCCAAACCACTGGGAGCCATTCTACTCATGTGGTCTGACAAAGCTCCAGGTATGGTGCAGATTCCTGAAAAGTCAGGAATCTCGTTAGCTGACTCCTAGATTCTCCTCATTTGTTTATGGCTAATTTCTACCATTGTTAAAATATGCATTTTAAAAGTAAACCTACAAATGCTGTTTGATCAATTACTGAATAACCAATTTTATGGCAAATGGCACTGCATGATGCAAATATTACATTTTTTATAAAATTAGTAGTTCTCTGCCAAGTGAAAGGTCCAGGCAGGAGACTGGAATACAAAAGCCTACCAGGAAGCCCACCTGGGGGGCAAGAATGTGGAAACCTGCCTGGAGGACTCAGACAATGAGCCTCCCCCCACCCCTAGTAGTCTCTTCTCAGACAAAGAACGTCTACCTGCCCCAGGAACCTTTTCGTGCCCTACAAACTTCTCGTGCCCTACAAACTTCTCCCGCCATATGAACCCAACTTCCCACCTGATATCTCCTTACCCTATAAAACCCTGCTTTCCCCTAACAATGTGCGTGACTCCACTGACCCCCGCCTTGGGTCTGTGAGGTCTGCCAGGGAGCAATAAATTTTCCCTTCCCCTGAGGAAAACAGGCTCTTTACCGCGCTGTACTTTTCACCAAGTAGGATTGGCGCAGAGCAAGGCCCCAAAGCCTGCCACAAGTCTAAAGCTCCTTCCAGTGGGGACGCACAGAAAAGGACAGAAACAAGCAGACAAGTCTGGGAGGAAAAGAGAAAAATCAAGATAAAAGCTGCCACTGTCACTTCCCCATGGGCCTCTCACCCACATCTGTGTCACCCAGACCATGACCCAAAGGCAAGTGTAGTTTCTTCACATGTCTCTTGGCTCCATGTGCCTCCTCCAGATCTCCTTCTGGCTCCATCCTGTTTCCTTCCTTCCTCAGTCTCCTCTGAAGCTTCTTCTTTCTCTGCTCAGCTCTACCCTCCTTTTGGGTGGGGCAGGGAACCTGGAACCTTCCCCTTTCCTGGGGACCACCCTGTTAGAACACATTCCCCTTCCCTTAAGATGGAAGTGTTGACATCTATTGGCCTCTGAAGACACTTCCCCTTCCCCATCTCTGTGCTAACACTTTCCCCCATCCTTTAATGAAAACCAGCTGGTACCCATCCATCTCCGTGTTGAGCTGGCGCCCACTTGTGTCTGTGTGGACCCCTTCCCCTTCCCCTTCGCGGACCCCTACCCATCTCCCCCTTGTATAAATACCCCTGCCCACTGCCAAGGAGCAGGACGGTGGTCTTTCGGACATGAGTCTGCCGCCCTCCTCATTTGTCGACAAATAAAACCGCTTTCCTTTTCCTCAAACTCGGTTTCCTTTTATTGGCTGAGGGAAACTGAGGCCGGCATTCGGTAACAATTTTGGTGAGCCAGCCAGGAAATGGATGCCACTTCGGCTCTCCCAACCCCAACACTGACTTCCAACAGACAGAGCAGATGATCGCCACAGCACACCAGGGCTGACCTATCAATGCTGGGCTATGCTGTTGGAGAGGGACCTGGGCATCCCGGGTGGCATCCTGACCCTCCTGCTGAGAGGGAGAGCCCTCTCTCCAGGAGGATGAGGGAGAGTCCCAGCAGCTGCCAGAGTTCTTTTTCCTCCAGGGAACTTCCCAAGTCCTCCTCAGGAGAGGCACAGCTCTTCTCTGCACCCTGGATTTACCTTTGAGGAGATGGAAACTGGATGGAAAACCGCGGTCCCCTGGCATTTGGTGTAAGTTCCCCTGGAACGTGCATGCAAGACCTTGGCCTTCACACATTTGGGAGGAATCTGAGTCCCTCGCGGAGGGAGTTCAGTTCTCTTCAGTTTGGGAGGGAGTCTATGAGTCTCCCTCAATTGTGAGCTCTCTTTGGTGTGTTAGGCCTGGTTGAGTGGGAATTGGGAAACATTTGGTGTTTTTTACTTGATGTCTATTTGGTATCTGGTATTTGGAGTTTCCCATTTGTTTTTTTCGAAGCCAGGGATTTAGTTAAACTTACGAGAGGTGCCATATTTGTTTCATCTGAAAGCCCCTTGGGGAAAATATTAACTGAGTGGTCGACCTGTAGCTACAAACCTATGTCTAAGAAGCAGCTCCTATCACGGTTTCCCTGCAGGAGCCCAGGAAAAACGGATAGTGGGGAACAGACTGATGTTCTTTTTAACACAAAAGCCAGGCAATATACTCTCCTTTTCCACATTGGCTGGCTCACCTGTGAGCTCCTTTTATCTATGCTCTTCTAAAATCTTACCCTGACATTCAGTGTCAGTTCAGATGCTTTGGCTTTAGGCAACCTGAGATTACTCTGACTTTTCTAGGACATTGGCAGATGGCTGGAAGGACTGGAATTGTTCCAGTGAGAAAACTGGGCCTGGACCAGGTCTTCTACTTGATGCTGTTTTGGAGTTAGTGGGTCTGGAGTACAGGGTCCTTGGGTTCACTCTGGGAAAGGTGTTACCAGAACTCCTGTTTCAGGGACATGCAGCAAGTTTTCCAGGTGAGGTTCTCCATGAGACAGAGACATTAGTTATATTTAAAGGGCAGGTTTATTAGGGAAAGGGGACAAGAGAGTAAAGGAGACACAAGCGGGCAGGAAGAGCTGCCCCAGAAGGGAGAAGTTTGCTGAGAGAGGCCTGCAAGGTTGCAGGCGGGTGACTTTGAGGAGAGTGGCCTCTACTGAGGGAGGTCAGTGAGGAGAGGCCAGAGAGGGACAGGTCATGGGCAGGCAGGGAGGCTGCTGCCCTGCAGAGGGAGAGGGTTGGTGAAAAGAGGAACCTGCTAAGGCACAGGTAGGCAGGCAGAGTGCTGCCCGGAGCCTGTACAGAGACCACACGGTTATAGTTGTTTTCTGTTTGGGAGGGACTCAGCCCTTGTGAGCCTTTGGGTTAGTTGCTGATTGCTGGAGACCAGCTCTAGCTAGAAGTCGTGTCAGGGTCTCAGAGAGGAGAGGACGGTGTCGGCCAAGTTTTCTCGGAGGACTGAGGGGAAGTGGAGTGGGGTAGGAGTGAGGTAGACACAGACACCTTAGTTCGTGCAAGTGTCTCCTGCTGAGGGTCTCAGCGGGTCTTTATTTATGCCTTAAGGAGAGCGGTGGGATTACATCAGTGTAAGCATTGAAGCAGAGCAAAGACAATCAATACATATTTTCTCATGATCATGTAAAGACTCCCTTGGCCTTACATCTGTAGGCCATTTCTTTGGTAACCTAAGAACAATTAATTTCCTAGGTAGCATGATCAATCATACAAGACAGCACAATATTTGGCAACAATTAAACTTTTCCAATTACAAAAGTGGGTGTAAAATTCCTATTCTAGGGCCTCCCCGGTGGCGCAGCAGTTGAGCACTGGGTTGCAAAGCTGCCTGCAGCCTCTGCAGCGCTGGTTCGATCCCTGGCTGCTCCCCGGCCACCAGAGGAGGGTCCCACATGGCGCGCAGACCTCTCCTGCCGCCCGCTGCTCCCTTCAGCTGTGTACTTCGGTCCTTCTGCCTGCTCTGCTCCCCGCTCTGGCTCTGGTGAATTCTCTCACCCTCCCGCGTTCTGACTATACCCAGTGCTTGTATAAATAAAAATAAATAAATCTTAAAACAAAAAAAACATTTCTGTACATGTCAAAGTTTAAAAAAAAATTCCTATTCTATATTCAATTACTAAAATCAATCTATTTCCTAGCACTCCATTATCTTGGTTAATATATTAATTACTTCAAGGTGGTCTAAAACAGTTCATCAAATCTACGTAAGTTCTACTAAAGTCTAACTCTTAACTAGAAATTCCTAGCCTCCACACGGCCTGTGAACTATTGACCTCATACACCAGGAAATGTATTATTGCCGCAAACAGGTACCCCCCAGGTTAGGCTATGGTTTCCAAGCACAGCTGGTTCAGGGCAGCTTTTTCTCCATAGTTCTCAGGGCCAAAACTAACTAAACCTTTAACAATTTTTACTTCTTTAGTGACAGTTCATGCGTAAGAACAACAAGCCAATTGTCACCTGGGTCCGAATTAGGTTTTCACAGGCCAATTTATAACTAACTTATTTCAGCATTAACCAAGAACAAAGAGGAGAGCATTAGCAGGTATTGCCATGGAGACTCCCTAGTTCAGATCTTCTTTGGGAAGTGCAAGAACTCCCCTCTTCTGGGAAGTACAACTTTCCCTCTTGGGGGAGCACAGGAACTCCCCGCTTCTCGGGAGTCTCCCCCAATGTCCAGACCTTGTCAAGAGACAGCATGGGAGGCGCAGCCTGCTGCAGCTGATTCTGGATAACTATGTAGAATATGAAAGGGACCAGAGATTCTATAATGGGCTCAATCTCCATGAGACACAAGGCAAGCTAGGGTTATTTGGCAGTTTCAGGGACAGTGCAGGAGGGGACCTTTTAATAATTTAGGGAGGCTTCAGAGATAAGGACAAGCGAGGGAATGTAACCAATTCCACTAGGAAAAACAAACATCCCAGGACCACGGACAATATTAATACTGTTAACGATGGTCCTGGTTTTCTTCAGGTGATAAAGGGGGGTGGAGACTAGAGAAATGGAGAGTGGTTTAATTTATGGACAACTTAGAAGGGCAGCTGTTTAACTTCAATGTAGAGATGCTCACCCGGAGGACTAGGCCATAAAGATAAAGTGACAAGCATGACAAATGGGCAAAGGGAAAGCTGTTAGATAAGGAATGTGAAATTCCCCCACTTAGTAAGTGTGAGACCCTCTGGGAGTTAACCAATCAGGGGGAGAGAGAGTAAAATTTAAACATAATGAGGGAGAGAAAGTATATATTGCCAATGTAATATCCCGTACCGGCTCATCTTGGCCCCTCCCAGGTACCTTATACCTGGGAGTCTTTCTTCTTTGTCTCTTTTCTTCCTAAATAAACTCTTCTTTCAAAGACAAGATTTGCCTCTCTGCTTACTTACTCCAACAAGTCTGTGAATTCCTTTCTACGGTTTCGCGAGACAAGAACTTGTGGTAAAGCGGCGGCAGTTGTTACACACGCCGGCATCATCCATATCTTAACCTTTGGGGTCTGCTAGGCTCAATCTCGATATCTTTATACCTGCTTGGGTGTTATGCTTTGTAATCAAGGCATTGGAGTCTGAGGATCTTAGTTTCCATAGCTGTGTCGATGGCTATGCTATTCGCTTCTATCCCCACCTCCAGCTCTTGGCATTTTGTGAGACAGGTTTTTGGTCTTGTGGACACCTCCTTTTCAGTTTTTCTGTTCTCGTCCTCCATCATTCTTACCTTACCTTTTCCCCATTTTATGCAAATAGCTTTGTGAATCTGATCTTTGTGCCTGTGTAAGGAATTCAAGCAAGTATCTGGAATCAGGTCTTGGATAATTTAATTTTTTTTCTGCTTTTCATGTTTTAGTCAGACACCTAACTCAGTATTTACCAGTCACTGTAAAAATTGGATGTAAAGTAAGCTGAAGAGAGTGTTCTCCACTTTAAAGAGGTGTATTTTTCCTCTAAATTCTCAGGCTTCTTCTAATCACATGCTGAGACTTCTGGGATCAGGCTCAGTTGGTTTTGTCAAGATTGCTTTGGACTTTCTAGTTAGCTATAAAGGAAGCTTGCTAGTTGGTTGGAAAATTTCTAAACTTCTTATTGACCATAAAATTTCAGGTTTCTTTAAAAATCTAAGTTTCTTATTTAAAACAATCACTTTACTAATCAAACTACATAGTGGGTTTCTGTAAATAATATTCCTTATCAAATTTCTAGTAAGAATCTAAGAACACATAAACTGCCAAGTAAGATCTTAATCTACCTCTTCTCCTGTCCTTCTCGTGGCCCATGTATATCTCATGGCCCATGTTCTATCTTTCCTAGGACCAGGCCTCATCCATTAGGTCAAACAGAAACCAGGACTTTGTAAAGCAATTTGAGTTTTCTACGCTTGTCTTTAAAAATGGTTCCAATCTTAGGTTCTAGAGGTTTTAAAATGATTAAAATGGGATGTTTATTAGAACATGTAAGGACTTTAACTTCCATCTCTTATTGGAAACCTCCTTGATTAAAAAAAAAAAACAAACTTAGATGGCTATATCAATTTAACTTGAAAACTTAAGTTGTTTTAGAAATTAGTCTATCTTTGTATTGAAAAGGGATATAGGGGCCTCCCCGGTGGCGCAGCGGTTGAGCGCTGGTTGAGAAGCTGCCCACAGCCTCTGCAGCACTGGTTCGATCCCCGGCTGCTCCCTGGCCACCAGAGGAGGGTCCCCCATGGCACGCAGACCTCTCCTGCCGTCCACTGCTCCCCTCAACAGTGTACTTAGGTCCCTCTGCCTGCTCTGCTTCCTGCTCTGGCTCTGGTGAATTCTCTCGCCCTCCGGCACTTCTGACTGTACCCAGTGCTTGAATAAAAATAAATAAATAAATAAATAAATAAATAAATAAATCTAAAAAAAAAAAAGAAAGAAAAGGGACATAGTTTTGGTGAAATTATCCACCCATCCAAAATCTCTTCTAGGAATTTAAAGAAAAATGTGGCCTTAGAAAACTGATAAGGAATTTTCTGCCCCACTTTCTTTAGAACCTAAGGGGCATTCTTACAAACATAACTTGAGAAATGTTTTCTTAACTGAAGGAGTTAGTTAAAAAGGATATTAAAAAGTAAATTAATAATTGTTGTCAGTGTTGTCAGAAATATTGGTAAAATAACTATCTCTAAAAATTAGTTGCAAATGGCCAAAGTTCTAAATGAAAGAGATCTCTGTGTCTGTCTCTTTGCCTTTGTGTTTTTTGTCTCTCGAGGGTTGCTGTGTTAAAAATCATTATAAATGGTGCCTATATAAATTCTAATAGAAAAGAACCCAAATTTTAAGATTGTGATCTAAAATTTTTGGTAAACAAAAACTAGTTCAAAATGTAATGGTTTAATTAAAGCATGCATGTCTTAGATTTATAATGTTGGGAGTTAAAAGTTTTATTGTATGTTAAATGTGTTTAAAAAAAGGTTGGAGTGGTCAAAAAAAAAAAAAGTTTTTGACCTGGTCTATGTTAACAGAGATAAGTATGGTTTTGTGTATACCTGGACTTCTTTTGATAAAATTCTCTTCTAAAAAGACTAACCCACTATTTTCTTTACCTTGAAAGAAGTAACTGTTATAGGACAGCCCTGATATTAAACGGGTTACCTGGCTGTGGGTCCTCACCCGCACACTTAAAAGGGACTTATTAATACTCCACTGCAGGCACACACAAAAGATTAATAAAAGGTTTATTTACAAGGGAAGGGGAAATGAGGAAATGTACAACTCAGGGAGAAAATAGGGAAACAAAGTCTTAAATGCGTCCTACCAGATCCACCGACCTGGAATGCCAATGGCACTCCAAGAGCTGGCCTAGCACCGCAAGCTGGCGGAGAGCCAAAAGGGAACACCCCAAAGCCCACATGTCTGGTTTTATACCAAACCTGGCTGCTTAACTCCACCCTCAGGTTCCAGCAATCTTCCCTTTGGTGGTGATGGGATTTGTCTTTCCCAATGTCCTGATGGCTTTGGTCTAGAGTGTGGTTGGAGTCCACAAAGCTTGTATGGAATTAGCTTTGGACATCCTTTTCCCCCTAACATACCCTTGTTCCCCAGGTAAGCACCTTAAATGATTTTTCCTTCCCTCGTCCTAGCCAAGGAAAAAAGAAAAACCTCTGGTATATAAAATTGTTTAATTTATAACTCTGCAATTTGAACTTTCTATCCTAAGAAAAACTAGAGCTACAATTGGTATCTCTATCTAAAATCTGTTCTTATCATTATTTAAATGGTGGTATATTTCTCCTGTAAAACTATGGATTTACTAAGTTTAATAATGAAAATTGGGCCTCCCCGGTGGCGCAGCGGTTGAGCGCTGGGTGCGAAGCTGCCCGCAGCCTCTGCAGTGCCGGTTTGATCCCCGGCTGCTCCCCGGCCACAGGAGGAGGGTCCCACATGGCGCGCAGACCTCTCCTGCCGCCCGCTGCTCCCCTCAGCAGTGTACTTCGGTCCTTCTGCCTGCTCTGCTCCCCGCTCTGGCTTTGGTGAATTCTCTCACCCTCCCGCGCTTCTGACTGTACCCAGTGCTTGTATAAATGAATAAATAAACAAACAAATAAATAAATCTTTAAAAAAAAATAATGAAAATTTGTTGACTGCTTGATGAGCTGTTGGTGTATTTTTTCTTCTTATAGTAGTAAAACTAAACTTTATTGTCATCATTTAGGAAAAAAAAAATTAAACATGTGTTTATGTATGAGTTATCCAGTACAAAGGAATAATAGCACACCAGCTCTTACAATGTCTTAAAGTGAAAAATGTGAGACTTGCCTGTTAATTAGCTGAAGTTATATTGGCACAAGGCCTCAGTGTGGACTAAAAGTTTCAGGGAGTGACTGATGGACTTTCTCTGGCCATACATCTCTCTGGCCATACATCTGTGCCCCAGAGGATCAGATGACCTCTTGGGAGTCTTCTGCTTCTATACTCCCTGCTTACTTTAAAGTGCTAATGTGCCCCTGTTGGGGCAATGGATGTTCTGTTGCCTAATTGCTGGGAGCTTGGACTTTGGAAAAAGATCTCTGGGCCTGTGGGCATAAACAAAGACAAAAGTCTGCTCTAACAGTCTTACAATCTAAAAATTAAAAACTAGAATGTTGTAACTCTAAATGCAAATGAAGCGAGTTGTGTTAAGATATGTATGTAAAAGAGATATGTTAATGGTCTGAAAAATTTAGTGTCAAAACAAAATGGCTGTCTTTGAAAAAAAAAAAAAAGAGTGCAAAGTAAGAAGGATAAAGAAGGGTGTTGAAGTTTTGCAGGTCTGAGAGGTATCTTAGAAAAAATGCTACGTGCTACAATGACTTGCTTTAGAAATATTAAAATTTATTATCAGTAGTGTACTTATGTAAAACCAAACTTTAATTTCTTTTCCATCTGCAGTAAAGGCTCAAGTATTCTTAAACTGCTTTTACTAGTTCTTGATGACAAATTCAAGACTGTTTATGTAATCTAAAATCTTGGTTCTCTTTTACCCTAGGATTTGGTTAACTGAAAAATATAGTCCTGTCAGTATTATTGAGCACCATGAAAATATATCTACTTTTAAAAACCTCTAGTTATCACTCTGGATACCTTCATGTTGTTTTATAAAAATCTGTATATTTATTAAGCCTGACACAAAATGTTTCTTGGATTCAAATTTCAGAAATAGTACAGGTTTTTTTTTTTTTAATCAAGTAAAATTATTTGATATGTCTTAAAACTCTTAATAAATTATTTTCCTTATAGGAATTTTCCTTATAGGAAAATGCTAAAACACATTGGACCAATCTAGAAATGTTAAAACTTCATAAAAAAAAATGTCATTGAGGGAAAAAGTTATACCTTTTCAGCATATATAAAAATTGATTAAAGTATTCTAAAATATATGCGATTTTTAAAACCTAGTATGGTTCTGGTATAATATTATTGGATGATTCTGATTATACTGAAATATATATATGTGTATGTGTGTCACAAAATTGAGCAAACATCCTTGTCTTTTACCTCGAGCCATGATTTTGTTACTGAATGCCGGCCTCAGTTTCCCTCAGCCAATAAAAGGAAACCGAGTTTGAGGAAAAGGAAAGCGGTTTTATTTGTCAACAAATGAGGAGGACAGCAGACTCATGTCCGAAAAACCACCGTCCTGCTCTCTGGCAGTGGGCAGGGGTATTTATACAGGGGGAGATGGGTAGGGGTCCACGAAGGGGAAGGGGAAGGGTCCGCACAGAGACAAGTGGGTGCCAGTTCAACACGGAGATGGATGGGTACCAGCTGGGTTTCATCAAGGGGAGGGGGAAAGTGTCATCAGAGACAGGTAAGGGGAGGGGTCTTCACAGAGGCCTATGGGTGTAAACTCATCCATCTTAAGGGAAGGGGAAGGTGTCAGCACAGAGAGGGGTGATTGCCAGCTTGTTTTCATTAAGGGGAGGGGGAAGGGTCTGAAGGAAAACCGGTGGGCAACAGCTTGGTTTTCTTCTCAAGGGGAGGGGGAAGCTGCAACAAGTGGGAAAGACAAGCTATTAATCCTGTTAATGCTAGATAAGGGGGAATTGCAAGAAAATGGGGGAAAGACAAACTTATTAACTGTATCAATTTTAGATATGGTCATTTTCAAGTTTTTTGTTCTTTCTAAAGTTTATTTGCTGAGCTTTGTCTTCAGAAAAACTCACAAAAGAGACTGACTATATATGTGTGTATATATATATATATATATATATATATATATATATATATATATATATGTTTTGGAACTGAAAAGGCCTACCAAGCCTATAAAAATTGACTGTATAAAAATTACCATTGAAAGGCAACTGCTAATAAAAAGAAATCTTTCCCTGTTAAAGAGTCATAGACCTGGAAATGTAAAGTAAATAATAAGTTTGTTTCCTTAATAAGCATATCTAAAAAAGATCTGGCAGCAAGCCATCCTGAAAGATCTGTTTCCTTCCCCTTCCTGTGTCAAGAATTTGTATGCTAACTAACCAACTTTATCAATGTAAAGTGGTTGTGTGTAAAGGAAACTGTCTCTAGACCAGTGCTCAGACCTTACGGGACAACCCAGGTCTGAGACCTCATGCATGGGTAATAAAGCTTTCCTGGCCTCACCATTCCTAAAGTACCGCTTGTTCTTCCCCTGCCTGGGTAAAAGGCTAGGATTTTTTGCTGCAACATTTTTTGGTTCCCTGACTGGTAAACAAGTGTGCTGCCATTTGAGACATCAGGTCTGGAGGACTTAGAGTGGGGGAGGGGAAAGAGAGCCAAGGAAGGGGAAGTAAGCTCCACTGAGGACTTTCAGCTGTCTCTGACTTGGTTGCTCCTGCCCAACCTCCACATCGCCTTCCCAGCTGGAACTCCAAAGGACTGACAGAGGCCAGGACTTGGTGCCGACTTTGGATCAGGTAAGGTCCCGGGATCCTGGTTCCCATGTGGCCTGCCCAGAGTGGTAGAAGGAGAGACTGATCACCTCTCAGGGATGCCTCAGTGGTCTTGTTGTAGAGCAACCCTGATAAAAAACGGGGTGCCTGACTGTGGGTCCTCACCCGCGCACTTAAAAGGACTTATCAATGCTCTACTGCAGGCACACGTGAAAGGTTAATAAAAGGTTTATTTACAAGGGAAGGGGAAATGAGGAAATGTGCAGCTCTGGGAGAAAAGTGGGAGACAAAGTTTTAAATGAGTCCTACCCAATCCGCCCATCAGGAATCCCCAAATGGCGCTCTCAGAGTTGGCCGCCAGCCAGGAGCAGTGAAGCCAGGAGGCGAGCGATCGCCAGCCAGCGACCCCAAGGCCCATGTGTTTGGTTTTTATATCCAACCTGGCTGCCCAACTCCACCCTCACGTCCCAGCCACCCTCCCTTGGTGGTGATGGGATTTGTCTTTCCCAGAGTCTTGATGGCTTTAGTCTGGAGTGGGGGTGGGGTCCACACAGCCTGCATGGGATTAACTCAGGACATCATTTCCCCCTAACAATTCCCCCCTTTCACTTTTTGCCACCATTTCCATGGTGATGAAGATCAAACATATGGATGCGGGGATACAGTCTCAGATGAAAATTTTCCAGGGTTCCAGTCTGAAAGAAAACGAATCCCTCCAGGTAGTGTCCATTGTGGAAAGCAAAAGTCCTCCATTCCTGGAAAAACAGTTCATCAGTCCCAGCCGAAAGAAAACATCTGGAGACATTAGCCAGAACAAGACAGCAGATATGTCAAAATCACAGGAAAAAAAAAATCTTAAAATGTTTCAACTTATGTAAAAACAAATTCTCTCAACCTTGATCCCAATTTTTTTAACAGCATAGCAAAAGTTTGCAAACTAATCTACTTTTAAACATATTGCCTATTTTTGCATAAAATCACAGGGCAGAATAACTAAGCAGCAATTTTTAGCTGGCTTCGTTGGAACACTCCATATAGGATTCAGAGTGAACTGTTGACATCCGGTCCGTGTAGGCTTCTGGAACAAGTTGGTCTCATCAGACTCCACCTGGGCTTTCCTCTTCTCGAGGGTACCAGGGACTTTTCGTTGGCCAGGTTCTCCAGTCCTGCCAATGGAGGCAAGCTTCCTCACCTTCTTTGGAGGTCTCTGGAACCCTACGAACAAAGCAAACAGGTTCTCCTCTTCTTGGTTCAGCTCTGTTTCAACTTTCTGGAAGAGCTCCACACAAAGCCACACAATCAAACTTATGTCCAATTTTTTCAGTTTAAACAAAATCCCTATGGAAGTTATGCAAAAACAGACTCTGAGATAAGTAGTAAAAGATTACTACCACTATTTTTATGCTGTGTTGGTATCAAGGGGAGAGAAAATGCAAACACAAGTTAGCTTTGTTGGAAAAAAAAGAAAAAAAAAAATTACAACCTTGCTGCAGATCCTGATCACCAAAACAAGGAAACTTTGTGGATTTAGAACAAAATGCAAAAAAATCATCAGTGTTATGTCAAGGAAAACAGTAAATATGAGGTGTATTTCCAAGTCTATTCAGTCCTTATTAGGAAAGTTTTACTCTCAACAGTTCCATCAATAGGAATCTGTTGAGACCTTTTCTCCCTATATTTTCAGAAACAATTCCTGTAGATATTAAACAATTGAAGTATACAATATTACTAGGTGACAATCATCACTGACAATTTACATGCATATCAGGCCATGGTGTTACCCGTTTTCCCAAGTGACAATGCTTCCCTTCTAGTTTTACTCTACTAGGTGAGCCAAATAGAACAAATTCATCTAATGCCTTTCCCAGGAGGAAAGGGAGAAACTTTGTGGAGTGTCTCAGGAGCTCTACTGAGGTTCCACAAAATTTCCTTGCATCAGCCAAATGACAGGCTACCAAATTTGTACTTGAATTTAGATTTCTGGGAAGCTTTGCCATAACTATCAGAAAAACAACAGAAACAACAATATTCAATCTCTATGAAGGCACCGGCTTAGTTCAGTAGCACAATGTTGACAATCAAACCATAACCTTTAGTTTTTCTCAAAACTGGAGACTTTTTTTTTTTCCAATGTCTTTGGGCACCATGTGTACCAATTTGTCAACCACTGGAGGTCAAGACAAGGACACAAGGAAAGGACATACAGACATACAACATATAGACACAAAGAGCTCTTTAGTTACCATGTATCACACATGGGATATCTCATACAACTGCAGTTTCACTGATAGGCCAAAGTAACAACAAAAACAAGCAGAGAAAAAAATCTCAAAGTTAAAAACAAAAGTTAAAAAGAAATACCAAAATCAAGATTGAACGCCTTTCTGTGTAAAAAAAAAATACTGGCAGCATATTCATGATCCTAAATGTTATTTCGCATCTCCTAAACTTTGAAAGAAAGAAGATTGGTTAGAGCATGTTAGTTTTTTTTCTCAGGGTTTCTTCAGAAAAAGTGAGTCCTTGGGTATCCTGCAACAATAACTGGAAAAGAAGTCAGTAACATTCAAGTTTTTGTCTGTTTCTTAACAAATATCTCAAGTCCTCAATGGGTTCACAAGACCAATGGGACTTCATCTCTGGGTCAGTTCCTCCTTGGGCTTTCTTAACCCTGGAATGATGTTCCCAGGGTTTTATGCCTGCAAGTTTCAGAGAAGTATGTGTGCTCAACAAGACATCATAGGGACCAGTCCATTTTTCTGACAGCTGGTTTTGAGCATCCCCGCTCTGCCAAGTCTTCAGTAAGACCTGATCTCCAGGTCTGAAGGGATGCAATGGTTGATCAGGAGGCATAGAGATCCTTGAGGTTGCAAGTTGTGTTTCTTGGCACAGTTTTGCCAAGGTTTTCTTCAAGGTATGGTTCATCTTTTCTGTTTGCCCAGAAGACTGCGGTCTCCATGCAGCATGCAATTTCCAGTTGATCTGTAACGCACTGCTTACTGCATGAGTGACGTCAGAGACAAATGCCGGCCCATTATCACTCTGGATAGAGTCCGGCAACCCAAAGCGAGGGATGATCTCTTTCAGTAGCTGTTTGACAACCTCGGAAGCTTTTTCCGTCCTTGTGGGAAATGCTTCCACCCATCCCGAGAACAAGTCGACAAAAACCAAGAGATATTTGAAGTTGCCTGTTGTTCTAGGCATTTGTGTAAAGTCCACCTGCCAGTCCTCAAAAGGACACTTGCCCCGATATTGAACCCCAATGGCTTTAGGGTGGGAGTCAGTCTTTGGGTTATTCCTGGCACATAATTCACAACCTCGGGTGATCCGTTGTGCTATTTTGTGTAAATACGGGCCCTTCAAATATGGGCGCACTGTTTCTAATAAAGCATCTCTCCCATAGTGAGATCCTTCATGAAGATGTTTTAGCACCGGATATACCAGGGCCTCCGGGAGGAGTATCATCCCATGGGAGTTTACTCTCCAAGTGGAGCTGGGGTCAAACTCAGTAAATCCCCATGCACGAGCTCTCTCCTCATCCCGCTCGGTGTATTCAGGAGCATAATGAGTCAGGTCCACAAGAGGGATGAGTGCACCCTGGAGGGCAGAACGGGCAGAATGGGCAGTGGCCTTAGCCACCCGATCGGCTGCCCTGTTGCCCTTTGCCATGTCAGACCCACCCTTTTGGTGGCCAGGACAATGCATCACGACAACAGCTGATGGTAAAGCTACTGCCTTTAACAGGGCCAGGATTTCTAATGGGTGTTTTACATCCTTGTTACTGGCAGTAATAAGTCCCCGCTCCTTCCAAATGGCCCCGTGCATACGGAGAATCATAAAAGAGTACTTGGAGTCAGTAAATATATTGACTCTTTTACCTTTCGAGAGTTCCAATGCACGGGTCAGGGCTATTAATTCAGCTTTTTGCGCTGATGTACCTGCCGGAAGAACCTTGGCCTCCACGGTGTTCTGGAGCGTCACCACTGCATATCCAGCACATCGATGGCCTTGGTCCATGAAGCTGCTGCCATCTGTAAATAGCTCCCACTCTGGGTCTGGCAGAGGCTGGTCAGTCAGATCTGGTCGGCTGGCATACACTGTGTCTATGGTTTCTAAACAGTTGTGGATTAAAGTGTCATCCTCAGGTCCATCTGCATTGCTTGGAAGCAGTGTGGCGGGATTCAGGGAATTAGAAACATGCAGCTTCACATTAGGATTGTCCAACAGAGCTGCTTGATATTTTCCCATTCGCCCAGCAGTCAACCAAAGTCCACCCTTCTGCTCCAGCAATGTCAAGACCTGATGTGGCACACACACAGTGATGGGCTGACCCAATGTAAACTTCTCTGCCTCATGTAGGAGGTCACAAGTGGCAGCTACAGCACGCACACATGGAGCCCAACCCTTAGTGGTGTGGTCCAATTGTTTGGACAGATATGCAACGGGCTGCATTTCTGGCCCCAACAATTGGATTAGTACTCCTAGGCCAACACCCTGTCTCTCATGTACATAAACTTTGAATGGCTTCCTAAGATCTGGAAGCCCTAATGCTGGTGCTGATATCAACTTTACTTTTATTTCATCAAAGGCCTTTTGACATTCTGAGGTCCAAGACAAAGGTTCAGAGTCCAGGCCTTTGAGAGCATTATGCAAGGGTTTTGCTATTAATCCAAAGTTAGGAATCCAAATCTTGAAAAACCCAGCCATACCCAAAAATCCACGCAACTGTCGCCGGTTGCTGGGGACTTTACGGGCTGAAATTACTTGTTTCCTTTCTGTCATCAAGCTCCGTCTGCCTTTCTTAATTTCAAACCCCAAATACGTCACCGTTTTTTTACAGATCTGTGCCTTTTGAGGTGACACCTTATAGCCACATTCTGCCAGGTGGTTCAGTACCACTATGGTATTTTCCAGACAAGATTTGTAGTCTGGACTTCAAATCAATAAATCATCTACGTATTGCAACAAGACGCCCTGGTTTAATTGAACCTTCCTGAGATCCCTGACCAGTATTTCCCCAAAAATAGTTGGGGAGTTCTTAAACCCTGTGGAAGCACAGTCCAGCAATACTGGAGAGTGCTCTTGGACTTAGGGTCTTGCCACTCGAAGGCAAAAAGCGGTTGATCCTAGACATCTATTGGGATACAGAAAAAGGCATCCTTCAGGTCTAATACTGAAAACCACCCAAAGTCACCAGGTATGGCAGTTAATAAGGTGTAGGGATTAGGCACAGTGGGATGTAAATCCCGAACAATGTCATTAATGGCCCTTAAATCTTGGACAAAACGGTACTCACCTGTGTGGGGTTTCTTCACTGGCAGAATCGGAGTGTTATACGGTGAGCAGCAGGGCTGAATGAGTCCAGATTGAAGGAACCTTTTCAATACTGGCTCAATTCCCCTCAAGGCCTCCTCCTTTAAGAGGTATTGCTTCCTCCTCGGGGTTTTGCTCCCGTCTATCACTTCTATCTTTACAGGCTCAGTATTTTTCGCACGTCCTGGGGTTCCATCAGCCCATACCCATTTACTTACTCTTTCAACAATTTCTGGAGGTAAAATTTCACCTTTCGGTGGAACATCTTGAGTAAGTAACATCTGGAACCGCAGAGCATGCTCTGGAGGCACCTGTAGGTGAAGCCTCTGATGTTTTGGTGAGAATATAATTTGTGCGTTGAGCTTACTTAAAAGATCACGACCAAGTAGAGGGATTGGACACTCTTCCATGTATAGGAAGCTATGCTGGAGCTGTGTGGTGCCCAGCCGGCGCTCCAAAGGTTGTAGGAAGGCTTTTTGTTGTGGCCTTCCTGTAATCCCAGTTTGCTCATTTTAGTTAATTTTGAATTCAAAACTGAGTATGTCGCTCCAGTGTCCACCAAGAAATCAATGAGATGATCCCCCACAGCAAGTGTTACCCGGGGCTCTGAGGGGGTTATTCTAATGGGCTTCTCTAGATCTAGTGGAGCCCCCGGGCACCCCTATTCTGCATCTGAACTTTCTCCATGAACTATCATTTGTCTCCTCTCCTCTGCACTTGGCTCTAGTTTCCTTCTACTCTGTCTTTATTCCCTCCTGTCTTCACCTGAGGCTCTACCCTGTGCTGTCATTTGTCTCCTTTCCTCTGTACTGGGCTCTCGATTCCTTCTCTGTCTGTATTCCCTGTCATCATCTGAGCATCCACTCTGTGCTAACATCTGTCTTCTTTCCTCTCTCCTTGGTTCCTGGTTCTGTGTGCTCCGTCTATATTCCCTCCTGTAACCCCTACGTGAATCATCATATCTTGGTGTTCTCTGTCTTCTATCCTGCCTTCTGTAATTATTGAGTCTGCTGCTTCCCTGTAACCTGGGACAACTGTACTTCCAATGTCCCTCTTCCCTACAGAAAGCACACTGATTTCTTCCTAGGGGTTCACGTCTCTGTCCATTATCGTTTCCCTGAAACCCTGTTCTGTGCTCTCTTTGTAAGAAAACAGTCGCAGGTTTCGGTCTCCTGTCCTCTCTATTATTATGAACCCTAAATGCCAGGTCCACTACCTGGGACAGACTCATCTCTGTGACGCCGTCCAACTTAGCTACCTTTTTCTTTATGTCTGGGGCACTATGGGTAATGAAATCCATAGTGATCAGACAAGCATTTTCTGGGACATCTGGGTTTATATCTGTGTGGTTAGTGTAAGTTTGAATAATCCTCTCAAGGAACTCTGACGGATCCTCATTAGCTCCTTGCTCAAGTTGCAATATTTTGTTAAAGTTTTTTTGTTTGGGGATCCCCTGCTGCAGTCCTACCAATAAACATTTTTTATACAGATCCAACTTCGCCGTTCCTCCATTGTTAGGGTCCCATCCAGGATCTTGCTCTGGGACAACAACCTCTGGCTCTGGGGACTGCCTATCCTGTTGGTGGAGACGGTCAGCCTCCTCCCTGGCTTTCCTGAATACCATTCTCTGCTCGTCCAGAGTTTTAAGTATGCAGCATGGACTGTATATCTGCCCAGTTAGTGCAGTGGGAGACGAAGATAGAGGCAAACAAGTTCACCATCCTCTTAGGAGCCTGCTGGTACGAGGGAACAGAGCTCCTCCAATTTAGGAGGTCCGCAGTACTGAAAGGATGGTGCGACCAAAAGTACCCAGCAGGTCTCCCATGTTCATTTAAGCCACCCTTTGGCATCTAGCGAAGGGGAAACTGTCCTGCCTCAGGGTAATCCTTCCTGCCAAAATGGGTGCCGAGTCTAGTGTTGGGAGGAGACGCCATTTTAGTTTCCTCCCCAGAGGGCAGTGGAGGTTGTGTAGCCTCAGGGGTCTGCACGGGAGGGGCCTTGTCATGTGGAAGAGGATTTTGTCCTGATGTATTTAAAGTATTTAAAATATGATGCTCCTCCTCTTCTGACTCTGCTGGCTGGCAGTCCTCACGGAAAGGGGAAGGTCTATCCTTTCTCTGTGCCATAAGCCGAGCCTCCGCCATATCCAATTTATGGAGGGTGGCCTCTATCCTGTCCTGCATACTTTTTAAGGCTTGATCTTGTATGCTTTGATAAACTGACTCATAGATGTTACGGTTCTCATCCCTCATGCACTTAATAGTTAAATCAAAGGCCTGATTTTGTTGTTGTATGGCCACGTTAAAAGCCTGAATTTCTTGTTGCATGGCTAAGTTAAGAGCCTGAATGTGTTGTTGCACATTCTCAGTATGTGAAGTAGAACATCTACCTCTCACAGAAACAAGAATGTAGCAAATGGCGCTTACACATATTACCAAAAAAACACCCAGAAGCACAGACTGTAAAGGGATCGCTTGTAAACCACCCATGTATGTACACGATAGTAAAATCACGTGCCATACACCAGGCTTCATCAAATTATTTACATTAATGAAACTGGTGGTGATATTTAATGGAAGAAGGCTACTCAAATTCAAGGCCGGAAGGAAACTGAAAGAACTCAGTCTAGGGATGAAACTGTATAGGCTGATGGTTGAGGCCATATTTGAGTCAAAACGCACCCACAAGGGCTGTACACACAGGGAAAAAACAGACTTTTCAGGACTTAAGACAAATGTTATACTGCGAGTCCTGCAGAACTAGTGCGCTTATGGTGACCAACGCAAGGAATGTTACTTTGGGCTGGTCAACCGAGGGTGTAACTTGGAAACCACGCTGGGTGCCAAACTGTTGTAGAGCAACCCCGATACAAAACGGGGTGCCTGACTGTGGGTCCTCACCCGCGCGCTTAAAAGGACTTATCGATGCTCTACTGCAGGCACACGTGAAAGGTTAATAAAAGGTTTATTTACAAGGGAAGGGGAAATGAGGAAATGTACAGCTCTGGGAGAAAAGTGGAAGACAAAGTTTTAAATGAGTCCTACCCGATCCACTGATCAGGAATCCCCAAATGGCGCTCTCAGAGTTGGCTGCCAGCCAGGAGCGGTGAAGCCAGGAGGCGAGCGATCGCGAGCCAGCGACCCCAAGGCCCATGTGTTTGGTTTTTATATCCAACCTGGCTGCCCAACTCCACCCTCAGGTCCCAGCCACCCTCCCTTGGTGGTGATGGGATTTGTCTTTCCCAATGTCTTGATGTCTTTAGTCTGGAGTGGGGGTGGAGTCCACAAAGCCTGTATGGGATTAACTCAGGACATCATTTCCCCCTAACAGTCTCATTTGGTTTTGGTAGGGAACCTTGGAACACCCAGAAATGGAGGGATGGCATGGTTATTTTTGTGCCCAAGATCAGCAAACTCGGCGAGCATAATCTCCAAGAACCCAAAGACAGCCGATGCAAACACAAAAGGAAGTTTATTACAGACTCGAATCTGGGCTCACAGCACCTCCAAACGTAGCAGCAGGTATATGAGCCCTGAACAAAGGAAGCAGGGATTTTTCAATAAAGTTAAATCATGCTGGCAGTTACTCATTGGCTACAAGGATGCGTTCTCCAACTTTGCCCGGCTATCATTCTAAGCTGACTGGCCCGGCCAAGATGCATCTCCAGCCTGCAGCTCCAATTATAGCAAGTTCACCCTCATTGGTTACTGAGTGCAAGGGTGAAGTGAGGGTCAAAACTGTCAAAACTATCTCTGGAATGCAGTCTTTCCTGGGACAGCAAAACCTAAAATTCTAAAATGGCAGTTACACATAAAATGACAAAGCAATGGCTAAGAGTACTTATGCTTGGTTCCACAGTTATAACCTTCAGAGTGTGTGTGTGTGAGAGAGAAAGAGTGGTGTGTGCATGAAATCTCCACAGCTGCATCTGTGGAGATAAATTGGGCTTTGCCTGTGGTTCTTTTGACAAGTCATATGGCTGATCCGAGACTGGACTTTCCAAAATCTCTGAGAGAGGAAGGCCAGAAAAGCATCTGTGTGCTCCCCCTACTCTTGCTGTAACACTGAATACTTTAGGGGGAATGGGAGCAGACAGACGGTCCTGGAGATCGTGCTTTAAAAAAAAAAAAAAAAAGAGCAAGGAAATTGATAGGGAATTTTCTGCCCCACTTTCTTTAGAACCTAAGAGGTATTCTTACAAATATAACTTGGGAAATGATTACTTATCTGAAAAAAATTAGTTAAAAGAAATATTTGAAAGTAAATTAATAATTGTCAGTGTTTTCAGAAATATTGGTAAAATAACTATCTCTAAAAATTAGTGCAAATGGCCAAAATTCTAAATGGAAGAGATCTTTGTGTCTGTGTCTTTGCCTTTGTGTCCTTTGTCTCTGGAGGGTTGTTGTATTAAATTTGTTATAAATGGCACCTATATAAATTCTAATAGAAATGAACCCCATATTCTGAGATCACGATCTAAAAATTTTGGTAAACAAAAACTAATTCAAAATGTAATGGTTTAATTCAAGCATATATGCCTTAAATTTATAATGTTAAAAGTTTATTGTATATTTAAATGTGTTTAATTTGGGAAAGACAGGAGGTTGGAGTAAAGAGGTGTTATTGACCTAGTCTATGTTAACAGAAATAAATGTGGATAAATGTGGTTTTGTTTATAACTGGACTTCCCCAGGTGAGCATCTTAATTGATTTTTCCTTCCCTTGTCCTAGCTAAGAGAAACTTCAGGTATATGAAATTGTCATTTGTAACTCTGTAATTTGAACTTCCTGTCCTAAGGAAAACTAAAGCTACAGTTGGTATCTCTATTTTAAATCTGTTCTTTCTATCATTATTTAAATGGTGGTATATTTCTCCTATAAGACTAAGGAAGATTTGTTGACTGCTTAATGAGCTTTTGGTGTATTTTTGCTTCTTATTGTAGGAAAACTAAACTTTATTGTCATTGCCTAAATATATATATATAAAACAAACATGTTTATGTATGAGTTATCCATTACAAAGGAATAATAGCATAACAGCTCTAATGATGTCTTGAAGTGAAAAATGTAAGGCTGACCTGTTAATTAGCTGAAATTAGTTTGGGACAAGGCCTCAGTGTGGACTAAAAGTTTCAGGGAGTGACTAATGGACTTTATCTGGCCAGGTGCCTGACTTGTGTGGCCCAGATGAGCAGATGAGAGTCTCCTGCTTGCTTTACATTGTTAATGTACCCCTATTGGGGCAATGGCTGCTCTGTTGCCTAATTGCTTGGGAGGGGGGGCAGCTCAAACTTTGGAAAAAGGTCTCCTCTGGGTATGCGGGCATGAATAAAAATAAAATTCTGCCATAGTAGTCTTACAATCTAAAAATTAAAACCTAGAATGTTGTAACTAAATGCAAATAAAGTGAGGTGAGTTAAAAAACGTCTTTAAGACAGATATAAAAGGTTTTGAGAAATTTAGTGTCAAAACAAAAATGGCTATCTTTGAAAAAATGGTGCAAAATAAAAAGAAAAAAGATATTAAAGTTCTGAAGGTCTAAGAGAGGTATCTTAAAAAAATGCTATGTGCTAAAATAAGTTGCTTTAAAAATATTTAAGTTCATTATCAGTAGTGTACTTATGAAAAACCAAACTTTAATTTCTTTTTCATTTCCAGTAAAGACTCAAGTGTTCTTAAACTGCTTCTACTGGTTCTTGATGACAAAAAAAAAATTAATTAAAGAGTTCTAAAATAGATGAAAATTTTAAAACCTAGTATGTTCCAGTATAGTATTATTAGGTGATTCTAATTATTCTGAAATATATATGTGTGCATGTCACAGCATTAAGCAAACATCCTTGTCTTTTGCATTAAGTCATAATTTTAGGTGTGGTCATTTTCAAGTTTTTGTTATTTCAAAAGGTTACTTGCTGAGCTTTGTCTTCAGAAAACTCACAAAAAGAGACTGACAATATTTGGAATTGAGAAGACCTACCAAGCCTATAAAAAAATGAATTTATAAAAATTACCACAAAAGGTTGAGAGTTAGTACATGGGAAAAATTCACTTAAAAGGATTTGTATAATATTTAATGACTTTTAAAAAACATTGGTCTTTAATGTTTTGTTTTGTTTTGTTTTATCCCTAAAAAAAAGAAGTTAAGGGCCTCCTCGGTGGCGCAGCTGTTGAGCGCTGGGTTGCGAAGCTGTCCGCAGCCTCTGCAGCGCCGGTTCAATCCCCGTTGCTCCCCGGCCACAGGAGGAGGGTCCCACATGGCACGCAGACCTCTCCTGCCACCCGCTGCTTCCCTCAGCAGTGTACTTCGGTCCTTCTGCCTGCTCTGCTCCCCGCTCTGTCTCTGGTGAATTCTCTCACCCTCCACGCTTCTGACTGTACCCAGTGCCTGTATAAACAAAACAAACAAACAAGCAAACAAATAAATAAATAAAAACATGCCTCTAAACAAAAAAAAAAAAAAAGTAACTGTCTTTAAACTAACTGTACTAACTGGGCCATGATCTTACTGGTGGCAATTTGCATCTTTTCATGCTCAAACTGGAACATTTGTTTTTCTCTTGTCTCATTGCAAAAATGTGTAGGCAATATTTGTACTTCTCAGGACAATGTCTGTCTTTGCATAATCTCAATAGGGAATTTTATTTATTTCTCCTTAAACTAAAAAAATTTAAAAAAACATGTTTTGTTACAAGACTTTGATTGGATAATTTTTCTGGGAGTAAAATTGGAGCTGAGCTGAGAAGAGCGAGCCAAGAAGAGCCTGTCACCTTGCTTACCGGGTTCCACAGCCCTCCATGGAACGTGCGGAAGCTGCCTCCATTGACAGGACTGGAAAAACCCTGGAAAAGCCCTGCGAACCTTGAGAAGAGGAAATCTCAGGTGAAGTCTAGTAAGACTGTGACTTTGATGAAGCCTGCATGGACTGGGTATTAAAAAAGCTCACTCCAGATCCTGTGGAATTTTCAACAAAGCCAACAATATTCTGCATGGTTTTTCTGCCCTATGAGTTTATGCAAATATAGGTAAAATTGTCTAAAAATTAAATTTGGTTTTCTATTTTACAAAATTGGGATGAGGATAGAGAAAAAATTATGTCGCAGTAATTATTTATATTAGTCTCTGTTCCTTTTCAGTTAGGGCTGTATCCTAAATGTCATCTTGAGGAAAGGAAAAAGTAAACCCTGTTACATTTAGGACTATGAAATGTTGTATTCCTTATTACTGCCACACTGCCACCAAATCCTTAATGATGGGGCTTTTGGAGTCAGTGGGTTTGGAGTGTGGGGTCCTTGGGTCCACTCTGGGAAAGGTTTCACCAGAGCACCTGTTTTGGCGGCACACAGTGAGAGTCTCCATGAGACAGGCAGTCATTATATTTAAAGAGCAGGCTTATTAGGGAAGAGATGAAAGTATAAAGTACACATGCATAGACACAAGTGGGTAGGAAGAGCTGCCCTGAAAGGGACAGGTTTGCTGAGAGAGGCCTGCATGGTTGCATACAGGAGGCCTTGAGGGGAGCAGTCTCCACTGAGGGAGGTCAGTGAAGAGAAGTCCCAGCATAGTACAGGTTTCAGGCAGGCAGGAGGCTGCTACCCTGCGGAGGGGGAGAGTTAGTGAAAAGAGGCACCTGCACAGTCACAGGTGGGCAGTGGGAGAGCTGCCCTGAACCAGTAAGAGACTGCACTGACACAAGTCTTCTTGGGTTTGAGAGGGGCTCACTCCTTGTGAGCCTTAGAGCTAATTGCTGATATTAAATAACTATGTGGAATTTAAAAGGGACAGGAGATTCTACAATGGACTCAATCTCTATATCTTTATCGTGATACCTGCTTGGATGTATGCTTTGTAATCTAGGCATTGACGCCTAAGGATCTTTGTTTCCACAATTGTGATGGTTATGTTAATGTCTTCTACCCCCACCTCCTTGTGTGAGCCAGGTTTTTGATCTTGTGTAGTGCTTCCTTTTTCAGTTTTTATTTTTCCTATTCCTGTCCTCCATCACATCATTGACATCATGTCAGGAACTGTGGCACCAGCAAGGACAGGCCTTCCAGAATAAACCCCCCCATGATGATCCCATTCAGCAGGAAGTAGTCAGAAAATACGACAACCTTTTCTCCCACAAAAATGTAAGGTCATATCAGACAGTGGGGATTATGACGCAGTTACAAATAACTAGTTTCCCAGATAAGCATAAACAAGTTTGTCTTTCCCGTATTTCTAACAATTCCCCCTTGTCTTACATAAGTGATGTTCCTTGTGTGAAATATAACTCACAAGGGCATCAAAGGGTGGAATGACCTCCAAGGAGGTCCAAGGAGAAGGGAGCTAAACAGCAGAACAAGCTGGTGCCCACCCGTCTCTGTGCCAACCCCTACCTCCTCCCCTTTGCAGACTCTTTCCCATCCCCCCCCCTTTTTTTTCTTCCTTTGTAAACTCTCAGCTTCCCCCCTTGGGGGCATCACTCCAAAGTAACATGGGCCTACAGACCATAAAAAGGACACTTAAAAAAAAAAAAGGACACTTCAGCCAACAGATGGACAGTGCCCCAGATCCAGAGAGTCACCTCCTCTTGAGGTTACAAATGGATCAACCCATCAAGGAGGCCTTAGACATCAAGCCCTGTTCCAGCCACACTCTGGGAAGCTGGTTGGTGTATGCACGGCAGAAGCTTGAGGACCTTCTACACATGTGACCTCTTGTTTTTACTGTTCCCGTAGTGACTGTCTTGGTCTGACCCCTGGGGTTGGGAGGCAACCTTCTTGCCTTGGGTTACCTGATATGGTGTGTAGACATAATTGTTTTCTAATGTTTGCTAAAATGGGCTTGCTTGCCAGTATCCTCCTACACCTGCCCCTCACCCTCCCTTCTGTATGTGAGGGCTCATCTCCCAAAACCTGAGTAACTGCAATGAAGCCAGGGTTTGTACCCAGCCTGACAGAAGGGCCACAAAGAACAAGGGAGCACTCTGGTCTCCCACACCCTGGGCACCATTGGCTCTCAACCACTCTAATGCGGCTTCAGATTGCGGGTTTGCCTAGGGCCAGGTCCTGCCCAGTATCGAGTCATACTTGACCCAGGTGTGTTCCCTCCAAAGGTATCACCCAACTGCTCCTCGACCTGTGCCACAGATGGCATTTACCTGGCCTGTGCTCAGGAAATGTATCAATGTGCTCCTCACCCCCTACTGGCCAGTTGATAGTGAGCTGGACACCGTGGAGGATAATGCCTTATGAGATCATAACTCACAAAGGCATCAAAGGGGGGAAATGAAAGGGAACTGCTAAGAAAAAGAAATCTTTCCCTGTTAAAGAGTCATAGACCTGGAAATGTAAAGTAAATAATAAGTTTGCTTCCTTAATGAGCATATCTAAACAAGGTCTGGCAGCCTGCCAGGCTGATTAATCTCCCAGGCCATCCTGGAAGATCTGTGTCCTTCCCCTTTTTCTGTGTCAAGAATTTGTATGCTAACTAGC
>NW_023602073.1:47898441-47951358 GCF_014898055.3 Talpa occidentalis | reverse complement strand
TTCTATCCCACAATGTAAAATATTGTCCACAGTTGTAGTCAAAGAAGAGGTGAAGGTGTGTATGGTGAGCTGAGCCCTTAATAAATGGCCTTAAGATCTGAAGATACAAAAATCACCATCATGAATGGAAACTGTCCAGATATTGACAAAGATGTACAACCTAAACAAGCCAGCTTGTGGACCATACACTTATAATGAGTTAATCCAGCCATTTGGAAACTCTCGTACATTGACATACAATTTGCTGTATCCTCTCAGCTCCAGCAGGAACAGTGAAATGGTGGGAATACTTAATCCATGGTAATGACATTAACAGTAAACAATTTCTTACAAGACTTGATTCTTTAAAAATTGTGGGTTTTGGGCCTCTCTGGTGGCCTAGGGGTTGTCTCAGTACTACCAAGAAGGTCCACTGCAACAGCCTGAGTTGGATCCCTGGCCAGCAACAGCCTGAGTTGGATCCACATGGCTCAGCAGACCTCTCCTGTCTTGCCTACTACTCCTCTTAGCAGTGTATTTCAGTATATCCACCTGTTCTGCACCCTACTCTGTTTCCAGCGAATCTTCTCACCCCTACTCCTTGACACCTCTGGCCTTCACCCCAGTTCTACTACACAAAATTTAAAAAAAAAAATCTCTAAAAAATATGTGGATATTTCATTAGGGAAATATAGGCAAATAATAACTCAGTGTTGCAATGAGGAAATAAAGGATAAAAGCTCTAAGATTTGTTACTATCAGGAGAATTAACAGTCTGTCAGAAGATGTCACCTTCTGGCCATGTGGTAGATACATAAATGGTGTAAAAAAGTCATAATCTGCAGCATCAAGTACAAGATCCATCACAGACTCATCAAACAGCAGAGGCTGGGGACCCAGTGGTGGTGCAGGTGCAACAAGACACAATGGGGGACTCAGTCAGCAGGAGTCAGGCTTTGTCGACAAATGAGCCTGATGCCAAACTAGAGAGGGTCAGCCCACTATCCAGCGCTGTGGGCCAGGAAGCCTGGGCTGGATTGCAGCACTGGTCAGCAATAGGTGCGGCTTGGTGGAGCTCAAGGGTTAGTTTTGAACTTTGGCTTAATCTGGCCCTTCGTTCGCTTTCTCTACATCCATATATAAGTATTTCTCTTTTTTCTTTTGACTTTTCCCTCTTCCATCCATGTTGCCGCAGTGGCATGAGTTATGTTTTCTGAAACAGTGGATGCTGTTTCATTATACAGGTACATATATCACCTGTATATGTACATATATGTATACACGTAATCCCAGCTTCTTCTTGATTTGTCACCTGTTTGGGGCATTTAGGTTGTTTCCATAGCTTGGCTACTGTAAATATTGCTGAGTGGTGACGGGAGTGCAGGTCCCTTCACAGGAGAGTATTTATCATCTGTGAGTAGATCCTCAGTGCGGAATTGCTGGGTCCAATGGCAGAACGAACCACATTTACTCTTTTAAGAAATCTCAATACTGTTTCCATAGGGCTGGCTCAGTCTATATCCAAAAACAACGTAGAACTGTCCCCTTTTTTCCACATCCTTGCCAGCACTTGTTTCTGGTCTTTTGGATATGGGCCATTCTCGCAGGTCTGGAGTAGTTTAAACCAGGGGATCATAAAGCCACAAAATGTGGGCAAAAATACATCCTGTAACACTCAGGGCAGCACAAGGCTGTCTCACACCAATGCAGAAAAATAATCATGAAGAAATTCAGGTGAATTGCCTGAGTGTTAACAATATCAATGGTCCACTGCACTCTCAAGATGCCCTTCTGAAAGCATCCCCATAATCTAGTCGAAGCCTCTCTGCCTGAACCCTTAAGCCCCCGCTGCAGTCCTCAAGGGTCTCACCTTTAGGGGCTGAGATACACTTCAGAGCCCTGGGCACTGCTGCTGCCCAGGGGGGAACACAACTAAACGTGGTCAGAGATGAGACCACAGGAGGAAATGATTAGGCTGACACCCCCATGGGCTCCATCTACACTGTTTCCAAGGACTCAGGGATCAAATTCTTGATCCAAACCTACCTGGAGCTTGAGTATAGCTTCTTCTTGTTCACCTGTGGGAAGAAAAATCATGTGAGACCACGGAGGAGTCAGGTCAGAACTCCTAAAGGAATCTTCTAATCCTGCAGAACGGGGAAGTTTCCAGAACTGTGACTAAAGACCCAGGTGAGAACTGGGAAAAAATAAAGGAGGTGAGGGGGGACTGGACCAAACGCCCTTTGGTCAACACACGTGAATGGATGGCACTTCCCATTAACCAGGTAGGGCAAGTTCTCCCCGGGACATGAAAGCCCCTAGTGGACAAGATCCCCCACTCCCTTCTCTACCTGAGCGCTTCTTCCTCCACATCACAGCTGCAGCCACCGCAGCTCCAGTGAGCACAGCTCCAAGGAGAACCAGGCCAGCAATAAGACCCCCGGTGGGGACAGAGGACTGAGGAGGGGGCACTGGAAGGGAAGGGAAGGTTAGACCCTGAGCCCCAGGCCTCCATCTTGACCCTCTGAAGGTCTCCAGATGGGCTCCTGATTCCTGTGAGTAGAGCTCAATGCCCACGTACCCCTTCTCACCCCATCTCAGGACTCGGGGCTCCTTCAGTCCCTCATGCTGCACACGGCACGTGTATCTCTGCTCCTCTCCAGAAAGCACCTCCACAGATGCCCACTTCTGGAAGGTTCCGTCACCCGCAGGTCTGGTCTCCACCAGCTCCATGCCCTGGGTCAGGTCCTCCCCATCTCGCTGCCAGGTCAGGGTGATGTCCGCAGGGTAGAAGCCCAGGGCCCAGCACCTCAGGGTGACCCCATGATCTGAGGTGGGGTGATGGGTCACGTGTGTCTTTGGTGGTTCTGAAGACAAGGGTAAGAACATTTACTCTTTGGATTTTCCATCCTGGACACTGAAGCAGCCTTACTGACCATCCTCAGAATGAACATGACAATAGGTTTGGAGGGAGGAAGCACAAAACCAAGAATCCAGCCTAGTCTGGGGAATCTGGGATAATCAGGTGAGAGCCCAGGGTAGGAGGATGCAGGTCTCTAAGGAGAACACAGACTTTTGCTCCTGACCTGGGTGGAGGGTGAAGGACACAGAAAGGCAGGAGTTAGATCCAAAAATGTTCTCAGACCAAAAACAAGACCTTGAAAGAGAAACTCAGGGTTCCAGGATGGCTGTTGGGTCACAAGGATCCAGGGAAGAGCTATTTCAGGATGGCCTCCCTCCCTCAGGAGAGACTGGATTCTTTAACCGTCCAGAAAAGTGGTGTCTTCTGGGAGAGTCTCTAGCACAGAACATGAAACGCAGGGGGCTCCTCCCTCTGCCCAGAAAGTAGGTGCTGTTGTGAGCTTTATTCCATTTTCCCTGCAGGGCTCCAGAAGAGGGGTGGCCTGAGGTCTTGTGGCCCCTCTTACCTGTGCGCAGCAGCACCTCCTTCCCCATCTCCAAGAGTCTGCGGAGCCACATCAAGCACTTGGTTCTCACACTGATCCTGATGCGCTCAGCCCTCCCCTGTGCCTCCCACTCGCGCTGGGTGATCTGAGCCACGGAGTCCGCGGGGGTCCAGGAGCGCAGGTCCTCGCTCAGGGAGATGAAATCCGCGCCGTCGTAGGCGAACTTTTCATACCCGCCGAGGAGATTCAGGTCTGGCCCCACTTCACAGCCAAACATCCTCTGGAGGGTGTAAGACCCTGAAACCCACCCCTGTGGTCAGTCCTGAGGTCACCCACGGTCATCCCGCCCTCCCATCCTGAATAAACCCAAACTGAAAACGAATGGGCAGGTAGGAATGTCCTGCCGGCTCTTCCCAGCGGAGGGGCTTAGCAGATCCACCAGCCTCGAGGGTCTGTCAACCCTGAGAGTCCGGACATTCTGGCCTTATTGTGGGACCTGACCCTGGCCCCGCCCCGCGAAGCTCACCGTCCTCGCTCTGGTTGTAGCGGCCGCGCAGGTCCCTCAGGAGCACTTTGAACCCCTGTGCGTTGTTCCTTTGGTTCTGAGTCTCCAAGTCCAGGTCCTCCTGCCCCACCTGCTCTGCCCAGGACACCCGCGGCTCCACACTCTGACCCGAAGAGTCGCTGTCGAACCGCAGGAACTGCGTATCATCCACGTAGCCCACAGCGATGTAGTGTGGCTCCCCGAGGCCAGGCCGGGACATCGTGGTGGAGAAATACCTCAGGGAGTGGGAGCCTGGGGGCAGGAGGGGAGACCCGGGCTGACCCTCCTCTCAGCACGGGCCCAGGGCCCAGGGAGATGGGCCTGGAGGGGAGAAAGGGGCGGGGCCGTGAGAGTGAAAAGGGGGGTGGGCCAAGAAGGGCCCAGACTCAGGGGACCAGAGCACTCAGGGGAGGCGGGAGGGACAGGAGGGGCCAGAACACAACGGGCCTTAAGGGGGTACAAGAGGTTGGCGGGAGATGAGCCTTTCCTGGGGTCCTGCACCCGCAGGGGGCTCCTTGCTCCTCCCTCCTGGAGCAACAGTGTCCAGCTGGACACGCACTCACCCGCCCGGGTCTCCATCAGGGCCAGGGGTCCCCAGAGCAGCAGCAGGAGGGTGAGGGGCATCACACCCCATCCAGGGGCCTGGGGAGAAGAAGTCCAGGAGAGTCCTTGGAGACTTTGTAACTGGAGCAGGATGATGCTAATTGTCTTCCTTGGAAACCCCCAGGAAATGGGGAGAGAAAATGGGGGTGAGTGTGGGGTCATCAAGGCTGCACCACCCCACAGAGCCTGTGAGAGGGAGACATGATGCTGTAACAGTGTGACATCCACAGAAAGGGGAGGCTCCAAATTCCCTTCCCCTCCTTAGGGAGGAGTGGATTTGGGCTGGGAGAAGCAGCAGCCTGGAGGAATGAAGAAAGTAGAATATTCCACTTTGGTACTGAAATAAAACTATACAGGTGGTAGTTTCTCAAAGGTTATTTGCAAAGTGAAACCTGAAATAATATGATGGAATATTTCCTATTCTGTAACATTTCATAGGCCTCTCTTGCATATTGGTTGGAACTTGTGCTAATGTTTGATTTTTTTAAGGTGATACATTGTTTCACTAAGTTACATAGATCTTTAGTGTTAATTATGCTGGAATCAAATGATTTAAAAAGTGTTTTTATTTTTATTTTATTTTAAGATGTATTTATTTATTTTATACAAGCACTGGGTACAGTCAGAAGCGCGGGAGGGTGAGAGAATTTACCAGAGCCAGAGCGGGGAGCAGAACAGGCAGAATGATGAAGTACACTGCTGAGGGGAGCAGCGGGTGGCAGGAGAGGTCTGTGTGCCATGTGGGACCCTCACTGGCAGCCGGGGATCGAACCGGCGCTGCAGATGCCACAGCAGCTTTGCAGCTCAGCGCTCAACCGCTGCGCCACCAGGGAGGCCCAAGTGTTTTATTTTTAGTCACAAATCCCCCCCCAAAAATTATCACTATAAGTGGTCAAGTAGTGATTTGTCATAATTCTGGTTTTCTCTGAGAGCTTATATTTTATCAGGCAAAATTACTATCATTTGCCAACTGTTGATTTTCTTCAAGAAACAGACATTCATTTTGAGGAAAGTGTCTGCTAATTAACCAAATTTAAATAACAGTTTTTGTCATTCATCCCTCAGGTAAGGATGGTGTTGCCCACAAATAAAAAGAGTCTAATTCACCTCATACAAATATTTTCCTCAGGACACAGTGCTTGGGAATGCCACAGAAGTGCTCTGTGTGTAATTCCAGTCAGCACCCCAGATATTTTAAAATGTGAAGTTGAGGATGAAACAATAATGAAGATAATTTTTTGATGCTTTTCCCAGGACATTTTCCAGTAAAACTGGCTTTAATATTTGTTCCTGCAGGCAAGTGCTGGTGAAGAAGCACTACTTCTGCAGTGGTGCTGTAAGCTCCACTCTTACTAAATTTTACCACAGCAAATGCCAAAATACTGAAAAGACAAATGGTGTCTTGAAAATAGTTTTACCTCAGGGATTCCCATGAAAGGTTCTGGGTGATTTCACGGGCACCAGAGACCACACTTTGAGAAATGTTTTTCTCAGGAAACCAGGGAACATCTCCCAAGTGTTCTCTGCCTTGCCTCCTCTTCACTTCCCAGAATCCCTCTCCCTGGCTGGCTCCTGCCTCCCCAAGCTGCCTCCCCTGCAGATATTGAGTAAGGGTGACAAAGACATGTGTAAACCTGACCTGCACCACGTAGTGAGATAGGAGGTCTTGTGAAAGCAGAGAAGCAGGAGCCCTAACACTATTATCAATAGTTTCAAGAGATGTAAAAAATATATATATATAAAATATATACAATAATATATTATATATAATAATATGTTATAATAATATCTAATATATTAATAGTATATAATATTAATAATATGTTAATAATATATGTTAATAATATATAAATATATACTATTTTAATATATAATACACATATTATAGATCATATATTAATATTATATATTATTAATATATTAGATATTATTATAATATTTTTATATATAATATATATAACTTATATATTATATAAATTATAATATTTTATAAATAATTATATTTATAATATAAATTTTAATAATTGTATATATTATATATATAACAATATTGTATTAATACTAATATATTATATATTAATAATAATATATTATATATGATAATATATTATATAATAATATATATTATATATATATATATATTTTACATCTCTTGAGACTATTGATAATAGTGTTAGAGCTCCTGCTTCTCTGCTTTCACAAGAAGACCTCTGCTCCTATCTCTCACCACGTGGCTCAGGTCAGGTTTACACATGTCTTTGTCACCCTTACTCAGTGTCCATCTCTCCCGACAGTGCAAGCTCCATGTCTCCAGGGGCCTTTCTCTGCTCTCCATTGTATCTGCAGGGCGGGCAGCTTGGGGAGGCAGGAGCCAGCCAGGGAGAGGGATTCTGGGAAGTGAAGAGGAGGCAAAGGCAGAGAACATATATATTAAAAACCAATTATGCATAAGGAAAACAGATTTTCTCTCTCCTCACAGCTGTCACTTCCACCCCTGACACACGTGTTCTGGCCCCATAAACCAGCCTGTCCCCTCTGCCCTCAGCCCCCCTCCATGTCCTGCTCCAGGACCCAACCATTTTGAGGAGGCCTGTAGCCTAATCTGCCTCCTGGTCCTGGCCCCATCCTCACCCTCATTTGCTCTTCCCCTCATTTATTATGCTCTGAAGACAGGCTTCCCCAAGATGTTCAGAAAGGGGTCTCCCAGACAGGCCATTTTGGCATGTGAATTATTTCCATATGCCAATTTTCATACTAGGCATGAAAATTTGGTGGTCTTAATAAACCCAAAATTAGGTTTATTACCAGAAACGAGTTTTGTACCTGAGAAACCTACCTATATGTCAGGGCAAATATAATTACAAAATATCTGGTCTTCATCATATAAGCCACCCTGTCCTTGCCATGTGATCCTCTCCTCTCTCCTGGAGGTCCCAGGCCCCATCTCATTCCTTAGCTCAGGAGACACACCCTCCCTCATTTCCACCACACCCCCGCACCGCTCCCGTACACATGGATTTCAGACACTCATTTACACGTAGATTCCCTATGCATATATAGGCAAATCTGGTTATTTTCTAGTACTAAAAAAAGAAAAAAGAAAAAAAAGGATTTCATAAAATTTCATGTGTTCAGAATTAAGTTATTAAAAATTAGATTTGATCATAGAAATGAATAAATCAGTAGATGAACTGGAATATTAAAGTCTCACTCCCAGTAAATAATGTGAATGGAAAAGAAATGACAAGCAGAGAGAAGACCTACAAGAAACTGAGTCTATTGATCAGGAGATTCCAACAAGTTTATAATACAAATGTCTAAAAGAATAGAGAGTGGAAACGATAAAAATTTAAGAAAATCCCTGAGCACTTACAGATAAAATGTCCACACTGAGTTTCCTACCCTGTTCCTCCTACAGAGGATGAGCAGCCCCACACCATGACCCGCTGCCAGGGACTTTCAGAAAGAGGCTGGAGAAGGACAGACCTTGGGGCCCTCAAGAGACAACTCAGGCCTAGAGGCCAGAAGCCCCTGGAGCCAGGCCTGCCCAGTCCTCAGGGGAATCCAGCCCAGACTCCATGTCAGGCCCAGGTGAGGGAAGCGCTGGGGGCACAGACATTCACTTCAGCTGCATGGTCTCAGGGGTACTGTCCACGTCCCTCCTCTAGTGGGCAAAGGGGAAACAAAGATGATGGACACAGAGAACAGGACACAGGAAAATCATCCACAGGGTAGTGGGGACAGGAGAGAGGCCAAGGGTGAGGTGAGGGCTCCAGGCCTTCAGCCCTGCCCAGGTGAGCAGGCCCTAGGCCCCGGCAAGCAGGACTGAGGCTGTGGGACAGGGGTCTGCCCAGGATGAAGTGGGCAGAATAGCTGGTGTGTGTGATATGTCAATGGAGATTCTCACCCTGAGGTGGTCTTGGGGGTGATTAGGAATGAGCACAACAGGAACTAAGCTAGTGCAGGAACAGGATACTTATAACTCCAGAGAAGAAAACTATCCTGGTCTAATCACTGCTCAGCTGTGACTGGCTCTCAAGTGGTCACAATGACGCAAACCCTGATCTACATGTATTTCAAAAAACTGCCAGAGGAGCCTCAGGGGGCAAATGCCTGTGCTGTGGATCTGAGGGGCCTCCTTCAGGGCCTCCTTGCCACTCAGAGGCAGCTCTCAAGGCCTGGGCAAGAGGCCTGGGCAGTGTGGGCAGGGACTTCTGCAAGGTCCTGGTTGAAGATTTGAATGTGAAGTAGAACAAGGGGCCCCAGCAAGGCTGTGGGGAAGAGAGCGACTGGGACCCTGGGGAGGAAGCCACAGCTGTCATCCAACAGAGGAAACAGAATGAGGAAGATAGTGACCAGATCCTTCAGAACAGGCCCCACATGGTCTATGGTACCCAGCCCTCAAACAAGAGGCGTCTCTTCTGAAAAAACACATGACTCTGGGGAAGGACATTAAAAATGTTCAACAGGACACGTCTCAACTGATGCCCGTGTTGGTAGAGATGGACCATCCCTACCAGCATCTACTCAGATGTTGGCATTCACTCTCATTGTCTACCTTGTTCCTGGCGTTCCCAAATAGCCAAAAATGCATGGCTAGCCACAAATTCTGACCTTTTATTCCTCAATTCAGTGAGTTTTTTTGCTTCTGGCTCACGAAGTCATAAGGATGCAAACCCTGGATCCTGGTGTGCATCTCAACAACCTGCCAGAGGGGCCTCAGGGGGCAAATGCCTGTGCTGTGGATCTAAGCGGTCACCTCCAAGGCCTCCTTGCCACTCAGCCAGCTCTCAAGGCCTGGGCAAGAGGCCTGGGCGGTGTGGGCAGCGACATCTCCAAGATCCTGGCTGAAAGATTCCATGTGAAGTAGCAGAGAGCAGGGTGACAGTCAGGGGCCCTAGAAAGGCTGCCAGGAAGATAATGACAAGCCTTCCTGGGGAGGAGGCTGCAGCTGTTCACCCAAGAGCCGAAGCACCAGGAGGAAGCAAGTCCCCAGGCCCTTTACAACATGCCCCCATGCTCTGTGGTACACAAACCGTGACACAGGAGACTGTCATGTGGAACAGCTTAGTGGTGGGTTCCATCCTCCAGGCTACCCAGAAAAATGAGTGGCCTCAGAGGCTTTGAAGGACAGGCTGGAGGCCTTGACCTGCCCCCAGAGTGTGGCCACATTTGTGGGAGCTTGGATGATCGTGTGCCTTAACTATTGTGTGTCTTTGCTTTGATTATTCTTTGCTTTGACTATTCTATTCCTCTCAGTGTGCAGAAACAGGGAAAGTTTGACATAAGGAACCCCTCAGGGCAAAAATCCTGGTGTGAGTGTCTATACATGCTGAAAACACTTATGGTGTTATGGTGAGAGCAGCATAAACACTAAGACTTTCCTTGACTTTTTCCCTTTCTTCCTTGACTTTTTCCCAACGTTGGCTGGGCCAGCTGGTTACGTGTCCCCCACATACTGGGCATTCCCTGTTTGCCTGCTGCTTCTTTGATCTTTTTTATTTTCTGTCTGATGCTAAATAAAAAAAACAGACTGCCCTGCCACCTGGGCTATGCTTTCATGATGTAGTCCCTCTAGGCTTCTCATTGTCCTGCACTGGGACTCAGTAATCCTTTTTCATCCTGAATCAGGGGTAAAGAGGGTCATAAAAGAGGCCACAGGGTCTCTGAGACCAGGGAGCCATCCAAAAGCCCCCAAAGGCCAAAAGGTCAAAAACCAACACCTAGAGTTATAGACCAATAAAGGACAGTGCCCAATAAGAGGACTGGTCACTGTCTGTGGGTCTCATCCACACGCACAATTGCAAGAGACCTCAGGCTCCCGGGACAACAACCATGGGGTTTATTTACAAACAGGGGAAACAGAGAGCTCAGTGTACCCATAAGTGGTGGCTGCCTCACCCAGGTACCAACAACAAACAGCTCTGAGATGCCAGGTCCCGGGCCTTTGGGGCTCCTCTCAGCCGATGTCAGGGACAGGACCAAGGCCCAGTCTGTGACAGAGTCCTTCAGCTTCTCTCCCTCCTTGGAGGGTGGCTGCTGGTGTTTCTTTTCTTTCCTTTTTTTTTTTTTTAAAGATTTATTTATTTATGCATACTAGAGCTGGGGTACAGGCCAGAGATGTGTGTGGGAGGGGGGGCGGTGAGAGGATTCAGCAGAGACAGAGCGGGGAACAGAACAGGCAGACTGACTGAAATACACTACTGAGGGGAGCAGTGGGCGAGTCAGGAGAGGTCTGCTGCACCACGTGGGTATCTCCCTGGCCAGGGATTGAACTTGTGCTACGGAGGCTGGGGACAGCTTCATAGGTTGTATCTTAACCCCTTGCTCCACCAGGGAGGACCCTGGTGCTTCTTTTATTCTTCCTCGGAGGCTGGGACCATCTTCTTTTCCTCAGGGGCTGGGGTCGTCGCTCCTTCCTTGGGGCTCCCTTGTCCTCTTCTCTCAGGGCTGGGGTCCTCATTTTCTTTTTCCGGGGGCTCCGGTAATCATCTCCTTTCCTTCAGGAGCTCCCTTGTCCTCTTCTCTTGGGGGGCTTTTCTCAGTTCCCCCCAACCCTGGCTTTTATCCTCTGTCACCCACAAATCTGATGGGACCAGTTAGCACCAACCAGCTCACCCCTGATTGGCCCATTACAAAGGGCAGTTACTGGGCTCTGAGGTGCAGCTGCCACAACTGCCTGTGGTGGAGCAGCAGGTGGAAAGGACATCACCGTCCTGCTGTTCCCACCGCTGAGACGGCTGGTTCCGATAACAATCCCCCCACCACACGTCCTAAGGAGACAGCTGGTGCCCCGTGTGAGGAACCCGGTGTGGGAACTGAGACTGACCTCTCCAAGCTGGACACCCACAAAAGGGAAGCCCCTCACAAGGGAAGGACATTACTTCACTCTGGTAAGGAGCACAGGCAGCAAAGGGCTGGTCTGCAGGCCTGCGGGGAGGCCAAGTTAGGTATTTCACCTGGAGGTTTTTTCCTTTTCTCTGCTTGTGTAACTGAGTTTTGCTTTGGTTTTAAACTATGGGGAATGCAATGGCATATGAAGAGAAGCAGCATAAATTACTATTACAGAAACTTTTAAAAGCAAGAGGATACAAAATAACCAAGCGCCAGCCCATAAATTACTTCTTTTTTTTTTTTTTTTTTTTTTTTAAAGATTTATTATTTATTTATTTGTTTGTTTGTTTATACATGCAAGCACTGGGTACAGTCAGAAGTGCGGGAAGGTGAGAGAATTCAACAGAGCGGGGAGCAGAGCAGGCAGAAGGACCGAAGTACACTGCTGAGGGGAGCAGCGGGCGGCAGGAGAGGTCTGCGTGCCATGTGGGACCCTCCTTTGGTGGCCGGGGAGCAGCCGGGGATTGAACTGGTGCTGCAGAGGCTGCGGGCAGCTTGGCAACCCAGCGCTCAACCGCTGCGCCACCGGGGAGGCCCCGAGCCCATAAATTACTTCTAATGGTTAGGTCCCCAAAAGGAGGGAGTTTAGATGTGGAAGCCTGGGAAAGGTAGAGCAGCAGTAGCTGAGGCAATCAGCGGGACCTGTGACAGTGTCTCCCCTTCCTGCGTGGAATCTCTGTCAATCAGCACCGAGACCTGTTCAAGGGAATAAAAAGATCTTACATCTAGGGGCCTCCCTGGTGGGACAAGGGGTGAAGATGAAACATATGAAGCTATCTGCAGTCTCTGCAGCACAAGTTCAATGCCCAACCAGGGAGATGCCCAACCAGGGAGCTACCCACGTGGTGCAGCAGACCTCTTCTGTCTCGCCCGCTGCTCCCCTCAACAGTGTACCTTTGTCAATCTGCCTGTTCTGTTCCCCATTTTGTCTCTGGTGAAACCTCTACACACACCCCACCCCCACACCTCTAGCCTGTAACCCTGCTCTTGTATGCATAAATAAATAAATCTTTAAAAAAAGAGAAATTACATCCAGAGGACCCAGGGCTTTCTGCCCCAACTTATCCTTCTCTACCCAGTCATCCGCCAGCAAATTTTGAGCCCCTCATAGAAGTCTGTTTTCATGAAGGATGACAATCGAAGGGAGAAATATTATTTGAGGAGCAGACCAGTGTCCTGGAAGTTTGCCATTTGCTGTTTTTAAAGAATTCAGAAAACTATTTCTGACAATAGTATTCAAAGTTCATTTACAAAACAAATTTTTGAAGCATAGAAAATGTGTATGAAATGACTGCATGGGATAGGAAAGTCCTTATCAAAATAGCACTAATCACAGCTATCTCCCCAACCCCCCAGTTGCGCAAGGGTTAAGTGCCAGTGCTATGGATCTATCAGCAGCCACTGTAGCACCGAGTTCAATCCCTGTTCAATCCCCGTCACACTGGCTGAGGCAAAAGATTAAAATGCTCTAAAATAAAGTGGGGAACACCACCCTGGCTGACATGTGTGGGGCGCTCCATTGTTCTCAGCTAGCAGCTGCCTGGACCTTTGCTCCAGTGCTGAGATCACTGGTATGTCCACCACCACCCAGCCATGGGGGCTGACTAGGTTTCTCCTTTTCATCTTGATATCTCTTCTGGCCAGTTCCATAGGTAGAAATTTCTATTTCTGCCATGCCTTCCACTATTAAGGTCTGTTTGGTCAGTTTAAAAAACGAAACTATCAAATTACTTTGGTCTTCCTAACAGGCTATGTAGGGTGCTTTATTTCTTAAGAGATAACATAAGACATCTTAATCTGTTGCCTCTCCTGTCCTCAAGGTCTGTAAATCAGATGCTTTTTTGTCTTAAGGAAACTGGTTCCCTGACTGGTTTGGACAAAAATGGAAACTTAAAAAGCAATTTTAGTTTTTTTTTTCCTGTTTATCTTTAAAACAATTGCTGCTTCTCTCTTTAGCTCCACCCTTCCTTGGGTGGGGCAGGGAACCTGGAATTTCCTCTTTCCCTGGGGACTAACTACCAGGTTATAATACTTTGCCTAAATGTTGTTTACTAAACAAAGTGCATGGTATTAAAAAAAAAGGAAATAAATCTGGTTTACTTTCAATGTTTATACCTAGACATTTCTTAACCAAGTTCTCTTCCAGGAACACAAATCTCTATATCTCTTTAAAAGGAAGTTTTGTTTTTCCTCAAAAAAGAAAAAAAAAGTCTTAACTTTCTTCCCCTGGTCCTAGCCAAAATCCAGATGACATCTAAAGCCAACTGGACAAACTACTCAGTCGCACTGAGTCACATTAAGTCCCTGATTTTGCTTGCTTTTACCATCCTGTAAAATGTGTTTTCAATTATTAGCCAGCCTGAAAAAACCTTGGTGTGTGTAATTGTTCATTAACATTAATTGCAATTTGAAATTCCATGCCTAAAAAAAAACTAAAACTACAACTGGTAACTCAATCTTAAATCTGTCCTTTTCATCACTATCTGCCAAAAAACTAATGATAACTTTAAATAACTAAAATTACTTTCCTCATTCTAAGTAAACAACTTTCAGGTCTACTTTTTGCTCCTTATTATACGTAATGGAGGATAGGAAGCGGGGGGCGGAATATCTGAAAAGGAGGGACCACAAGACCAGAAACCTGGCTCACACAAGGAGGTGGGGGTTGAAGAGATTAGCATAGCCACTGTGGAAACCAAGATCCTTAGGCACCAATGCCTAGATTACAAAGCATAAAACCCAAGCAGGGATCAGACTGCTGGAGGGAGTATCTATAGCACTGGCCCAGGTGTAAAGACAAGGAGATTGAGCCCAACAGACCCCAAAGGTGAAGATATGGAGATTGAAGCCATTGTGGAATCTCCTATCCCTTTCAGATTCTGCATAGTTATCCAAAATCAGAAGGCTCACAAGGAGTGACCCCTCCCACACAGAAGACTGTATCAGTGCAGTCTCTGCTCAGAGGGGGGCAGCACTTCATCAGCCCACCTGTGCCTATGCAGGTGCCTCTTTTCACCAACTCTCTCCCTCTGCCTCTCTTCCTGTCTGCCTCTGACCTACATCATGTCAGGACTTGTCTTCACTGACCTCCCTCAGCAGAAGCAATTCTCCTCAAGGCCACCCACCTGTGACCATGCAGGCCTCTCTTAGCAAAACTATCCCTTTCCAGGCAGCTCTTCCTGCCTGCTTGTGTCTATGAATGTTTCCTTTATTCCTCCATGCCTTTCCCTATTGAACCTGCTCTTTTAATATAATGGTTTAATTATTACGGCTTTGAAGTATAGCTTGAAGTTTGGAAGTGTGATAGCTCCTTTCTCCATTGTTTTCATCAGGAATTTCATTAGCATTTGTTCTATTTCTTTGAAGAATGTTACTGAGATTTTTATTGGAATAGCGTTGAATCTGTATATTGTTTTTTGGGAGGATGGCCATTTTAATAATGAAATTCTTCCAATCCATGAGCAGGGGATGTCTTTCCATTTCATTGTCTTCTTTAATTTCCTTTAACAGTGTTTTATAATTTTCTTTGTATAGGCCCTTCACCTCTTTTGTTAGGTTTATTCTCAAGTATTTGATTTTTGTGGTTTTGTTAAGGGGAAAGGATGTTCTGAGCTAATCCCATACAGGCTTTGTGGACCCCACCCCCACTCCAGACCAAAGCCATCAGGACATTGGGAAAGACAAATCCTGTCACCACCATAGGGAAGGTGGCTGGGACCTGAGGGTGTTAAGGGTGGCTTGCTCTCTCGCTTGCCTCCTGGCTTCAGGGTTCCTGGCTTGCCGCCAGCTCTCAGTGTCATTTGGGATTCCTGATCAGTGGATCGGATAGGAGGCATTTAAAACTTTGTCTCCCACTTTTCTCCCTGAGTTGTACATTTCCTCATTTCCCCTTCCCTTGTAAATAAACCTTTTATTAACCTTTCACATGTGCCTGCAGTAGAGTATTGATAAGTCCTTTTAAGCGCGTGGGTGAGGACCCACAGTCAGGCACCCCGTTTTGTATCGGGGCTGCCCTATAACAGTTTAAATCATAAAAGGGATGGTTTACTTGATTTCTTCTATTTCAGATTAATTGTGTATAGGAAGGCTACTGACTTTTGTGTGTTGATTTTGTATCTTGCTACTTTGCTAAACTGGTTGATTATTTCGAGTAGTTTTTTGGGGGAGTTTTTAGGGTTCTCTGTGTATTGGAACAAAAACAGACACACAGACCAATGGAACCGAATAGAGAGCCCAGAAAGAAAGTCACACTTATATGGACAACTGATCTTTGACAAAGGAGCAAACAATATGCAATGGAACACAGACAGTTTGTTCAATAAATGGTGCAGGGAAAACTGGACCACCATATGCAAAAAATGAAACTAGACCCCTACCTCTCACCGTGCACAAAGATCAACTCAAAGTGGATAAAAGAACTAGACATAAGACCTGAAGCCATAAAATATATAGAATAAAATATAGGTAGAACACTACAAGACATACATCTCAAAAACATATTTAAATATTCATCAGCAAAGCAAAGAAAGTCAAGGAAAAGATAAACACCTGGGATGACATCAAACTGAAAAGCTTCTGTACAGCAAAAGAGACATTAACCAAAACAAAGAGACACCCCACTGATTGGGAAAAAATCCTTGCACTCCATACAACTGATAAGGGACTGATCACAAATATATACAAAGAACTCACATGACTCAACAAAAACAAAACAATCCAGTCAAGAAATGGGCAGAAGCGGGCCTCCCCTGGTGGCCATAGGTGAGCATAGGGCTGTAAAGCTGTCCACAACCTCTGAAGCGCCAGTTCAATTCCCGGCAGGCGTGAGTCCCACGTGGCGCGGCAGACCTCTCCTGTCGTGCCCGCTGCTCCCCTCAGCAGTGTATTTCGTCAGTCTGCCTGTTCTGCTCTCCACTCTCTGGTGAATACTCTCACCCTCCCGCGCATCTGGCCTGTACCCCGGTTCTTGTGTAAATGAATAAATAAATCTTAAAAAAAAAAAAAAAAGAAAGAAATGGGCAGGAGAACTTAAAAGACATTTCTCCAAAGAGGAAATGCAAATGGCCAACAGGCATATGAAAAAATGTTCAAAATCCCTTATCATCAGGGAAATACAAATCAAAACCACATTGAGATACCACCTTACACCAGTAAGAATGGCACGTATTAAAAAAACTGGCAAAAACAAATGGCGAGGATGTGGCATAAAAGGAACTCTCCTACATTGCTGGTGGGAGTGCAAACTGTTCCAACCACTATGTAAAGCTGTGTGGAGGTTCCTCTGTCTACTAAAAATGGAGCTACCCTATGACCCGGCAATTAAACTACTAGGGATCTACCCAAAGGATACAAAAACATTGATTCAAAAGAACATCTGTACCCCTGTTTATTGCAGCACTATTTACAATAGGTAAAACCTGGAAACAACCCAAATGCCCAAAAATAGATGACTGGATCGAGAAGATGTGGCACATATTCACGAAGGAATATAATTCAGCAATCCAGAAAGATAAACTCATGCCATTCACAGCAACGTGGATGGAGCTAGAAGGAATTATGCTCAGTGAAATAAGCCAGAAAAAAAAAAAAAAAGAAAAATATTACATGGTTTCACTTATAATGGGAATATAGGGGAACCAATAAAGATATCAATGTAATAACAGCATAAAACACAACAAAGAAAAACAGACAATTATAAATCAGAGCCATCCTTCAGGGAAGGAGGAGGGAGAGGGATCAGAGGGAGGGAGGGAGGAGCACAGGGGACTGAGGTGATGGTGCATGGGTGCATTGATGAAGGAAACTCTGTGGGGACTGTACCTGAGAGGGTGGGGGGAGGAAATATTGTTTGAAAGTGAACAATGTAAAAATTTTTTAAAAATGAAAAAAAAAAAAAAAGACACAGGGGAGATGGACTATGGGGACAACCCCTGAGGGGAGAAATCAAATAATGCCTAAAATAATAAAATCACAACATAAAAAGAATAAATAAATAAATAAAACTAATGGGCCTCCCTAGTGGTGCAAGGGATTGAGAAACTGCCTATGAGGCGGTGCGCAGTCACTGCAGCATTTCGATCCCCAGCCGGGGAGCTACCCACATGGCACAGCAGACCTCTCCTGTCTCTCCCTCTGCTCCCCTCAGCAGTGTATTTCAGTCAATATACCTGTTCTGCTCCCCACTCTGTCCATGGTGAATCTGCTCACCCCATCCCACCCAGCACCTCTAGCCTGTACCCCAGTTCTTGTATGCATAAATAAATAAATCTTTAAAAAATAATTAAAAAAAAATCTCTTTCTCCTGGAGAAACACCTGGGAAACTTGCCCCATGTCACTGAAAGGGGAATTCTGGTGAAACTGTCCCCAGAGTGAACCCGAGAACCCTGCACTTCAAACCTACTGACTCCAAAACGACATTATATGGCACCCAATGCAGGGCTTTTCATGTCATCTGGTGCCCAATATATGGCTCCCAACACATGGTTTTTCACAGTATCGGTAAGATTTCCCCAGTTTCTCTGTCTCAATCTCTCCATACAAGCTCTCCTTTTCTGAGAGGAGCTGGTGTTGGGCTACTGCCTGGCTGTCCTACACAGAATGAGGGGCTCAGGCCAAAGCCACTCTTTGGCGGGCCCTAAAACATGGGGGAACAGCCTTCCAGGTGCCCTAGGGCTGACCGGGTGAGCGTCTCATGCCTTTCTCTTTGCCTCACCGCTTTGCTAATCTAGCTCAGTCAAGCCACCATTCCCTCTCTACCTCGGGAAAAGAGCTGGTTCCTAAGTTCTGTCTTCAAACCAGGTCTTGCTCTGGCCACAGAAACAAACAGTGGGCACAGGTCCGCCATGAAAGAGTGCACTAGGGTCACTGCCACTTTCTAGAAGACTCCCGTGAAAACAGAAGTTGGTGTGCACCCCGGGTTAGCTCTAGACGTGCCAACCACAAGACAAATGATGCAGCAACGCAGGAACTCGTGATAAGCACCCACATGCTCACCCCAGGCTCTCCACCTCTTAGGATTATAAAAAGGAGACCTGGACCTGCTTTTTACAACCTCTTATCTACTGTTCTTCCCTAACTCAACTACAACCTTTCACTGCTTCCTTTTCAGTGCAATCAACTGCAAGTCAACAAACTGTAACTAGCCATTAACCCATCCTGCCTTTTTCATGCTCAGGGAGAACTCCACCTTCAGAGCTCCCCCTCTGAATCCTTGTTTTTTAGGTGCCTTCCTACATCACAGGTACTCTAGATAGTCTCCTTCCCTTGCTCTGGAGACCAGATTTCCTCTCCTTGATTAAACGTTCTTGTTATATCTCCCTTAACTTTAAGACTCGCGAGGGACTAAGACAACTGCAGTCAGCTATTTTAGATCCTACAGTCTCAGAGCTAGGCCTGTGGTCCTACTTTGTTAATCTTCTTATTAAATGCCAAAAGGTTTCCTAGCTAACTGGTGTTACGATCAGGCATACGCAGGCCAAGTACCAGCTATGTTTTTAAGAACATTTCTAAATAGAAAAAGAGCCCGAGACAGCCTCCCTTCCACCCAGAGAAGAGAGAATGGCAGGGACAGATAGGAAGTCGAGGCCTGGGGATGCTCAGACCTGGGAAGTTCCTCCTCAATGTGGGGGCGCCCACAAAAATAGGACTAATCCCCTGGGGAGTATGACCCTGACTACTCCCCACCCTGTGGGGGTAGGGCCCTGGCTGCCCCCACTGTAATCTGTCTGGGACAGGTTCAAGCTCTCTTTCAGGCACTCATATGTGCTAGAATCTGCTCCCTCCATTTCCGCGGACTCTAGTCTGGGTTCTCTCTTAAAAGACCTTAATTCAGCCTGACATCTTTGCATATTAACCCAAAACGCATAACTACCCTCAGCTATAACAGCATTCTCTACATCTTCGCTTTGGAGGAGACAAAAGATAAAAATGCTGCAAAATAAAGTGGGGAACACCACCCTGGCTGACACGTGTGGGGCACTCCATTGTTCTCAGCTAGCAGCTGCCTGGACCTTTGCTCCAGTGCTGAGATCACTGGTATGTCCCCCACCACCCAGCCTTGGGGGACTAGGTTTCTCCTTTTCATCCTGAGATCTCTTTTGGCCTGTTCCATAGGGAGAAATTTCTATTGATGCCATGCCCTCCACTTTTGAGATCTGTTTGGTCTGTTTAAAGAAAAAACAAAAACTGGGGTCTCCCGGGTAGCACAAGGGGTTAAGACGCAACCTACGAAGCAATCAGCAGCCACTACAGGAGGAATTCAATCCCCAGCCAGGGAGATACCCACATGGTGCAGCAGACCTCTCCTGACTCTCCCACTGCTCCCTCAGCAGTGTATTTCAATCTGCCTGTTCTGTTCCCTGCTCTGTCTCTGGTGAAACCTCTCACCCCTCCCTCCACACCTCTGGCCTGCACACCAGTTCTTGAATGCATAAATAAATCTTAGGGAAAAAAAATGTCAAATTACTTTGGTCTTATTAACAGGATATATAGGATACTTTATTGGTTAATCTCTTCCCTCTCTTGTCCTCATGGTCTGTAAACAGGGGTTCTTTTGTCTTAAGGAAAGTGGTTCCCTGCCTGGTCTGGACAAAAACAGGAACTTAAACAATCCCATTTTTTTTTCTGCTTAGCTTTAAAATTGCTGTCTTCATGTCTAGGTCTTATGTAATAGTTAAATTGGATACTTTCCCTATGTAAGGATTTTAATTTCTATCACATTGGAAACCTTGGTTTATCAAAATGTGTATCAAAAACATAGCTATCAAACTAAAACCTAAGTTATTTCAAAATTAGATTGTTTAAGGTGTTCTAAGCCTCTCCTGAGATTTCAAAAGAATTTTTTTTCTGACTTTAAAAAAATAATGTGAATTCTGTTTATAGCTTCTGTAAAAGCCAAAAAGCCACTCTTAAAAATGCAAATTAAAGTGTTTCATTTAAAGGAGTTGCTAAATAACTAAAATAAGTCAATAACAGGCTTATCAGTGTCTTCACAGGTATTGGTAAAATAACGATCTCTTAAAACTGGTACACATGGCCAAAATTTTAAGTACAAATCAAGATCTCCTCTTGTTTTATCTCCATGGGTTTAATTATAAACTGGCGCCTATATAAATTCTGACAAAAACATATTTTGATATCACGATCTAAGATTTTTGGTAAACTAGTCGAAAATCTAATGATTCAAAATGTGCCTTAAAGTTATAATGTTGTGGGGCCTCCCTGGTGGCGCAAGGGGTTAAAACACAACCTATGAAGCTGTCCTCAGCCACTGCAGCAGGAGCATGATTCCCTCCCAGGGAGCTACCCTACCCACATGGTACAGCAGATCTATCCTGACTAGGGGTTGTTCCCCTCAGCAGTATATTTCAGTCAATCTGCAGTTTGGTTCCCCACTCTGTCTCTGGTGAATCTTCTCACCCCCTACACCTCTGGCCTGTACCCCAGTTCTTGTATGCATAAATAAATCTAAAAAAATTATATTGTTGTGCATTAATAATTTGTATAAATGTTGCTTACTAAACAAAGCTCATGGTATTCCGATAAAAAAGGGAATAAATCTGGTTTGCTTTTCAATGTCTATACTTAAACATTTCTTAACCAAATTCTCTTCCAGGAACACAAATTAGCTTATCTCTTTAGAAAGAACTTTTGTTTTTCCTCAGAGAAAATGTCTTAACTTTCTTCCTCTGGGTCCTAGCCAAAATCCAGATGACATCTAAAGCAAGGTGGACAAACTACTCAGTCCTACTGAATCACATAACATCTCTGATTTTTCTTGCTTTGACCATCCTGGTAATGCAGGCTCCATTATTTGCCAGCCTAGAAAAACCTTGGAATGTGTAATTGTTCCATTAACAGCCCTGCAATTTGGAATTCCAGTCCTAAAAAAAAAACTAAAACTACAACTGGTAACTCATTCTTAAATCTGTCCTTTCCATTGTCTGCCAAAAAACTAATAATAACTTGTTAAATATCTAAAATTACTTTCCCTTGTAACAAATAGCTTTCAGGTGTACTTTTTGCTCCTTATTGGAAGGAGACAAATTTCCAGTCTTATTTTTTGTTTAAAGATTTATTTATTTATATAAGCACTGGGTACAGTCAGAAGCGCAGGAGGGTGAGATAATCCACCAGAGCCAGAGCAGGGAGCAGAACAGGCAGACTGACGAAGTACACTGCTGAGGGGACCAGCGGGCAATGGCAGAAGAGGTTTGTGAGCCATGTGGGACCCTCTCCAGTGGCCAGGGATCAAACCAGCGCTGCCGAGGCTGCGGGCAGACTGGCAGCCCAGCGCTCAACCACTGTGCCACCCGGGAGGCTCTCCAGTCTACTTTTTGCTCCTTACTGTAAGGGAGCTAAAGTTTTGATGTCATCTCAAAAAAAAAAAAAAAAAATTAAAAGATGTGTTTGTGTAAGTTGTCTAGTCGAAAGAGATGGTAGTATAACAACTATTACAATGTCTTACAACGTAGGTTAAAAACTAGGATGTAGTAACTCTAAATGCAACTAAGGTAAGGTATGTGTGGGTTTGAGAATAAAAAAATGTATTGAAGGTGGGTATTCTAAAGGTCCTTAAGATAATTTAACGTCGGAAGGGTAAATGAAATGGTATTAAAAAGAAAGAAAGCAAAGCACTGAAGGTCTGAGAGAGAGATTTTGGTAAAAAATTTTGTGTGTTCAGGCGAATTACTGAGCACACTAATTACTATTACCTTTCATAGTAATTCACCTGAGCACACAAAATTTTGTTAACTTGAATATCAGTAGTGCACCCATGTACCACCAAGCATTAGTCCTGTTTATATATATAAATTAAGGTATTCTAAAACTACTTTCACTAGTTTTGTGACAGGGTGGTCCCCAGGAAAGGGGGAGGTTCCAGGTTCCCTGCCCCACCCAAGGGAGGGTGGAGCTGAGCTGGGAGAGAAGAAGCTGCAGAGGAGACTGAGGAAGGAAGGAAGCAGGATGGAGCCAGAAGACCTGGAGGGGACACATGGAGCAGAGAGACACGTGAAGAAACTGTGCTTGTCTTTTGGTCGTGGACTGGGTGACACAGATGTGGATGAGACCCGTGGGTAGGTGACAATGGCAACTTTTATCTTGATTTTGATTTTGCTCTTTTTTCTTCCCCCTTGTCTGGTTGTTTTTGACCCATTTTTGTGGGTCCCCAGTGGAAGATGCTTTAGACTTGTGGCAGGATTTGGGGCCTTGCTCTGGGCCAATCTCATTTGGATGGAGTTTTACCCATGAGTGGATGGTTAACTTTGGGTGCTTGATTTAGAAACTAGATTCTTTGCCTTTCCTGTATTGTTTCCTAGTTGTATTAAAGTTCCTTCCCATTAAAGTCATATGTTTTGTGTTGATGCGGCGGATGGCAGAACCCATTTAGAATAGGCAGGTTTGTGGGGTTTGGGCTGTCCCTCTCCCTGACCTTTAACAGTTTCTTATAACAAATTAAAGACTGCTCAGGTAATCTAAAAATCTTGGTGCTCTTGTACCCTCAGGTCACCTGCAAAAACCCTTATGTCAGCATTGCTGAGCCTTGTCACAGCAATAGATCTACTCTTAAAAATCCTTGTCACTCTGAGTAATTGTTTTGTAAAGATCTATAAGTTTGTTCTATGACTATTCATTCTGAAATAGTAAAGTTTTTGTCTTAAGAGGGCTCTTAAGACACCTAATAAAATTGTTTTTCATTGTGAGAAACAAACATGTCAATTTGGGTATACTGATAGCTCATAGGAAGTATTCTCATAGGATTGTTACACCTTTTCAACATAAATGTAAACTAATGAGGTTGTTCTAAAATACATAAGAGGGCTTCCCCTGGTGGCACAGGTGGTTGAGCACAGCGCTGTGAAGCTGTCTGGCTGGGGAAAATCCCACATGGCACAGCAGACCTCTACAGACTTTCACCCACTGCTCCCCTCAGCAGTGTATTTCATCAGTCTGCCTGTTCTGTCCTGTTCCCCACTCTGTCTCTGGTGAGTCCTCTCCCCTCCCATGCATCTGGCCTGTACCCCAGTTCTTGTATGCATAAATAAGTAAATCTTTAAAAAATAAAAAAATAAAAATAAAATACACAAGACTTCGTAAAACCTAATAAGCCAGTCAATTATAAAAGGGCTAAAAAGAAGTTACTCAAAAGCCAAAAAATCCCACATCATTTCAGACTGAATTTGCTGACGCTATGAAAAGGTATACTAATCTAGCCCAGAAGAGGGCAAGCATTTTATTTTTTAGCGGTCTTCTTCATTTGCCAGCCTTGCTCTGACATCAGGTGCAGGCTCCAGAGACTAAACCAAGGGCGACTAGTGAAACCCGTTCACAAGTTCACAAACCTCGAGCCTAACACGAGAGGGCGAGGTGATTCTGGAGACTCATTTTATGAGTTTACACCAGATATACGCAGAAAGCTCCAAAAACTTAGCCATGGGACCCCAAACTCTGCCACACCAACTTTTAAAAGTGGCTTTTAAAATCATTAATAACAGGGGTTGTACAGGGTTGTTTCCCTGGTAAAATTTATTCCCCAAAACTTGCTAGATATTTTACTGTTGCTGCCCATCTTGTTAGTAAACCTGACACCCAATGGCTGTCCCCAAATGACAGTCCATGTTACTGAGGGTCCTTAGCCACTGCCACACTTCTCACTCTCCTCTTTAAACCTTAACACACACAATCTCCTAATTAAATTTGTTTCTTCTAACCTAGGGGGAGCTCTCCAAGTTTAAACTCCTCCACCAAGCAAAAAATAGCTGATCCACAAAAGAGAAACAGCCTGTCCAGATGCCCCACCCCTTGCCTCCTTCTGAAACCAGCAACAATGGGCAGCTCAGGGACTAGTGTCAGGGAAACCATATCCCAGGCCCATGTAGGTAGGGCCAGCTCTGTGTCCCACTCCAGCAGGATAAGTCCTTTTAAGCGCGCGGGTGAGGACCCACAGTCAGGCACCCCGTTTTGTATCGGGGTTGCTCTACAACAGAACCTCCTCCCTTCAACTCCCCAAAAGATTTCGGGCCAGATATGGCGGTGGGGGTGGGGGGATGATGGAGGGCAGGAATAGAAAAAAACTGAAAAGGAGGCACCACAAGACCAGAAGAGATTATCAGAAGACATTAGCATAGCCATGGACACAGAAATGGAAACCAAGATCCTTAGGTCCCAAAGCCTAGATTACAAAGCATAAATCCCAAGCAGGGATCAGACTGCTGTAGGGAGTGTCTAGAGCACAGACACAAGAGTAAAGATACGGAGATTGAGGCAACAGACCCCAAAGGTGAAGATATGGAGATTGAGACCTTGTGGAATCTCCTGTCCCTTTCAGATTCTGCAGTTACCCAAAATCAGCAACTAACCTGAAGGCTCACAAGGAGTGACCCCTCCCAAACAGAAGACTATATCAGTACAGTCTCTGCACAGATGAGGGGCAGCACTTCCTCTGCCCACCTGTGCCTATGCTGGTGCCTCTTCATCCACTCTCACCCAGGCTTCCTGCCTGCTCAAGACCTGTAACATGCCGGGTCTGCTCCTCACTGACCTCCCTCAGCGGAGGCTGCTCTCCTCCAAGCCGACTGCCTGCAACAATGCGCCTCTCAGCAAACCTGTCCCTTTCAGGGCAACTCTTCCTGCCTGTTTGTGTCTATGCAACTTTCCTTATTCCTCCATCCCTTTCCCTAATAAACCTGCTCTTTAAATATAACTAATGTCTCTGCCTCGTGGAGAAACTCACCTGGGAAACTCACCGCTTGCTGCAGAAAGGGGAGCTCTGGTGAAACCTTTCCCAGAGTGAACCTGATGAGGTTTTTGGAGTTAGTGCGGGGTCCTTGGGCAAGGTGTCACCAGAGCTCCCCTTTCAGCAGCATGCGGCAAGTTTCTCCACGAAACAGAGACGGCAGTTATATTTAAAGAGCAGGTTTATTAGGGAAAGGGAAAGGGACAGGTTTGTTGAGAGAGGCCTGCATGGTTGCAGATGGGCAACCATAAGGAGCGCTGCCTCCGCTGAGGGAGGTCAGTGAGGAAAAGCCCCGGCATGGGACAGGTCACGGGCAGACAGTAAGCCTGGGTGAGAGTGGGTGAAGAGGCACCTGCATAGGCACAGGTGGGCAGAGGGAGTGCTGCCTCGAGCCTGTGCAGAGACTGTACCTATGTGGTCCTTTTCTGTTTGGGGGGGGGTCACTCCTTGTGAGCCTTCATGTTTGTTGCTGATTTTGGATAACCATGCAGAATCCAAAAGGGACCTGAGATACCAGGATGGGGAGTGGAGATTCCAGAATGGGCCCAATCTCTATATCTTACCCTCAGGTCTGTGCTCCACTCTTATAGCATCTGATCCTGCTTGGGTCTCATGCCTTGTGATAAGGCCCTGGTGCCTAAGGGTCACAACCTCTACAGCTGGGTTAATGGTCATGTTATTTCCCTCTACCGCCACCTCCTTGTGAGTCAGGTTCTAGTCTTGGGGCACCTCCTTTCCAGTCTTTCTATTCTTGTCCTCTATCAAACCCAAGGGCCCCCACACTCCAAACCCACTGACTCCCAAAAACCCCATCACTACGAAGCCATCCGCAGCCTCTACAGCACGACTTCAATCCCTGGCCAGGGAGCTACCCACATGGTTCACCAGACCTCTCCTGTGTTGCCTGCTACTCCCCTCAGCAGTGTAGTTCAGTCATTCTGCCTATACTGCTCCCCAGCACTCTCACCCCCTGCACGTCTGACCTGTATCCCAGTTCTTGTATGCACAATAAACAAATCTTAAAAAAAAAAAAGAAAAACGAATACACATGGCCAAAGTTTTAAAAGGAGAATCAAAAAATTTCAGTGTCTATTACTGTCTTTGGCCACCGGAGGGTTGATTATAAATGGTGCCTCTATAAATTCTAATAAAAAAATCCCCAATTTTGAGATCGCGATCTAACATTTTGGTAATCAAAAACTAGTTCAAAACTTACTGGTTGAATATGAAGCATGCATGCTTTAAGGTTATAATGTTGGGTATCAATACTTTATGTTTAAATGTCTTTATTTTAAAAAGGAAGTGCACAGTATTCAGAAAAAGAGTAATGGACTGAGTCTACATCAAAGAAGGTAAGTTTGCATTTTGATGATTATACCTAAAGTTCTCCTGATAAAATTCTTTTCCAGGAAAAGCCCCAATTGACTTCTCTCTTTCCCCTTGTCCTAGCAAAAATTTCAAGATGATGTCTATAGCCTCAACTGCAAGTTACTTAGCAGTACTGAGTTCCTCACAGGTATGTAGGAAATGTATATGATGTTAAGTCTCTGATTTTTCTTGCTGTTCATCAATCTAACTAGTGCTTTCCTAAGAATGAAATTTGGATTATGGGATTGTTACAATTTGCAACTCTGGAATTAATTTAAAATTCCACTCCTAAAAAAACCCTAAAAACCACAATTGGTATCTCTCTTAAATTTGTTCTCTTATTATTTTGTAAATAGTGGCCAAATTTTGGGCCTCCCCAGTGGCACGGCGGTTGAGTGCTGGGCTGCGAAGCTGCCCGCAGCCTCTGCAGTGCCAGTTCCACCCCGCCGCCAGGGGAGGGTCCCATATGGCAGGCAGACCTCTCCTGTGGCGCTCACTGCTCCCTCAGCAGTGTATTTCGTCAAGTCTGCCTGTTCTGCTCCTCGCTCTGTCTCTGGTGAATTCTCTCACCCTCCTGCGCTTCTGACTGTACCCAGTGCTTGTATGCATAAATAAATAAAAATTAAAAAAAAAAGTGGCCAAATTTCATATAAAACTAAGGTTTAACTAAGTTTAACAATGAGAATTTGTTAAATAATTAAAATCACTTTCTCTAAAATCATTGAGCTTGCAGGTTTACTTTTTGCTTCTTATAAGAAAACTAAAATTTATTTTATTTTAATTTTTTTATTTATTTATACAAGCACTGGGTATAGTCAAAAGCACGGGAGGGTCAGAGAATTCACCACAGTCAGAGTGGGGAACAGAACAGGCAGACCGACGAAATACACTGCTGAAGGGAGCAGTGAGGGTAGCAGGAGATGCCTGCGCACCATGTGGGACCCTCGCCAGTGGCCAGGGATCAAACCGGTGCTGCAGAGGCTGCAGGCAGCTTCACAGCCCAGTGCTCAACCGCTGCGCCACCAGGGGAGGCCCAAAACTAAAATTTAATGTCATCTCACCTAAAAAAATTAAACCAAAATTTAATGTCATCTCACCTAAAAAAATTAAACCAATTAAAACTTATGTTTATGCATGAGTTATCCAGTACAAAGGAGTGATAGCATAACAGTCCTTACTTACAATGTCTTACAATTTAAAAATTAAAAACAAGATGTCCTAACTGTAAATGTAAATAAAGTAAGTTGTGTTAAGGAATGTATTTGAAATGGATATGTTGAGGGTATTGGGAAACATTGAGTGTCAAAATAAAATGGCTGTCTTTAAAAAGAAATGGTATAAAAATAGGAAGGCAAAAGAAAGTGTTGAAGATCTGAGAGGTATCTGAAAAAAAATGTTAGGTGCTCAAATGACTTGCTATGGAAATATTTAAGTTTGGTATCAGTAGTGTACTTATGTAAAACCAAACTTTAATTTTCATCTGTAATAAGGACTCAAGTATTCTTAAAGTGTTCTCACTATTTTTGATAATAAAATTAAGGACTGTTTCTGTCATCTAAAATCTTGGTGCTTTTTTACCCTCAGGCTATGAGAAAAAAATCTTTTCCTATCAGCATTGCTAACCCTTGTCAAAGAAATAGCTCTATTCTTAAAAATCCTTATCACTGAGTAATTAACTATTTTATAAAAATCTGTAAGTCTGTGAATCCTATGACAACTTCTTTGATACCAAAAATTCTAAAACATTAAATTCTATGTCCTAAAAGTGTTAGGAGGAAAGGATGTTCTGAGCTAATCCCATACAGGCTTTGTGGACCCCACCCCCACTCCAGACCAAAGTCATCAAGACATTGGAAAGACAAATCCTGTCACCACCAAAGGAAGGTGGCTGGGACCTGAGGGTGGAGTTAAGCAGCCAGGTTGGGTATAAAAACCAAACACTTGGGCCGTGGGGTCTCTCTCTCTGTTGCTTGCCTCCTGGCTTCAGGGCCCTGATCAGCAGATTGGGTAGGACGCATTTAAAACTTTGTCTCCCACTTTTCTCCTTGAGCTGTACATTTCCTCATTTCCCCTTCCCTTGTAAATAAACCTTTTATTAACCTTTCGCATGTGCCTGCAGTAGAGTATTGATAAGTCCTTTTAAGTGCACGGGTGAGGACCCACAGTCAGGCACCCCGTTTTGTATCGGGGCTGCCCTATAAAAAAAGGACTCCTAAGACAGCCAATAAAAGGGTTTTCCTTTTGGAAAAAAAAACAAATTGGGTCAATCTGGATATATTGATAAAATTCATAGCACATTAAATTTTAGTCTTCCTTCCTATTCCTCTATTAAGAGAGGACATCATAACCAAATTCCAAACTAACAGCCCATTGGCTCTTCTAGCCACTGCTACAAAAGATAGAAATAATACAGGAGCCCAAATTCTCAAATGTAATGATATTTGACTAATAGACCTTACATTCATGTCTCTAAAGACACCTATTCTGCATTAATTCAAGCCTGGGCCCAAAACAGGGTAAATTGTGAAGCATGTAAAAACCCCTTTTATCTGCCATTGCAGTGATGGGAATCCCATCATAAATAAAAGCTGATCATGGACCTGCTTACATCTCCAAAGCCTTTAACTCGTTCCTGCTACAAACTATATTAAACATGTGCTGGAGTCCCTTGTAGCCCTACAAGACCAGTTCAGTTAAAAGAGCCAAGAGGCTCCTTAAAACACAACTTATTAAACAAAAAGCGGGAATCTAGAGAGTAAGATGCCCCCACGGGAACAAATATATAAACCTCCATTTACTTTAAACTTCCTAAATTGCAATCCTCCGTCCTAACAGCTGTGCAGGCATCTCACTCCGGCTGAGTCTGGACTAGACCTGCGGTTTGCACCGACCCCGCTGCCAGGACCAGACTGGCCGGGCCTGTCCCATCCCTGACCCCGGATGGGGGCGCTGCTGTCTGTCCCCGCAGGCACGGGCTGTGCGCCCTGACCAGGAGTTGGGTCCAACAGGGGTCAAACCCGCTCCAGAGACAGCTCAGTGCCAGCTCCCGTGTCTCCCCACAGCCCCAGGTCGCTGGGGACCTGGGCAGCCCCGATCCGCCTGTGCTTTCCGCGCCCGCTTTTCTCCCAAGCTCACCAGCTGCCCTTTGGCTATTTGCAGGTGTAACGAACATATGAAGCTTACAAGTAAAATTGGAAATATAAAGGTGGCTGCGAGCGCTGTGAGTGAAAGAAGCTGAGGCCACATGCTGAGTGGTAAGGACTGATAAAGCAGAGGGTGCCAGAGCCTAAGACTGATAAAGAAGTTAGAAAGGACGGCCTCCCCTGGTGGCGCAGGCTGTTGAGCGCAGCTCTGTGAAGCTGCCCGCAGCCTCTACCGCGCGGGTTCGAAGATGCTTTAGACTTGTAGCAGGCTTTGGGGCCTTGCTCTGGGCCGATCCCATATGATGGAGTTTTACCACGAGGGACGGGTAACTTTGGGTGCTTCATTTAGAAACTGGACTCTTTGCCTTACCTGTATTGTTTCCTAGTTTTTATTAAAGTTCCTTCCCATTAAAGTCTCATATGTTTTGTGTTGATGCGGCGGATGGCAGAACCCATGTAGAATAGGCAGGTTTGCGGGGTTTGGGCTGCCCCTCTCCCTGTCCTATAACAGTTCGATGCCGTGGGCCGGCTGGCGAGGGTCCCACATGGAGCAGCGGACCTCTCCTTCTCGCCTGCTGCTCCCCTCAGCAGTGCATTTCGTCAGTCTGCTTGTTCTGTTTCCCGCTCTGGCTCTGGTGAATCCTCTCATCCTCCCGCGAATCTGGCCTGTACCCCTGTTCTTGTATAAAAATATATGGATAAATTTTTTTGTAGGGGCCCGGGCTTCTGGGAATGTCACCTTCTCGGAATGTCACCGGCCCTGAAGCAAATTGCTGGAGCCACTTAATCCATGCGAAGGGAGGCGCCCAGCGAAAAACCCGGCCAAAAAAAGGAAAAGACCCAGCGGAGAATGACACGTCGCTCGCCCCCCATAAACACCCCGGTGCCTGGTCCTGCGCGCGGTCTCGTTGGGTCCTCAAGTGACTTAGTGAGTCTCCGCCAGGGAGCGCTGCTTATTAAACTTTACTTTTCTTTCCCTCCCCTCTGTCTCTTCCTTCGCCAACTTTACAACTCTTCACTTTTTTTTTTTTTTTTAAAGAAGGTATAAAAGAAGCCGCTACCTGAAGCCGACCCAGCACAGCCCTAACAACCTGCGCGGAGCAGAGGACGCGCCGAGGCTGCTCTTGCGGAGCCCGGGTCGCTGCCCGCTTTGGACTCAGACTCGCTCTGCAGCCGAACCTCTCCTCGCCTGCTCGTCGCTCTCGAACCGACCCGCGCTCCCGGCTCTGCTCCCGCGACCGGTGACCTGCTCCCGACAGCGCACGAGCGGCCAAGCAGCTGCCGCCCCGGCGCGACCATCCGCCCTGGGGCCTCCAGCCTCGAGACTCCCCCAGGCCGGGCCGTCCACGTAGGGAAAGTCCCGGCTAAGACACGTGGGGCCCCTGTCTCGGGTCACTCGGGTCAGAGGAACCAGGGAGCTTGGGGCTGGCGGCCTGCATAGACTCAAGCGTGTCCGTGGCCACTACAGGGTGGATGGAGTCCTCTCCGAGCGCCAGCTTCCGCCTGACGCTCATCGATCGCGCCCGCGACAGCAGGTCTCGGGCCCCTACCTGCCTCTCCGGGCGCCCAGCTGGCGACTCCGCGGGGCGACCCCGCACTCTCCGGCGCTGCGCCTCGACACTCGCTTCCGCTTCTCCTTCCCGCAGGCGGAGGAGCCCGAATCAAGGGGCGGGGGCCGCAGGCTCCGCTGCTCCCTCTGCTCGTCTGTTACCGCAACTTACCGGCGTCGCCAGTTTATCTTGCGTGTCCGGGTTGGAGCAGGGACCAGCGGCTTTTTCTCCCTAATAATTGTTTTTATGGGAGCGCGCACTCCTAGCGTTCCTTCGCCGCCATGACGATCCGCTGACTGTCCCGAGATCCAGACGCTGCGTCACGTCCGCCTCCAGGGAGGGGCCACGAAAGGAGGAACAGGAATCCTGTGGCTCAATGGAGCATCTGCTCCACCCACCTGGGCTGATCTGAAAAAGTTAACCAGTGAAGTAGAAAATACTTTAAAGGTCATAGGGACAACTGAGACCCCAGAAAATTTGTTCATAATGTTAGTTCACATTGTAATAGGACGGTCCCCCAGAAAAGGGAAGGTTCCAGGTTCCCTGCCCCACCCAAGGGAGGGTGGAGCTAAAGAGAAAAGAAGTTGCAGAGGAGACTTCTGAAGGAAGGAAGCAGGATGGAGCCAGAAGGAGACCTGGAGGAGGACGTGGAGCAGAGAGACGCGTGAAGAAACTACGCTTGCCTTTTGGTCCTAGACTGGGTGACACAGATGTGGGTGAGAGGCCCGTGGGGAGGTGACAGTGGCAGTTTTTGTCTTGCTTTTGATTTTGCTCTTTTCCTCCCAGACTTGTCTGGTTGTTTCTGATCCTTTTCTGAGGGTCCCCACTGGAGGGTGGATCCCTGCCCAGGGAGCTGATCCCCAAGGCACAGCAGGGCTTACCTGTCTACCTGTTACTCCCCTCAGCAGTGTATATTAATAGATGCACCTGTTCAGCTCCCCACTCTGTCTCTGGTGAATCTTGTCACCCCCTCACACCTCTGGCCTACACCCCAGTTCTTGTATACATAAATAAATAAGAATAAATCTTTAAAAAAGAAAAGGAAATAATGATTTCACTTTGTCATTATCCCATATGCAGTCATCCAAATCACACCAATTCCTTTATATGAGTACTACGTTAACATTATATAACAAATTATTACCAGAAAATACACAACCTAGAAACTTATAGCCTTAAACTTCAAATCATCAACTCTTCTTAGATGTTTGAAGACATAAAATCACAAATCAGGGCCTCCCCTGGTGGCGCAGGCAGTTAAGCACCACGCTGTGAATCTGTCCGCAGCGCTGGTTCGATCCCAGCCTGCCAGCAAGGATCCCACATGGCAAAGCAGACCTCTCCTGTCGTGCCAGGTGCTCCCCTCATCAGTGCATTTCGTCAGTCTATCTGTTCTGTTCCCTGCTCTGTGTCTGGTGAATCTTCTTACCCTCCCTTGCATCTGGCCTGTGCATCTGGTTCTTGTATAAATAAATAAATCTTAAAAAAAGAAACCCACACAAATCATTTCATATAACAGCATGCAAATTACATAAATTTGTAAGTGGTGGGACAGTCAAACTATTTCCTAGATTTTACCTGAAATGACCATTAGAAGTGCTCAGATTGTATCCACCTAGTTTTGGGGCAATTTGCCTCCTTGAGCCTATGCAGGGGACAATACTAAAATCCATGAATGATCCCCACTGACACTGTGCTGTAAATGGGGATCTGGCTCTTTGGGCCGCAAATGGAAACAAAACACCCGGTGACACTGAGTGATCTCCTCTTTAATCCAGTGTTCTCCCTGTAGCGTGGGGTTCAATCTCCACAAAGTGGGGGGTTCCTCCTTTCTTTTCATGGTTTATTTCTAGTTTGATGCCTTTATGATGAGAGATGATAATTGGAATGGTTTTTTTCTATTTTTTTAAATTTAATTTTATTTTTTTAAAGATTTATTTATTATGCATGCAAGAACTGGGGTATAGGCCAGAGGTGTTGGGGGGGGGTGAGAACTCCCCAGAGACAAAGTGGGGAACAGAACAGGCAGACTGACTGAAATACATTGCTGAAGGGAGCAGTGGGTGAAACAGGAGAGGTCTGCTGCTCCATATGTGTTGCTCCCTGGCCAGGGATCAAACTCCTGCTGCCATGTCTGCAGATAGCTTCATAGGTTGCATTTTACCCTGTAGCGCCACCAGCGAGGCCAGATAGTTGCAATGATTTTTTTTTTTTAAGGTTTATTTATTTATTTATTTATACAAGAACTGGAGTACAGGCCAGATGTGCGGGAGGGTGAGAGGATTCACCAGAGACAGAGCAGGGAGCAGAACAGGCAGACTGACAAAATACACTGCTGAGGGGAGCAGCAGGTGTGACAGGAGAGGTCTGCCGCACCAGGTGGGACCCTTGCTGGCCGGCTAGGATTGAACCATCGCTACAGAGGCTGCAAAGAGTGCGGCGAAGAGTGTGGCGAAGAGCACGGCAAAGAGCTTCATAGTGAGGCGCTCAACCATCTGCGCCACCAGGGGAGGCCCAGTTGCAATGATTTTGAGGGTAATGTATCTGTTGATGTTTATCTTGTGGTCCAACATGTAATCAATTCTGGAGAATGATTAGGCACACTTGAGAAAAATGTGCACTCAGAGTTTTTTGGGTATTGTGTCCTATAGATGTCTGTTAAACCCAAGATGTCTAGGTCTTTATGTAGGGTGCTAATGTCCTTGTTCATTTTTGTCTCATTGATCTGTCCATCGGTGAGAGTGAGGTGTTGATGTCTCCTACTATGTATGTGTTTTCTCTAATGTTTTTTTCAGAGCTGATAATAATTGTCTTATATATGTTGGTGCTCCTTCATTTGGTGAGAACACTCTCACCTCTACGTTTATTGCAGCACTATTTACAATAGGTAAGATTTGGAAACAACCCAAATACCCAAATATAGATGACTGGATGAAAAAGATGTGGTATATACACACAAAGAACACTAGTCAGCAATCCAAAAAGATAAACTCATGCCATTCACAGCAACATGGATGAAACTAGAAGGCATTATGCTCAGTGAAATAAATCCGAAGGAGAAAGAAAATTAGCAGGTGATTTCAATTATAGTAGGAATATAGGAGAGCCAAATAAGGGATCTGGAAAAAAATAATAACATTAATAAATAAATAATAATAATAAATAATAAATAATAATAAATGATAATAACAATAATAAATAAACAGCCAACTATAAATCAGAGACATTCTGCAGGAGAGGGGGAACAAGAGGGATCAAAACAAGGGTGGGAAGAGCACAAGGAACTATGGTGATGGTGCACGGGAGAACTGATGATGGGAATTCTATAGAGACTAGACTTGACCTGAGGAAAGAAAGCAAACATTGTACAAAAATGAACAATGCTGTAAAATATATATAAATAAATAACTTATTAAAAAAAAAGAAACCATTAAGGTGGGAGCCTCCCTGGTTGCACAAGGGTTAAGTCTCAGCACTATTAAGCTATGGCCAGCCACTGCATCATTAGTTTGATCCCTGGCCAGGGTGCTGCCCAAATGGCACAGCAGACCTCTCCTGTCTTGCCTGCGGCTCCCCTCTGCAGTATATTTCAGTAGATCTGCCTGTTCTGCTCCACACTCTGTCTCTGGTGAATCTTGTCAAACCCCACACCTCTGGCCTACCATTTCACTGTGGTGTGGTTATCTCCATGAATGTCCACACCAAGAACTTTATCCAGTTCTTGTATACATACATAAATAAAAACAAATCTTTAAAAATAAAAATTATCATAATAATGGCATATGCCAGGTTCCAGAGGAGAAACTGAGCCACAGATTGCTGACATCATCAGCTCTGAGTCTACCCAGGGGTAGGCCCTGGGGCTCCTGTTTCCGTCAGTGACACTCTGACCTCAGTTTCCTTTCCTCTCTAGCAAGGGGGAGGCTCTAGCAGGGACACACCTCACTCGAAGCTCTGGGTCTCCACAGACAGGAATTGTGGGAGTCTCTCTACTGAGTCATGTACTCCTCCCGAGAGACTGGACAACAGGACCTTGTGATGGGGAGAAGCTACTCCTCGGACACGCCACTGGTGGTGACACTGTCTTATGGGGACACTGCATCCTGGGGTGGCTGAAGGCTTGGGGATGCTGTTGCCACCAGAAATCATGCAGAAATCATTCTTGTCCTTTACACCTGCAGTTTCAATAAGATGAAGGAAGCAAAGGTGAGTTTACTGAAGAATAAGATGGAGGGCTGGAGCCCAGTGCAGTCTCCAGATGCTCTGGCAAAGCTTTTTCAGTTTTAAGCCTCATGATGAGAATTTTATAGAGTCCACAAGGAAAACATTGTACACTTTCGAGGATTTTTACAGAGAACAGCCCATAACAGGTGTCTAGTTAATGCACCTATTTGACCTGTCTGTGCACTGAGGAGCACAAGGAGCCTTATCTCCGGGAGCGGGGGTGTGAGCAGGGCCATCCGCTTGAGCTCTGTCTTTACTGGAAGTTACTGATCTGCGGGGAGACAGCTTTTTGGTGTTGCCGATACGGCTTCTCAGCAAGGCCAGGCCTGCTGAGTCTTGGCTCTTGGGCGTGCGCCCTTAGTTGAGACCAGGCAGATGGACCCTTTTATTGTTGATTTTACTTTACAGTCTAAGGTCTTTCCTGCCCCTGCTCCTTCTTTTCCAAAAGTGCCTGCTTTGTCTAAGTGGCCTTGATGACGTGATAAGCCTCCCTCTCTTTCAGGAGATTTTCTGGAACCAAAGGGGTCCTCTTTCCTGGTCTTGCTCTGCCTCCCTCAGTGCTGCAGGGACTGCTCATGCACGGCCTCTTCTGCATTTAATTGGTGTGACCTTGAGGACGATGGCAGAGGCTGATGTGATAGATCTTCCCTTCCCCACGGTAGTTCTGTATATGTGCTGCCGAAGCGAGCACCCCCACGGTAGTTCTGGTTGGAGCCTCTGTGTCTCCTCTCCCATCTGATGACTCTCAGACTACGGTAGAGGTCCACGGTGAAGGACTGTGGGTGCTTGGGTGGTGGTGTGGGCACCTGCATCTGGGAGGTGTGAGCCTGATCCCTAAGTCATGTACAGGGTCTTATACCAATGACACCTCAATATGAAAAAAGAGGGGGGCAAAGGAAGTAGGATACTTCTCCTAAAAGAAAAAAATAGTCCACCCATTATTCTATATTCACCAAAAATGTCCTTCAAGAGTGAATCAAAATAGGTCTTCAGGAAAAAAAATTTAAAAAGGTGTTCCCAAAGGTCCACCCTGTGGGAAATGGTAAAGGACATTCTCCAGGCTGCAGGCAAATGATACAAGATGGACACTTAGAATCTCAGGAAAGAGGAAGAGCGTCAGGAATGCAAATATCTCACTAAGTGCAAATTACCATCTTTTTTTTTAATCCTTTCTCATTACTTTATAAATATAGTGGTTTAAAATGGGAATTAAACACTCCTCAGGGTTTGTCACCTATAGAGATATATAGCACGAAACACTAACAACATAAAAGACGCACAGAGTAAAGGTGTCTAAATAGTTGTAAGATTTCTATATTGTGTAAACTAACATATAGCAACAGGAAGTGGACTGTTACGTTAAGGATGTGTGATGTCATTCTGGGGTCTACAAGAACAACCGTGCCTCTCCCTAGGTGCTGCCCACAGAGGTGGCAGCCGTCTCCCACCTGCCACCACAGCTGCCCTCAGACCCCTCAGGAGGCCTAGGTTCCTCTAAAAGAGGACCAAGAGCTTCATCCAGCACCAGTCAGACTGACACATCAGAATTAAGGGTAACCGGTAGCAACCCAGGGGCATCGCCAACAGGGCACGCAGAAGGCTCACAGGCCAGGTCTGATGCACAGGGGGGTTTACTGGCTCCCCAGTGGCTCCAGCAAGTTCAGGGTGCACAAAGTCAAGGAGCTGAAAGTGCTGCTGCTGAGCAACCAACTTCCTGTGCTGAGGTCATACCTAGGGGTCTCCTCCAAGGTCTGCAGAGCCACTGTGGAGAGAGCAGCACTGCTGGCGCCCAAGTCACCTAGCCCAACGCCAGGCTGTGCAGCAAGAAGGAAGCCATAATGTGCACATATGTTTTACCTAGGGGTAAAAAGAGAAGATTATTTTCACAGCAGATGATCCACCAATTCTGCCAAAGGCACTGCTTATGCGAGGGGGAACCACTCTTCACTCACAGCATCTGCCGTCACACTCCAGGAGCCGTCAGGCTTCATGGCCTTCTCTGGCTGTGATCTCAGCCACAAGCCCACACACTGCATCCACCCCCAAGATGCATTCATTCTGAGACTGGTGACATAATCTATACTCTTTTGTGGGTAACCACAAAACCCATGGGTACGAACTGCTGTCACTCGGCAGGGTAAGGTAAAAAAGTATCAGGCTTTCCTGCACTCCCACCATTATGACTGATGATGGAGCCCTGTGTTCCTGAATGCATGCCTGATGGTGGGCACTTGGAGTAGGGTGTGAGCATGCTACACCTGGGCCAAGAGACTGAGCATATAAGGCCCGGGTAGCAGAGGATGGTGTAGTGTGTAGTCGCATGGTGTGGAGTACAGAGCAGTGTGGCAGATTGCGACGGCATGTGGCTGAGTATGGCAACATGTGGAGGAGTGCAGTGGCAAACAGTGGAGAACATGAAAACACCAACAGGTCTGCTTGAATTGGTGATGAACCTACCTGGTATGGGATTGTCAATCTACATTTGGTGTAGTTGGCAGGATAATCCAATGCAGACGGGTGTGGAGCCCTCTGAAGATCTCAGGAGGGATTGAGCAGTAGCAGACTGAGACTGTGACAATGCTGGAGGCATCATGGCAGCACAGGATATGGACAAGGTCTGGGAGCTGTGGGACGAGACCTCACCATGGAGGAGCAGATGACCTGCGAGGACCAGCCAATGAACCCTAAGGCAGCAGAATCATTGGGGAAGAAAGGACCATCATTCGGACTTTGCCAGTGCTGATGCAGAGAGAGGCCAATGGACTTGGACTGACAACCCTGCCAGAAGGTGGAGGAACTTTGACAGGTTAATTTTATGTTTTGGGGACCCTGGGGGGAGGATGGTATCATTTCTAAGCCCCAGGAAATGAAAAGGCATGGCCAGTGGACCTTGGTAGAAGAGCCAACAGTTGGCTGAGGGAGGAAGCCCTTGCCATGTTTTCTGCTTTCAGACAGAGGAAAAGCCAAGTTAGAAAGGGACAAGCTGGTGCTGAGATTAGGAAGCCCTGAACTGTTGTTAAGCAGCCCAAGTTTGTTGAAGACCAGTGAATCTCTTAAAATCATGAGTGGGTGATGCCCTGTTCATTGTCGAGTGAGGATGAGGAGATAAGGAACCTGTCTGTAAGGGCAGGAATGGGCACAGGACAGGTTCTCTATGATCTGAGCAGACGAGGCAAAGGAGAAGTCCTGGAGCCCTCGGTGGCTTTTCAGGCTTTTATTGGGATTTTACTGGGTACACAGCAGGCAAGTCTTCACTCTGTCTGGGCTCTCTGCCATTCTCTGATACCCTTGTTCTCTGCTGCTCTCATGGTTCTGCTGGCGTCCCCATGAAGACGCCCTTATAAGCGCAGCCTTAGCCCAGGTGAATCCCATCTACCTATGCCCACACCCTATTTCAGGTGGCCGCCATCAGGCATGCATTCAGGACCACAAGGATCCGTCATCAATCCTAATGGCAGGAGAGCAGAAAAGCCTGATGCTTTTTCACTTACCTACAATGCACCCCCTCAGGGTTTTCTGCCAGACAGTCTATACAAGTTATACACACCTTTCTCTTGGTGAATATGAACACTGCAGCCATGGCCCACAAAAGCAAATGAAATACATCACAATATAACAAAATACAACAGAACACAAATAAGTCCAGGTAGGGCATCAACCTAGTGGCCAAAGACAAGATTATTGGCACCAGTAGATGATCCACTTCTGTTGCCGAAGGCACTGTTTATTCGAGGGGAAACCATCCGACTGTGGTCTTGGCCACAAGCCACACACTGCATCCACCCCCAGGCTGAACTCTCTCTTGGATTGGTGATTCTGTACTCTTTGGGGTTAATCGACCAGTCCTCAGGGTTTTCTGTCTGCGGTCATGTAGGGTAAAGAAAATATCAGGCTTTTCTGCCCTTCCGCCATCAGGATAGATGATGGATCCTTGTCCTGAATGCATGCCTGATGGTGGGCACCTGGAATAGGGTGTGGGCATAGGTAGATGGGATTCAGCTGAGCTAAGACTGTGCTTTTAAGGGCGGCGTCACGGGGGGACGCTAGCAGCACCAGCACCAGCAGCAGCAGCCGCCGCAGCCGAAGCCGAAGCCGAAGCCGAAGCCGAAGCCGAAGCCGAGAAGCAGCAGAACGAACGCTAGAGAGCCCAGATAGAGTGAGGACTTGCTGGGGGCTGGGAGGCCTGCCAGCCTCCCAGCCCCCCAGCCAGCACCCCTGCCTGCCATATGCCTGGTGAACCCCAAATAAAAAACCTGCAAAACTACTGAGGACTCTGACTCCTCTTTACCCGATCTGCATGGGATCAGAAAACCTGCCTTGTGCCCTGTCCTGCCCCTTACAGGTCACTCCAACACTCAGCTTTCATAGCCACCAATGCAACACGCAGACCCCTGCACTCAGGACAACCCATTGCACAAGCACATGGTTGGGATCTGTGGATACAAGCTCCACATGCGGCCTCTCTTGGGTCCCCTCTTCGGCTGTGGGCTCCATCACAAGCCACGTTCTCCACCAGACCCCAGTATGGGTTCCTCAGCTCCTCACCCTCACTTGACAACAAGCAGGGCATCACCCACAGGTGATTTTAAGAGACTCACTGGCCTTCTTCTACATGTTTAAGCGGCTTAACAGCCACTCAGGGCTTCCCAATTTTAGCACCAGCTTTTGCCTTTCTAAGTTTTGATACATCTTGTCTGCCTGGCTGCAGAGAACTTGGTGAGGGCTTTCTCCCTCAGCCAATCGTGGGCTCTTCTACCAAGGTGCACCAGCCATGTCTTAATTTTTTTTTTATCTCCTGGGTTTTACAAATGATACCATCCACTCCCAGGGTCCCAAAAACATAACATTAACTTGCCAAAGTTCCTCTGCCTTCTGGAGGGATTGTCAGTGCAAGTCCATCAGTCCAAATCCATTGGCTTTTCCCTTTGTCTACATTGGGGAGCTCTGAATCATGGTCCTTTTCCCCTGATGATTCTGCTGCCTCAGGGGTCATGGGCTGGTCCTTGGAAGCAGTATCCTCCTCCAGGCGAGGTCTTATCCTGTAGCTCCTGGATCATATCCACCTCCTGTGCCACCATTATGCCTCCAGCGTTGTCACAGGCTCTCGGTCTGCTACTCCTCAGTCCCTCCTGAGGTCTTCTGAGGCTCCATACCTGTCTGCTTCAAATCATCCTGTTGACTATGCCAAATGTAGGGTGTAGGATAAGTGAGAAAGCATCAGGATTTTCTGCCCTCATGCCATTAGGACTGATGATGGACCCTGCGGTCCTGAATGCATGCCTGATGGCGGGCACCTGGAGTAGGGTGTGGGCATATGTAGATGGGATTCACCTGGGCTAAGAGTGGGCTTATAAGGGCACCATCATGGGGACTCCAGCAGAAGCAGAGCAGAGAGCAGAACCACAAGAGAGAGCAGAGAAGCAGAGCAGAGAGAACGTGACAGAAGGCCAGAGAGCCCAGAGTGAACACTTGCTCCCAGCACTCCTGCCTGCTATGTACCTGGTAAATCCCAATAAAAGCCTGAAAAGCACTGAAGGCTCCAGGACTCTCTAGGACTCCTCCTTTACCCCGTCTGCTTGGTCATAAAAGACCTGCACTATGTCCTGTCCCACCCTTACATAGAAGCAGGAAGACACGGAGCAGGATCTCTATGACCCGAGCAGATGGGGGTAAAGGAGGAGTCCTGGAGCCCTCGGTGGCTTTTCAGGCTTTTATCGAGATCTTACTGGGTACACAGCAGGCAGAGGTGCTGGGGGTCAGGAGGCTGGCAGGCCTCCCAGCCCCCAGCAATCTTCACTCTGTCTGGGCTCTCCGACATTCTCTGATGGCCTTGTTCTCTGCTGCTCTCATGGTTCTGCTGGCATCCCCATGAAGCTGCCCTTATAAGCTCAGTCTTAGTCCAGGTGAATCCCATCTACATATGCCCACACCCTATTTCAGGTGCCCGCCATCAGGCATGCATTCAGGACCACAAGGATCCATCATCAATCCTAGTGGCGGGAGGGCAGAAAAGCCTGATGCTTTTTCACTTACCCTACACCATCTTTAGGGGATGGGTAGGGAACATGGCTTGTGGTGAAGCCCAAGACAAAGAAGGACCCAAGAGAGGCCGCATGTGGAGCTTGTATTCACAGATCCCCAACCCATTTGCATGTGCAATGGGTTGGCCTGAGTGCAGGGGTCTGCTATGAAAAGCCCAGTGTTGGAGTGATGTAGGGTAAGGTAAAAAATATCAGGCTTTTCTGCCACCCTGCCATTAGGACAGATGACGGAACCCTGGAGTCCTGAGTGCATGCCTGATGGCGGGCACCTGGAATAGGGTATGGGGCTCTGTAGATGGGATCCTGCTGGAGATCAATTCCAGCTAGATGTCGTGTCAGGAGTCTCAGAAAGGAGAGGACGGCGTCGTGAAATCTTGGGGGACTGAGGGGAAGTGGAGTGAGGTAGATGAGGTAGTGAGGAGACAATGACAAGTATCTCTCTGGTGCAAGTATCTCCTACTGAGGGTCTCAGCAGGTCTTTATACCTTAAGGTGAGAGGTGAGATGACATCAGCATAAGCATCAAAGCAGAACAGAGACAATCATGACATATTTTCTCATGAACATGCAGAAACCCTCTTGATCTCATACTACAAAAGGACACTTCTTTAATCTGATTAAGAAAAACAACAGGGACAATTACTCTCCTTAGTACAACTCATTTTCTAACATAATCAATTGTCCAAGACAGTACAATGTTTAGTAACAATCAATCATCCTGTCAAGCCTTCCTAATTTCGGAGTGGACATGAAAGTCCATTGTTATGCTATATTACTAAAATCAACCCATTTCCTAGCACTCAATTAATCTAGCCTATTTATCAATTACTTCCAAGTAGTCTAAAGTAACTCATCAATACTGTTTAGTTCTACAGGAAACTAATTTTTAACTAGAAATTCCTAACCTCCACACAACCTGCAAACTGTTAACCCTTCGCATACACCAGGAGATGTACTGTTGCCACAAATACGTACCCCCCCAGGTTAGAGTATGGCTTCCAAGCACAGCTGGTCCCGGGCAGCTTGTTCTCCATAGTTCTCAGGGCCAAAACATTTCTTTCCTAACTATACATTTAGCACTTTGTACTTTCTTTGATACTGATGCAAGTGCAAGAACAATAAATCAATTAACGTCTAGGTCCGAATTGGGTTTTCACAGGCCAATTAATAACTAACTTACTTCAGCATTAACCAAGAACAAAGAGGAGAGCTTTAGCAGACATTGCCATGGAGACTCCCTAGTTCAGATCTTCTTGGGAAGTGCAAGAACTCCCCTCTTCTGGGAAGTAAAACATCCCTCTTCTGGGGAGCACAGGAACTCCCCTCTTCTCAGGAGGCTCCCCCAATGGCCAGACCCTGTCAAGAGATAGCATGGGTAGTGCAGCCTGCCGCAATTCCCCCTTTTTTGTTTTTGGCCAACATTTGCATTGTTTTTAATTCAATATTAGTTTGCTTGATAGCACGAAAAAACAATTGTAAGGTCAGGAACAGACACGGTGCAGGTTTTCTGTGATCCAGTCGACCAGGTAAAGGAGGAGTCAGAGTCCTCAGTGGCTTTTTACAGGTTTTTACAGGGATTACCAGGTACATGGCAGGCAGGGGCGCTGGCAAGTCTTTACTCTTTCTGGGCTCTCCGGCATTCACCCTGCTTCTCTGCTCTTGGCTTCTCTTTAAGCTTCTGCTGGTGTCCCTGTGACACCACCCTTAAAAGCCCAGTCTCAGCCCAGGTGAATCCCATCTACCTATGCCCACACCCTATTCCAGGTGCCCGCCATCAGGCATCCATTCAGGACCACAAGGATCCATCATCTATCCTGATGGCGGGAGGGCAGAAAAGCCTGACATTTTTCCTTACCCTACAGTCCACCCCTCAGGGTTTTCTGCCATAAAATCTACATATATGCAATTTTGTTTCATGGCAAACATAAACAATGCAGCCATGGCCCATAGAAGCAAATACATCACGCTATAACAACAAAATACAACAAAACACAAATAAGTCCAGGAAGGGCCCCAACCTAGTGCAAAAGACAATTATTGGTACCAGCAGATGAGCCACCAAATCTGCTGCCGAAGGCACTGCTCATACGAGGGAGGGAATCACTCACGGCATCTACTGTAACACGCCAGAAGCCGTCAGGCTTCCTGGCCTTCTCTGGCTGTAGTCTCGGCTACAAGCCACAACATAAAAGACGCACAGGGTACAGGTGTATAAATGGTTGCAAGATTTCTATATTGTGTAAACTAACATATAGCAACAGGAAGTGGACTGTTATGTGAAGGATTGTGATGTCATTCTGGAGTCTACAAGAACAACCGTGCCTCTTGCTAGGTGCTGCCCACAGAGGTGGCAGCCATCTCCCACCGGCACCACGGCTGCCCTCAGACCCCTCAGGAGGCCCAGGTCCTCTAAAAGAGGACCAAGAACTTCATCCAGCACCAGTCAGACTGACACGTCAGAACAAAGGGTACCCAGCAGCAATCCAGGTGCATCGCTAACAGGGCATGCAGAAGGCTCACAGGCCAGGTCTGATGCGCAATGGGGTTTACTGGCTCCCCAGTGGCTCTAGCAAGTTCTTGGTGCACAAGGTCATGGAGCTGGAAGTGCTGCTGCTGAGCAACCACCTTCCTGTGCTGTGGTTGCACCCAGGGGTCTCCTCCAAGGGCTGCAAAGCCACTGTGGATAGAGCAGCGCTGCTGGTGCCCTAGTCACCCAGCCCGACACTTGAGTCACCCAGCCCGACGCCAGGCTGCGCAAGGAGAAGGAAGCCAGAATGTGCACATGTGTTGGGCAAATAAACCATGAAACCCCCAAATGAAAAGAAAACTGAAAAAAAAGCTGATAGGATATTAAAATAGAATGCTAGAAAAAGGATCAATTTTAATAATCACCTTTATTTTGAAGGACACTTTCACAGGATACAGAATTCTTGTTGGGCCTCTTTACTAGAGGACCTTAAATCTGTCCCTCCAGGATCTCTGGTCTCTGCTGTTTCTATAAGAAACCACCATTAATCACATTGTTGCTCCCTGTGCATAGTCACCTCCATGTTTGCAGCAAACTACTCCAAAGCCAGGCAGCTGAAAACAATAGAGGTTTGGTATCTCACACATGTCTGTGCGTGAGTGGTCAGGAGTGGCCTCACTTGGTGTCTACAGCCCCGGGGCTCACAGGCTGCAGTCAGGGTCTCGGCCAGAATGGAAAAGTTCTAAAGCTCATTCACGTGACTTTTGGGGAACAGCCTCATTTCACTGTGGTGAGGTTATCTCCGTGAGTGTCCACACCACGGAGAGTGGCAGGTGACTGGCCCAGAGAGTGGCCATGGGAAGACACCATAGTGCCTTTTGAGCCTGAAGTTTGTTTCATTCATGAGCCAGTTGTCCAGCCACCCTCATGGGAGGGGAATTGGTCTGGACCTCTTGAGAATGAAAACATTTGTGGACATTTGGAAACCACCACTGGTCAAATACTTACATTCCTCTGTAAAAGGGAGCAAATATTGCTGACACCTTGTGAGAGTGGGGAGGCTTGACTCCAGTGAACTCCACAGAGAAATCAGGTTGAATTCCAAATACATGAAAGATATAAGATTTAGCACATCTAGAATCTATGTTACTTTCCTGGGGGTACCTTTCCCTCCCCCCATGGACCAGTGCCTGGACCCCAGGGAAGCCTGCAGTGTGCGCAGCTGCTGTGCTCTCTCCTCCAGCGTCCTCATGCTGCGCCTTTATCTTGGGTTTGAAGGATTTAACCCGCATCTGTGAGATTGAAAGGTCAACCAAGATTTGGGCAGTTTTTACTCCAATTGCGTGGCTCACTCTCTCGGTGGTTGCCTTGCTCCTGGCTTTTACCCCAAATTTCCAAATCTCTGTCCAGCCTCAAAGTCCCACCCTCAACATCTCAATCCAGTAAGATTTTTGCGTTGGACAGCCTGAGCTTTGTGTGGAATGGACAAGTCCTCAGTGAAAGGTGGAGACTCACCGATTTCACCAGGATCAGTCTGTCTCTTTCAAGGGAAAAGTACCTCTAGGTCCTTTTGGCTTCTCTAGTAGTTTTCTTGAGTGCCCTACAGCTGAGCACAGTTTGTATTTAGATTTGATTGCAACCCTTCTGCTCTCTCAGGTTTATATTTTCCCTGGAATGTCCAGCTGCTCTGCTCTGCCCTTGAGACACTGGGCAGCAGGGTCTGCGGGGGAGGAGAGCACCCTCGGGTGAGAAGGCTGCGCATTGTAGTTTCCACTCATGACAGGATCTCTTCAAGATGAAATTTCTTCCCATATTCCTGCTGCCTTGGTTTATTTTTCTGGTTACTTCAAATATTTATTTTTATAATTTTGTTCAATTGTTGTAATTATCTTGTGCCAAAGACTTGCTCAAACTGTTATTTTGTACTTTAAGATATCAATTTTTTAAATTTATTTCAATATTCTGTAGTTCAATTTTGTGCAGCTTCTCCCCTCATGTGTATTCCCCATAGCTCTTCCCAGCACCTGGGAACACTCACCATAGCCGTGTGCTCTTCCTTCCCCTGGTTTGAACCCCCTTCCTGCCCTCCCCTGCTGTATGACTCTGATCTATAGTCAGCTTCCAACTTTTGTCTTGTCTTGATGTCTTGTTTAGTTTCTCTATGTGCCACATATAAGTGAAGCATCCTATATTTATCTTTGTCCTTTTCACTTATTTTGCCTAGCATAATCCCTTCCAGTGTCATCCATTTTGCCTCAAATGACATGAGTTTGTCATTTTTGATTGCTGAGTAATATTCCATTGTGTATATATACCATACCTTTTGATCCAGTCCTCTGCTTGGAACATTTGGATTGTTTCCATATCGTGGCTATTGTAAATAGCGTTGGAATAAACATAGGAGTGCAGGTTTTCTTTCAAATTAGTGTGTCCTAGGTATTAGGGTAAATTCCTAAGAGTGGAATTGCTGGATCATATGGCAGATCCATTTTTAGTGTTTAGAAAAACTCCACACAGCTTTCCATAGTGGCTGCACCAGTTTACATTCCCACACTTGCTGAACCTCTCCATTCTGCCATCATCGGCAGTCCCACTTGACAGAGGATTTGGGGGAAAAGGTCACAGCCCATGATTTGATCATGTGAGGCTAATGTTCACCCAGGCACCAGGATCCCTATGTGGGTTCTCAAACTGACATGAGACTAGACCAGAGTCTGAGAAGCACAGAATTCCCTAGGAACCACTGACCATGCACAGCCAGCACAACAACGGAGGACGGTCCCTCTGGCCTCACTGTAGTTTGGAGGCAGCACCTACAGACTGAGGATGCTCCTGCATTATCTAAGTCACCAGAAATATAGTCAAATTTGAAAGGAGCCCTGGAAGTGGTTAGCTCAAATCTGAAACAGTCTGCATTGCCCTCATCCTCCCCAAACCATGAAATCGCAGGCGTCTTATCAATCTGACAGATGCTTGTGGGCTTCGACAGTGAGAACCCCCATTGCTCATGGGTTCTGGGCCTCTTCAATCGGGATCCCTCCACCTCTGAGTAGTCCCTGCATTTTCAGAAGTGACTGCCTAATCACATGGGTCAGGATCCTAATGAATACTGTAGTGCCAGGAAGGCACAGAGCAGTTTTCTATGATTCGGGCAGAGGGGTAGAGGAGGGATCTGGAACCCTTGGGGGCTCTCTCTGGCTTTACTGAACTTTCTACAAAATTTGTAGTGAGGTGACCGGGTATGGGGCAGGCAGTGGAGGCCGGGGTCAGGAGGCTGGCAGGTGTCCCAGCCTCAGGTGAATCTTGACTCTTTCTGGGCTCTCTGGTGTTCTCTTGTGGTCTCTCTGCTGGTCTCTACTGCATGGCCCTCCGTGACACCACCCTTATATGCTTAGTCTTGTCTCAGGTGCTCATGCACGCCCGCACCACACTCCAGGTGCCGCCATCAGGCACGTGTTTAAGCCCACACGTGTCAATCATGGATGCTAATGGCAGAAAAAAACCTCATCAATTCCATATACTCTACAATCCACCCCCTCAGGGTTTTTCACAGTACAATATACACAATAGTTTTCCTTGGCAAATATGAACACTGTAGCCATGACCCACAAAAGTAAACAGTACAACTGAATATAGCAATGCAACAAAATACAACAGAATGCAACTAAGCCCAGGGAGGGCACCAACCTAGGGGTAAAAAGACAAGATTATTGTCGCAGCAGATAATCCACCAATTCTGCCAAAGGCACCGCTTACGTGAGGGGGGACCACTCTTTACTCACGGCATCTGCCATCACACTCTAGGAGCCGTCAGGCTTCATGGCCTTCTCTGGCGTGATCTCAGCCACAAGCCCACACACCTCATCCACCCCCAAGGTGCACTCATTCTGAGACTGGTGACACAGTCTATACTCTTTTGTGGGTAACCACAAACCTCAGGGTATGAACTGCTGTCACTGGCACAGTAAGGTAAAAATTACCAGGCTTTCCTGCACTCCTGCCATTAGGATTGATGATGGATCCCTGCAGTCCTGAATGTATGCCTGATGGCGGGCACATGGAGTAGGGTGTGAGCATGCATAAAGTGGCTACACCTGGGCCAAGAGACTGGGCATATAAGGCCTGGGCAGCGGTGGATGGTGTGGTGTGGAGCAGCGTGGTGTGGTGCCGGGGACCAGCCTCTGGCAAAATGTCGGGTCAGGGGTTCCTGAAAGGATGAGACGGCATCGGCGAATACGAAAGGACTGAGGGGAGGGTATGAGGCAGAATGAGGAGACACTGACACTTGGTGAGGTGCTAGTATCTTCTGCTGAGAGGCTCAGCAGGTTCTTTATTTATACATTTTTTGCAAGCAGTGAGATGACATTGTCATGTGCATAGAAACAGAGCAGAAACAATCAGTGCATCCTTTTTCCATAGACTTTTGGCCACTACGTGCTCTCAGCAAGAAGGCAACCTTCAAGGTTAATAAAAAAACTAAGCCTTACACTAGAACTCATTGTTTCAGCTAAACAATAACCTAAGACAGTTGATAGCTGCCAGTACATCCCTATCAGCTAAAGCCTAAGCAAGAAAAGACTTTTCTTATTCTCATGGCCTTCACAGCAGGGGCTGGCTGCTCCTCAGCTATCAGAACTTTTTCTACCTAGAAACTCCTTAACTCAAATAGCTTCATTTAAAAACCTTCCCAAGAAACTTCAAGGAAGGCAAAAGAAGGACCTACTATAATAGTTGTATTGTAATGCTTGTGAGGCATGTTCAATAACTTGTCTCTCATTGTCAAGTGGGCCAAATTGTTTAATAATTAGTTTCTAACAGATAATTTTCCGTTCGGTTTATTTGCAGTATACTGATGCATATAATATAGTGCCTAATGTACTTTTTGGGAAATTTATCTCCTTTTACGACCAAGAACAAAAAGTGAAGGGATGTTAGATCTTCAGCCCCACGGTGTGAGGCACAAGGAATCTTCGGCCCCACGGTGTGAGGCCCTTTAGCTTCGGCCCCACAGTGTGAGGCCCTTTGAGCTTCGCTGCTTGCCAGTGTCTTATCTGGCTGGGGCATCAAGGCCTCCTGCAGCAGTGTGGAGTACAAAGCAGTGTGGCAGAGGGCAACGGCATGCGGCTGAGTGTGGCAGCATGTGGGGGAGTACAGTGGCAAACAGTGGAGAACATGAAAACACCAACAGGTCTGTTTGATTTGGTGATGAACCTATCCGGTATGGGATTGTCAAACTACATTTGGTGTAGTTGGCAGAATAATCCAATGCAGACGGGTGTGGAGCCCTCTGAAAATCTCAGGAGGGATTGAGGAGTAGCTGACTGAGACTGTGACAATGCTGGAGGTGTCATGGCAGCACAGGAGATGGACAAGGTCTGGGAGCTGCAGGACAAGACCTCACCTTGGAGGAGCAGATGACCTGCGAGGACCTGCCAATGACCCCTGAGGCAGCAGAATCATTGGGGAAGAAAGGACCATGATTCAGACTTTGCCAGTGCTGATGCAGGGAGAAGCCAATGGACTTGGACTGACAATCCCACCAGAAGGTGGAGGAACTTTGACAGGTTAATTTTATGTTTGGGGGCCCTGGATCATTTGTAAACCCCAGGAGATGAAAAGGCATGGCCAGTGGGCCTTGGTAGAAGAGCTCACAGTTGGCTGAGGGAGGAAGCCCTTGCCAAGTTTTCTGCCGCCAGGCAGAGGAAAAGCCAAATTAGAAAGGCAAAAACTGGCGCTGAGATTAGGAAGCCTGAACTGCTGTTAAGCAGCCTAAGTTTGTTGAAGACCAGTGAATCTCTTAAAATCATGTGTGGGTGATGCCCTATTCATTGTCAAGTGAGGATGAGGAGCTAAGGAACCTGTCTGTAAGGGCAGGAATGGGCACAGGGCAGGTTCTCTATGATCTGAGCAGATGGAGCAAAGGGGAAGTCCTGGAGCCCACGGTGGCTTTTCAGGCTTTTATTGGGATTTTACAGGGTACACAGCAGGCAGGAGTGCTGGGGGGCAAGGAGGCTGGCAGGCCTCCCAGCCCAGCAAGTCTTCACTCTGTCTGGGCTCTCTGCCATACTCTGATACCCTTGTTCTCTGCTGCTCTCGTGGTGCTGCTGGCGTCCCATGAAGCCGCCCTTATAAGCGCAGCCTTAGCCCAGGTGAATCCCATCTACCTATGCCCACACCCTATTTCAGGTGGCCGTCATCAGGCACGTGTTCAGGACCACAAGGATCCATCATTTATCCTAATGGCGGGAGGGCAGAAAAGCCTGATTTTTTTCACTTACCTACAATGCACCCTCTCAGGATTTTCTGCCAGACAGTCTATACAAGTTATACACACCTTTCTCTTGGTGAATATCAACACTGCAGCCATGGCCCACAAAAGCAAATGAATACATCACAATATAACAAAATACAACAGAACACAAATAAATCCAGGTAGGGCATCAACCTAGTGGCCAAAGACAAGATTATTGGCACCAGCAGATGATCCACCACTTCTGCTGTCAAAGGCACTGCTCATTCAAGGGGGAGGAAGCCACAAGCCACACACTGCATCCACCCCCAGGCTGCACTCACTCTCGGATTGGCGATTCTGTACTCTTGGGTTAATCAACCAATCCTCAGGGTTTTCTGTCTGCGGTCACTCCAACACTCAGCTTTCATAGCCACCAATGCAACACACAGACCCCTGCACTCAGGCCAACCCATTGCACATGCACATGGGTTGGGGATCCGTGAATACAAGCTCCACATGCGGCCTCTCTTGGGTCCCCTCTTTGGCTGTGGGCTCCACCATAAGCCACATTCCCCACTCGTCCCCCAAGGACGGGTTCCTCAGCTCCTCACCCTCTTTTGACAATGAGCAGGACATAACCCACAGGTGATTTTAAGAGACTCACTGGCCTTCTTCCACATATTTAAGATGCTTAACAGCTGCAGGGCTTCCCAATTTCAGCACCAGCTTTTGCCTTTCTAAGTCCTGATACATCTTGTCTGCCTGGCTGCAGAGAACTTGGTGAGGGCTTTCTCCCTCATCCAGTCATGGGCTCTTCTACCAAGGTCCACTGGCCATGCCTTAATTTTTTTTATGTCCTGGGGTTTACAAATGATACCATCCACCCCCAGAGTCTCCAAAATATAACATTAACTTGCCAAAGTTCCTCTGCCTTCTGGTGGGATTGTCAGTGCAAGTCCATCAGTCCAAATCCATTGGCTTTTCCCTTTGTCCACACTGGGGAGCTCCGAATCATGGTCCTTTCTTCCCCGATGATTCTGCTGCTTCAGGGGTTGTGGGCTGGTCCTCGCAGGCTGTCTCCTCCTTCAGGTGAGGTCTCATCCTGTAGCTTGTCGACCTTATCGACCTCCTGTGCTGCCATGCTGCCTCCAGTGTTGTCACAGGCTCTCGGTCTGCTACTCCTCAGTCCCTCCTGAGGTCTTCTGAGGCTTTATACCCATCTGCTTCAAATCATCCTGTTGACCATGCCAAATGTAGGGTGTAGGGTAAGTGAAAAAGCATCAGACTTTTCTGCCTTTCTGCCATTAGGACGGATGATGGACCCTGCGGTCCTGAATGCATGCCTGATGGCGGGCACCTGGAGTAGGGTGTGGGCATATGTAGATGGGATTCATGGACTAGATTCACAGGAATGGCCACTGAGCAGGTTTTTGATCCAGCAGACTGGGTAAAGGAGGAGTCAGAATGCTCAGTGGTTTTTTGCAGGCTTTTCATTGGGATTACCAGGTACATGGCAGGCAGGGTGCTGCCGGAGGCTGGCAGGCCTCCAGCCCCCAGCAAGTCTTCACTCTATCTGGGCTCTCTGGTGTCCCTCTCCCTCTCCTCCCCCTCCCTTTCCCCCTCTCCCTCTCTTGGCTTCTGTTGCTTCTCTGCTTCTGCTGGCGTCCCTTGAGGCCGCCCTTAAAAGCCCAGTCTTAGCCCAGGTGAATCCCATCTACATAAGCCCACACCCTACCCAGGTGCCCGCCATCAGGCATGCATTCAGAACCGCAAGAATCCATCATCTATCCTGATGGCGGGAGGGCAGAAAAGCCTGACATTTTTCCTTACCCTATAGTCCACCCCCTCAGGGTTTTCTGCCATATAGTCTTCATATATACAATTTTCTTAGCAAACATAAACAATGCAGCCATGGCCCACAAAAGCACAATATAATAATAAAATACAACAAAACACAAATAAGTCCAGGCAGGGCCCCAACCTAGTGCAAAAGACAATTATTGGTACCAGCAGATGAGCCACCAAATCTGCTGCCGAAGGCACCACTCATATGAGGCAGGGGAATCACTCACGGCATCTACTATAACACACCAGGAGCCATCAGGCTTCCTGACCTTCTCAGGCTGTAGTCTCGGCTGCAAGCCACACACCGCATCCACCCCCAGGATGCACTCGCTCTGGGATTGGCGATTCTATCCTGTTGGGGTAATCGCCAACCCTCAGGGTTTCTGTCTGCAGTCGCTCCAACACTCGGCCTTCATAGCCACCCATGCTACTCACAGACCCCTGCACTCAGGCCAACCCACTGCACAAGCACATGGGTCGGGGATCCAAACTCTACATTCAGCTTGGGCTCCACCCCAAGCCACGTTCCCCACCCATCCCCCAAGGACGGGTTCCTCAGCTCCTCACCCTCACTCAACAACGAGGAGGGCATCACCCACAGGTGATTTTACGAGACTCACAGGTCTTCAGCATACTCAGGCTGCTTAACAGCCACTCAGGGCTTCTCAACTTAGCATCAGCACCAGCTTTTGCCTTCTCAGTTGGCTTTTCTCCTCCACCTGGCTGCTGGGCATGCACAGGCTGCTTTTGGCCATCAAGGCCCACTAGCCACCCCCAGATTCCCATTTCCTGGGGTGTACAAATAATAGCATTCCTCCCCCAGGGTCCACAAACAACTTGCCAAAGTTCCTCCGCCTTCTGGCGGATTGTCAGTCCAAGTTAGTC
>NW_023602073.1:47882410-47898341 GCF_014898055.3 Talpa occidentalis | reverse complement strand
AATGAACATGATGTTAAGTCTCTCTGATTTTTCTTGTTTTTCATCCAATCTATCTAGTGCTTGCTCTAAGAAAGAAAGTTGGTTTATGGATTATTACAATGTCAACTCTGGAATTAATTTAAAATTCCAGTCCTAAGAAAAACTAGCAGCTACAACTGGTATGTCTCTCTTAAATTTGTTCTTTTGTCATTATTTAAATGGTGCCAAATTTCATACAAAACTAGAGGTTTTACTAAGTTTAGCAATGAGAATTTGTTAAATAATTAAAATCACATTTCTCTAAACCATTGAGCTTCAGGTTTACTTTTTTGCTTGTTATTATGAGAAACTAAAATTTAATATCATCTCACCTAAAAAAAAATAAATCAATTAAAATGTGTTTATGTATGAATTATCCAGGGTAACAGGGTGGTACCCAGGAAAAAGGGAGGTTCCAGGTTTCCTGCCCCACCCAAGGGAGGGTGGAGCTGAGCATGAGAGAAGAAGCTGCAGAGGAGACTGAGGCAGGAAGGTAGGAGGATGGATCCAGAAGGAGACCTGGAGGAGGCACATGGAGCAGAGAGACATGTGAAGAAACTGCGCTTGGCTGGACTGGGTGACACAGATGTGGGTGAGAGGCCCGAGGGGAGGTGACAATAGCAGCTTTTACCTTGGTTTTGATTTTGTTCTTTTCCTCCCAGACTTCTCTGGTTGTTTCTGATCCTTTTTTGCGGGTCCCCACTGGAAGTCACTTTAGATTGTGGCAGCTTTCGGCCTTGCTCTGGGCCAGTCCGTTTGGTTGGACTTTTACCACAAGGGAATGGGTAACTCTGGCTGCTTGATTTAGAAACTATATTCTTTGTTTTTTCGCATTTTTCTCTAATTGTATTAAAGTTCCTTTCCATTAAAGATCTTCTATGTTTTGTCCTGATGTGATGGATGGCAGAACCTATTTAGAGCAGGCAGGTTTGGGGTTTCTGGAGGCCCTCTCCCTGCCCTGTAACACCAGTACAAGGAATGATAGCATAACAGCTCTTACAATGTCTTACCATCTAAAAATTAAAAACTGGGATGTCATAACTCTAAATGTAAATAAAGTGAGTTGTGTTAAGGAATGTATTTAAAATGGATATGGTGAAGGTATTGGGAAACATTGAGTGTTAAAATAAAATGGCTCTTAAAAAGAAATGGTATAAAAATAGGAGGAAAAAGAAAGTATTGAAGGTCTGAGAGAGGTATCTGAAAAAACGTTAGGTGCTCAAAATCTTTTCTCATCAGCATTGCTGAACCTCATCAAAGAAATAGCTCTATTCTTAAAAATCCTTCTCACTCTGAGTAATTAACTATTTTATAAAAATCTGTAAGTTTGTTAATCCTATGACAACTTCCTTGAGACCAAAATTCTAACATATGAAAGTCTTTAGACATCCTGCAGGGAGGAGGAGGGAGAGAGATCATAGGGAGGGAGGGAAGAGCACAGGAGACTGAGGTGATGGTGCACGGGTGCACTGGTGAAGGAAATTCTATGGGACTACACCAGCGGTGGGGAAGCAAATATTGTTTAAATATGAACAATGATGTAAAAAATAAAATATATATTAAATAAATAAATAAATAAATAAATTCAATAATAATAATATTAAGGTCTTTGTCCTAAAAGGACTCCTAATGTTAGGGGAAAGGATGTCCTGAGATAATCTCATACAGGCTTTGTGGACTCCACCCCCCACTCCAGACCAAAGCCATCAGGACACTGGGAAAGACAAATCCCATCACCACCAAAAGGAGGGTTGCTGGTACCTGAGGGCAGAGTTAAGCAGCCAGGTATGGTATAAAACCAGACACGTGGGCCTTGGGGCTCCCTCTCTTGGCTTCAGGGCTCTTGGCTCTTCGCAAGCTCTCAGTGTGCCACTGGGATTCCATTGGATTCCAGGTCAGTGGAATGGGTAGGACACATTCATGAGTTTATCTCCCTCTTTTCTCCCTGAGTTTTTCGTTTCTTCATATTCCCTTTCCTTGTAAATAAACCCTTTATTAACCTTTTGTGTGTGCCTGCAGTTGAGTATTAAAAGTCCCTTTCAAGCACGCGTGAGGACCCATAGTCAGGCAACCCGTTTTATATCAGGGTTGCCCTGTAACACTAAGACGGCAATAAAAGTGTTTTCCTTGTAAAAACAAATTGGTCAATCTGGGTATATTGATAAAAATACATAACACATTAAATTTTAGTCTTCCTGAGTATTTCCTCTATGGGGACAGGATATCATAACCAAATTCCAAACTAACAGTCATTGGCTCTTCTAGCCACTGCTACAAAGGTAGAAATAATATAAAAGCCCCAGTTGTCAATTTGACAAATAGACCTTACATTCATGTCTCTAAAAACACCTACTCTGCATTAATTCAAGCCTTGGCCCAACAGGGTAAACTGGTAAACGTCAAAAAAACATGATCCATTATCAGTTTTCATTTGTGATGTGATTCCCATCGCTGCAATGGCAGATAAAAAGGTGTTTTTTAAGTGTTAATAGAGGGCCTCCCTGGTGGCACGCATGGAGTTAAGGCACAACCTATGAAGCTGTCTGGAACGCTGTAGCTCAAGCTCCATCCCTGGCCAGATGTCCCAGCAGACCTTCTCCTGTCTCACCCGCTGCTCCCTCAGCAGTATATTTCAGTCATGCTGCCTGTTGTGCTCCCCACTCTGTCTCTGGTGAGTCCTCTGGCTGGACCTAGTTCTTGCATGCATGCATAAATAAATCTTAAAAAAAAAAAAAAACACAACTAATAATGGCCCTGCTTACATCTCCAAAGCCTTTAACTCTTTTCTGCTACTTTGGAATATTTAACATGCGCCTACAGGACAAACCACAGTTAAAAGAGCCAAAAGGCTCCTTAAAACACAACCTATAAATAAAAAAAGGGGACTCGAGAGAGCAAGTTGCCCCCACGGGAACAAATACATAAAGCTCCATTTACTTTAAACTTCCTAAATCGCAACCCCTCCGCCCTAACAGCTGTGCAGGCATCTCACTCTGCTGAGTCTGGACGAGACCTGCGGTTTGCACCGACCCCGCCGCCAGGACCAGACTGGCCGGGCCTGTCCCATCCCTGACCCGGGTGGGGGCGCTGCTGTCTGTCCCGCAGCACGGGCTGTGCGCCCTGACCAGGAGTTGGGTCCAACAGGGGCGAACCCTGCTCCGGACACTCACCCCAGTGCCGGCTCCGCGTCTCCCCACAGCCCCAGGGCGCGGGCGGGACCTGGGCAGCCGCACCCGCCGGGGCTTCCGCGCTCCGCTGCCCTGGCTGTTGGCGGGTCTCCGCGGGTCCCCGCCTTGTTCTGGGGGCGCCGAGTCTGGGATTCCCGGCGCCGTTCGCTCACGGCCTTGGCGGTCCCCGCACGAACCCGCACGTTTCCCCAGTTCCAGGCCGCGGACTGGGTGCCTGAGGGTCCCTGTGCTCACGGTGGCGGGTCCCTGGTTTGTTTTTGTTTATTTCTCCTCTGCAGGGCGGGGTTTCCAGGCTTTGTGGGTGGGAGGCCGCAGGCTCTGCTGCTCCCGCTTCTCTGTTACTTGCAACTTCCCTCTCGGCAGTTTCCCGCGTTGCCGGTTTATCTTACCTGTTCCGGTTCTCGCAGGGACCTGCCGCTTCTTTTCCCTATTGATTGTTTTTATGGGAGAGCTCACTCGGAGCGTTTCTTCTCGGCCATGTTGATCCGCTGAGGTTCCGGTTTCACACATTGCACTCCCGTCCGCCTCCCCGGAGGGGGCAGAAAAGGAAGAAGGTGGGTCTTGTGGCTCCATGCAGCATCCGCTGCACCGCCCTGGGGTGACCTAAAAAAGTTAAGGAGTGAAGCAGAAAAGACTTAAAGGTCACAGGACGCCTGAGACCCCAGAAAATCTGTTCCTCTTGAGACACAGGGCAAGCTAGGAATTAGGCAGTTTCAGGGACAGTGCAGGAGGGGACCTCTGAAGAATTTAGGAGGCTTCAGAGATAAGGACAACCAAGGAATGTAACCAATTCCACTAGGAAAAACAAACATCTCAGGACCAAGGACAACATTGTTAAAGCTAGTCCTGGTTTCCTTCAGGTGGTAAAGGGAGGCGGAGATTGGAGAAATGGAGAGTGGTTTAATTTATGGACAACTTAGAAGGGCAGCTGTTTAACTTCAATGCAGGATGCCCATCCAGAGGACTGAGCCATAAAGATGCAACAAATGGGGAAAGAGAAAGCTGTTAGATAAGGAATGTGAAGATCCCCCACTCAGTAGCAAATTAAGTGAGACAGCCGAGAACTAACAAATCACAAAGAGACTGGTGGAGCTTTAAAATAATGAGGGGAAAAAAGGTATATATTCCCTGAGACACGATTCCACTTTGGCTTCCTTGCCCCTCCCAGGCCTGGTTTCCTGCCCTGGGAATCCCACTTTATTTCTGTTCTTTTTCTCTCAATAAACTTTTTCTTTCTCTAAACAAACCTGCCTCTTCTCGCTTGCTTGCCTGAGTGTCTGTGAAGTTCCTGCTGCGGCTTCATGAGACACCAACCCGTGGGGGGTCTAGTGGCCGGGCTCAGCGCTGCCTGCAGCCTGGAATCCGTTCCTGGCTGGGAGACTAGGCCTGACAATTCCGGTATCACTCTCAATGCTAGCTCACATCCCCATAAAATCTAAAGGCCTTAAGGCAATGATACGGGAATTGCAGGTTCTCAGGCCCCATCTCCCAACCAGGAATTGATCCCAGGCTGCAAGGGCAGCGCTGAGGCCCAGCCACTAGACCCCATGGGCTGGGGTGTCACGAAGCCGCAGCAGGAACTTGGGACACTCAGGCAAGCAAGGAGAAGAGGCAGCTTTGTTTAGAGAAATAAAAAGCTTATTGAGGAGAAAAGGAACAACAAAGTGGGACTCCCAGGTGGTGAAACCAGGCCAGGGAGGAGCAAGGAAGCCCAAGTGGATCGTCCCTCAGGGAATATAGACCTTCTTGCCCTGATTACTCTAAAGCCCCACCAGGCTCTTTGTGATGGTTAGTTCTCGTGTCTCACTCACTGCCTGAATGTCTCTGTGCCCAGAACTCAGTGTCTGTGTCCCAGCCCTTATCTTTTTTCTTTATTGTCCTGGTCAGGAATGTCTGTTGCCCCTAGTCCTGGGTGTTTGATGATCCCTTTGGAACCTGTTGCCCTTATCTCTGAGCCTTCCTTAAACCTCCTGAAGTCCCTGCACTGCCTTGAGGCTGCCTAATTATCCCTAACTTGCCCAAGGAACTCAGTAACATGGCTGCTCTTGCTCTTAGGACCATTATGTTCCATTCCATCCTAGTGTAAGTAATACTGTTAGGGGGAAAAGATGTCCTGAGCAAACTCCATACAGGCTTTGTGGGACTCCACCCCCACTCCATCAAGACACTGGAAACTACAAATCCATGATCACCAAAGGAGGGTTATGAGGACCTGAGGGCAGAGTTAAGTAACTATGTTCTCTTTTTGATATTTAACTGACTGTGTGGTCAGGGGTCAACTCTCTTGGCCACATGATGAGCTCAGTTTTCACCAGTTCAGCAGGTCATTGGGATTCCAGGTCAGTGTACGGGTAGGACACAATTACGAACTTATCTTTTTTTTCTCCCTGAGTTATTCATTTCCCATTCCCTTGTAAATAAACCTTATACAACCTCTTGTGTATGTCTGCAGTTTAGCATTACTAAGTCCCCTTTAAGCATACGGGTGAGGACCCACAATCAGGCAACCCATTTATATCAGGTTGCTCTGTAACAATACCACCTATTGGACACATATATTAAGCCCACCTGTGTTTAATTTACTCCCATGTTGAAGGTCTGAGAGAGGTAAAGGCACCTATTCTGCATTCATTAATTTACTGGAGGAAATTGGCTTCCTCCTTCAGATCCACTAAGAAATTGCAGTACTAAATATAACCAAGAAGATTATCAGGGTGGATGCCATTTCCTTGTTCATGATTCGTTTTCCTCACAGAAGATCTGCCCATGTGTGCTCTTGCTACCCACAGCTCTGGTCATTATTGCATCCCTTTTCAACCTCAGTGGTATATGCCGTGGACTAGCCTCCGGCAAAATGTCGTGTCAGGGTTCCTGAAAGGATGAGACAGCCTCGGCGAATACGAATGATTTGAAACTTAGGGACTGAGGGGAAGGGAATGAGAAGACACCGACACTTGGTGAGGTGTTAGTATCTTTTGCCGAAAGGCTCAGCAGGTTCTTTATTTATACATTTTTGCAAGCATTGAGATTACATTATCAAGTGCATAGAAACAAAGCAGAAACAATTAGTGCATCTTCTTTTCCGTGCTCTCAGCAAGAAGGCAACCTTCAAGGTTAATAAAACACTAAGTCTTACATTCATTGTTTCAGCTAAACAATAACCTAAGACAATGATAGCCACCACCAGAACATCCCCATCAGCTAAAGCCTAAGCAAAGAAAGGACTTTTCTTATTCTCATGGCCTTCACACCAGGGGCCGGCTGCTACTCAGCTATCAGAACTTCCTCTACCTAGAAACTCTTTAACTTAAATAGCTTCATTTAAGAACTTTCCCAAGAAACTTCAAGGGAAGGCAAAAAGGACTTAGAATAATAGTTGTATTGTAATGCTTGTCAGGCATGTTCAATAACTTGTCTCCCATTGTCAAGTGGGCCAAATGTTTAATAATTAGTTTTTAAGAGATAATTTTCCGTGTCCTTTATTTACTGTATACTGATGCATATAATGTAGCGCCTAATGTACTTTTTGGAAATTTTTTCTCCTTTTATGACCAAGAACAAAAAGTGAAGGGATGTTAGATCTTCAGCCCCACGGTGTGAGGCACAAGGAATCTTCAGCCTGACGGTGTGAGGCCCTTTAGCTTCGGCCCACGGTGTGAGGCCCTTTGAGCTTCGCTGCTTGCCAGTAGTTTATCTGGCTGGGGCTACAAGGCCTCCTGCAGCAGGTATATGAATCACATTTATCTAGGTACGGATGGCAAAAATCACAGTAAAATAATGAAAACATCAAATTTTCGTTCAAACACCAGGAGTAGGTGGTACAACAATATTGGGAAATACTTGCCTAAACCTAATGTCCCCATCTGTTCTCATCCCTGGGCACCACTTGGAGAAGGCCTAGACTTAAATTGGGTCATCTGTAGATCAACTAATCGTACAGTAAATTCTTTGTTTTCTAACTGGTCCCTAGAAATTGGGACCAAAGTATTGGGACCAATACCTTGAAATGTATTGGTCCAGGAAACTAACACAACCTGGAACTGGGTCCTTTCATTTAATTCTTATGGCTCTCCTGGACACTGGACTCCCGATTTAGCTGGGCCTTCATTAAGAGTCAGACATCACTTACAAATGCCTCCCTTAAAATATCATTTTAGTGCATTGCCTTAAATGTACCCCCCACCCCAGTGATCCGTAAAGGATCTTATTGAGGCTAGATGCCTTGTATGGACCAGTAATTGCTGCAGGAGGCCTTGTTGCCCAGCCAGATAGGATACTGACAAGCAGCTAAGAGAAAGGGCCTCACACCGTGGGCTGAAGATCTGGCATCCCTTTGCTTTTTGTTCTTGGTCATAGAGAGAGAAAAATTTATTAGAGAGTATATTGGGCAGTGGATTGTACGTGTCAGGAGACTGTGGGTGGATGGCGTGGAAAATTATCTGTTTAGAAATTAGTTATTAAACAATTTGGCCCACTTGACAATGGAGGACAATTTATTGAGCATGCCTGACAAGCATTACAACACAATAATTATAGTGGGTCCTTCTTTTGCCTTCTCTTGAAGTTTCTTGGGAAAGTTTTCAAATGAAGCTATTTGAGTTAAGGAGTTTCTAGGTAGAAAAGTTCTGATAGCTGAGTAGTAGCCGGTCCCGGCTGAAGGCCATGAGAAAAAGAAAAGTCTTTTCTTGCTTAGGCTTTAGCTGATAGGGATGTCCTGGCAGCTATCCACTGTCTTAGGTTATTGTTTAGCTGAAACAATGAGTTCTAGTGTAAGGCTTAGTTTTTTATTAACCTTGAAGGTTGCCTTCTTACTGAGAGCACATAGTGGACAAAAGCTTATGGAAAAAGGGATGCACTGATTGTTTCTGCTTTGTTTCTATGCACATGATAATGTCATCTCACTGCTTGCAAAAAATGTATAAATGAAGAACCTGTTGAGCCTCTCGGGAGAAGATACTAACACCTCACCAAGTGTCGGTATCTCCTCATTCTACCTCATCCCCTTCCCCTCAGCCCTTAAGTTTCAGTCGCTTACAAGTCGCCGAGGCCGTCTCATCCTTTCAGGAACCCTGACATGACATTTTGCCGGATGCTGGTCCCCGGCAAGTAATGACACTATGGCTCAGGTCATGATCTGTGCTTCTAGACCCTAGATTTGTATTATGACCTCCAGAACACCTAATATTACTGTGACTACTCATTCTGCTTCTAGCCAGCAAAAGGTTAAAGGTGTTAATGCCACCTTTCATGCCAATGCCACATGGTTAACCTCTTGTATCACTCACCATAATATCACTAGTCTTAACATTACTCATGTGTTCGTTCTAAAACAAAGAGCTGAGGTCTGGCTGCTAGGTAATCTTACCCGTGAGTGGACTGGAGAATCTGCTCTTGAACAAATTACAAATGCTTTAAAACATACTCATTTTGGGTGTCCTCATTGCTGCTATTATTGCTGCCACTGCTATGGCCGTGACTGCTGCTACTGCTATAGTCGCCCTACCTCATTCCATTCACACTGCACAGCAAATGAATCGATATTTTCAAAATGTTACCTCTGAACTCCTGACTCAAACCACCATTGATCAGGAAATCTTACAGCAATTACATGCCCTTGAGGCCGCAGTGTCCTGGCTTGGAGAACATCAACAAGCCCTCAGGACATGCACCAGACTTAGTGTGATGCCCAGTACCACTCAATGTCCGATACTCCTGTTCCTTTTACTACCACCTTCTCTTGGGAAGACGTCCAATGGCGCCTTCATGGTGCTTTCCACAACCATCTTGGACGACATATTCTAGATCTCAGAAACAAACTTCAGCAACAAAAGGCTCGACTCCAACAAGAGGCAAAAAATGCCACCTTCAGCTATCTAAATTATCTAGCTCACTGGCTAAATACAGCAAAATGGTTTTCAGGTATCAATATCAGAATATGGGTTATGACCGGATTAGGTATATTATGTATTTCCTGTTTTCTTTCAGTGCTCAAGGCCCACTGTCCCTTGTTCTGGTGGACCAGACAAGCTGAGGCCCAGCTGGCCCTTCTACAACCATCACAGTATCAACCCCTTTCTGTGCCTTCTGCCGTCTCCTCTCCTGATTCTGACCCGCCATAAAACAAAAGGAGAGGAAATAAGGGAGTGTGGATGATTCTTTGTCTTGACTCATTTGTGCCTCTCAGAATATGAACAGGGAGAGTTTGAGATAAGGAACCTCTCAGGGCAAAAGTGCTGAGAGTCCTGTTGCAGCATGTGCTGACAACAGCAATAGATGTTGTGCTTACTATAGCAAATCCCTGACTGTCCCTGATTTCCCAGCCTTGGCTGGGCCAGCTGGTTACAAGTCCCCACACACTTGGGCACTCCCCATTTGCCTGCTGTTTCTTTGGTCTTTTTTTTTTTTTTTTTTTGATTCTAATACAAACAAGACTGCCCTGTGAGCTGGGCTGCACCTTCTTGGCCTGGTCCCTCTAGGCTTCTCATTGCCCTGCACTTGGACTCTGAGTAATCCTTTTTCATGTCACCGTCATAATGAGACATGCATTCACTGCTCAGTCTGTGGTATTTTATGAATATTTTCAAGCACACAGAAAAATTGAAGTAACCGTGCAGAGCACACCATCTAGATCCCAGCATTAGCATTTGCCACGTTTGCTTTATCCCTTATCTTTACCCATGGATCCGTCTCTCTATTCATCCATCTTATTTTTCTGATGCATTTCAAAGTTAGTTGCACATGTCAGCACCTTTCATTTCTCAACACGTGAGAATTCCAGTTAACAACTAGAGTTCAAATTGGGTCAAGATTTTTCTTTGAGACAAAACTTTATTTGGAGAAATGTGCAAATCTTAAGCATAATATTAGAGGAGTTTTGACCCTTTTCAAGAATATTACGATATATTATTCTTTTCTTCTCTGGAAACAATGAACATCTAAATAATTTAATGATGTGTCACACTTAACAATATAATTTCTCAGTCCCCCCACCTTTTGAGTAATTGCCACAGTCCAATCTGAAGCCTCCCTGGCCCCTTCATTCTCAGAACATTCCTGCAACCACACTCTCCTTGGAACAGAGTCCATGCCTGATTCAATTCATAGTTATTTATTTTTATTATATTTATTTGGATAACTTTAATTTTTCCACCATATATACATTTTGGGTGGGTTATAGGTACAAAACTCCAAAATATATGTTATCACCCCATATAAATATGATGTCAATATATGATGTGTTATTCACCTTTAATCTTTCAACAAATAAGTTAATCTAATTCTCCTTTTTCCTTTCATCCACAAGACTATTAGTTAATCATAACAAACAGCTCAGATTTTTTCATACCTTCACAGCCAAATATTACCATATATAGCTATAATAAGTATTTTTATTATCAGTTTCATTAGACAAACTTGTATTTATACACAATGCCTGAAGCATAATTTCATTAGAGCAAGAGATGCTCATTTCTTCTAGAAAAACGAATGTCTGAAGTTAGATGAAAGAGAAGGTAATAGGGCCTCCAGGGGTGGCCCAGGGGTTAAAGTCTCAGCACTATCAAGCTATCACCAGCCACTGTAGCATGAATTGGATCCCCTGCCAGGGAGCTGACCCACAAGGCACAGGAGACCTCTCCTGTCTCACCTGCTGCTCCCCTCAATAGTGTATTTCAATAGATGCACCTATTCAGCTCCCCACTCTGTCTCTGGTGAATCTTGTCACCCCCGCCACACACACACACTTCTGGCCTACACCCCAGTTCTTGTATGCATAAATAAATAAAAATAAATATTTTTAAAAGGAGAGGGAAATAATTTTACTTCATAATTAACCTGTATGCAGTCACCCAAATCACACCAATTCCTTTACATGAGTACTACTTTAACATTATATAACAAGTTATTAACAGAAAATACACAAGACAGAAACTTATAGCCTTAAACTTCAAATCATCAACTTTTTTATATATTTGAAGACATAAAAACACAAATCATTTCATATAACAGAATGCAAACTACATACCTTTGTAAAGTGGAGAGACAGTCAAACTATTTCTTAGGTTTAGCTAACATGACCATCAAAAGTGTGCAGGCTGTATCCACCTTGTTTCTGGGCAATTTGCCTTTTAAGCCTAAGCAGAGGACAGTATTAAAATCCATGAATGATCCACTGACACTGTGGTGTAAATGGGGTCTGGCTCTTTGGGCCTCAAATGGAAACAAACACCCCGTGACACTGAGTGATCTCCTCCTTAATCCAATGTTCTCCCTGCAATGTGGAGTCAATCTCCATGAAGTGGGAGGTTCCTCCTTTCTTTTCACGGTTTATTTCTAGTTTGATGCCTTCATGATCAGAGAAGATCGTTGGAATGATTTTGATCATAATGTTTCTGTTGATGTTTATCTTGTGGACCAATATGTGATCGATTCTAGAGAAAGATCCAAGCACACTTGAGAAATATGTGTTCTAGGATTATTTTGGGTACAGTGTCCTATAGATGTCTGTTAAACCCATGAGGTCTAGATCTTTATTTAGGGCTCTAGTGTTCTTGTTGATTTTTGTCTCTTTGATCTGTCCATCAGTGAGAGTGGGGTGTTGAAGTCTCCTACAACATATGTATTTTCTCTAATGTCTATTTACAGAACTGATAATAATTGTCTTATATATGTTGGTGCTCCTTCATTTGGTGAGATTACCTGCACCTCTATGTTTATTGCAGCATTATTTACAATAGGTAAATTTGGAAACAACCCAAATGCCCAAATATAGATGGCTATATGAAGATGTGGTATATATCCACAATGGAATACTAGTCAGCAATCCAAAAAGATAAACTCATGCCATCCACAGCAACATGGATGAAACTAGAAAAGATTACGCTGAGTGAAATAAGTCAGAAGGAAAAAGAAAATATCTTATTGGAGGAAAATAGGAGAATCAAATAAGGGATCGGGAAAAAATAACAATATAAAATAATAAACAGTCAACTATAAATCTGAGACATTCTGCAGGGGGAATGGGAAGGAGAAGGATAAAAACAAGGGCAGGAAGAGCACAAGGGACTATGGTGATGGTGCACAGGAGAACTGGTGGTGAGAATTCTATGGGGACCAGACCTGAGAAAAGAGAGCAAACATTGTACAAAAATGAACAATGATGAAAAATATATATAAATAAATAACTGATTAAAAATAAACAAACCATTAAAGTGGAGCCTCCCTGGTGGCGCAAGGGTTAAATCTCAGCACTATCAAGCTATGGCCAGGCCTGCAGCAAGAGTTTGATCCCAGGCCAGGGAACTACCCACATGGTGCTGCAGACCTCTCCTGTCTCACCCACTGCTCCCTCAGCAGTGTATTTCAGTCACTCTGACTGTTCTGCTCCCATTCTGTCTCTGGTGAATCCTCTCACACCCTGAAACTCTGGCCTGCACCCCAGTTCTTATATGCATAAATAAATAAATATAAATCTTTAAAAATAAAAATTATAATAATAATGGCATATCCTGGGTGACAGAAGAAACTGAGGCACAGATCACTGACATGATCTGCTCTGAGTCTGCCCAGGGGTAGGCCCTGGGGCTCCTGTTTCTGGCAGTGACTCTCTGACCTCAGTCTCGTCTCTAGTAGGGGAAAAGGTCCTGGAGGGACACACCTCACTCAAAGCTCTGGGTCCCCACAGAAGGGAACTGTGAGTGTCTCTCTACTGAGTCATGTGCCCTTCCGAGAGACTGGACAGAAGGCCAGTGTGCTTGGGAGAGGCTACTCCCTGGACACACCAATGCTGGGGACACTGTCTTATGGGGACACTGCATGCTGGGGTGGCTGGAGATTCCTTGAGTGAAAGGGATGACTTTTCCTCTGCAGGAGGAGGGCATCTGGGCTGTGAGGGGCACCAACGGCCATTTCTGGGCTCTCACTGGCCAGAAACCAAACTGACCCTGCAGGAAAAATCCCAAAGCTAGATTTGACCTTGAATTTCTAAAAGGACAGATGACCATCACTAGTGCAGAAAAACAGAGAATTATATATTTTCTTTTAAAAATTTTAAAGCGAAAACAGTCCCGCTCTTTGGTTTCTGAGGACACGGGCAGAGCTGACTTTGTCTCCAGCAGAGACACAGCTTTCCCACAGTTGCTCATTACAGCCTGCTTGGAACTGAGAGTCAGGGTCCTATAATATTTGTCCATGTTGGCATCAGTGAAGAAACAGGTGTGTCAGCCTCCCCACATCACATTGTGTGGTTCATGAGAATGGAAGGTCTGTGTTACCCGCACATGCCCAGATCTGGCCACTGATGCCAGTAGGAGCTGTGCAGGTGCTCCAGGTCCTAATCACCATTCATTTCCAGCCACAGCCCCTGCCCAGATCCTGGCCGAGCAGGGCGTCCTCACATAAGGAGCCTGGGTCCCTGGGAAGGGCCTATGAGCACCCTGAACCCCAACAAAAACCTGAGTGCATGAGTGCAGCACACTGGGGAAAGGGACTTCCCTTCTCACAGACCCAAGAACAGATGAAAACCCTGAGCTCAGGGAAAGACTAGGCCAGGGCCCGGCCAGGCTACGGAAGCTGCCAGATGCATGTGACCCAGCCCGTCTGAGTCTCAGCTGTCACCAGAACTAGAACTTGGGCTTTCAGCAGAGGCAGCTAAGTGCTGCTTTTATGCTCTTCTTTCAATTCTATTTCAAGTTCCTTCCCACAAAGGCCCTAGGAGCCCTCAGTTTCAAGCACGCCCTGTGCTGGGTCCTGCGCTGTTTGCACACGTGCTCGGGACTCACTCCCCACATTCATCCCAGGAGGGAAGACGGGACAGGGCAGGTCTCCCTCCTCCTACCTCCTTTGCTCACTAGAGGAGGCAGCAGAGGCCCCTGAGGAGACACTCGGGGACTCTCCTTGGGCTGGGCTGTGAGGGAAGGGCCTGCATAGACACCACCGCCTTTCATCTGACACTTTCCCTCCAGCTTCTTAAGATACAGCAGAAAATAATCCAAATCCAAGTTCCAATTTTCCAAAAACATGTACTTTCAAACCATTGTGCTTTCTGATACTCTGGTTGAGCTGAGCTGCTGGAGGCACTGATTGTCATACCCCCTCCGTAGCCAGGCAAACTGCCCTCCGCCCCATCATCACACCCAGTGACTCCTCAGGACAGAGGGCTAGACCCAGGCCCCATGAAGAATAGACCAGTGCCTGCTTTGGTCTTGTTGCCCTCAGTGTGAACAGGTGTTGAGGTTCCCCCCATAGGCCCCTGGCCTGATCTGTCTGCTTTTTCAGTTCACCTGAAGGTCAGTCCTCCCCAGCCCTGACCTGCCAGGACAAATGACAAGGTCCTGCCCCAAACACAACAGGACTCGGGTCAGATCCCACTGAGGGCTTTGTCCTCACACACTCTACCTCTGTGGGGATTTCTGCTTCAGGGTGAGGGACCCAGTGGAGACAGAGCAGCAGAGAATGGGAAAAGGGTCTTGGTCAGAGAAAACACCCAGAGTCTGTAACAGGCAGAATGAGTAGCACCTCAGAGCCCCCAAACCTGCATACTCTAAACGGCTTCTGCATCTGCCGTATAAAGGCAGAGCACACTCTGAGTGTGAAAGGACACAGGAGAGTCAAAGAGAGGAAGGGAAAAGAGGAGAATATTTTCCCAACAAAACACCCAGTTTCCTGTCCCCTCGTAGGTAAATACCCAACACACAGGGTTGCCCCAAAGTGGGGCCACTGCAGCCTGAAATTTGCCACAAGTCTCAGGCACCATCAGGGGGGTACCCACAGAAGCCGATGGAAGGGGCCAGGCCAGTCTGGGGCAAAAGGAGCAAAATAAAAGCACAAACCACGGTCAAGGCTGGTGTCCCACGGGTCTCTCCCAAGGGTCTCCTTCCACGTCCTCCTGTCTCTGGGGTGAGCCCAGCGCTGAGAAGCAAGGGGGGCATCTCCACACACCCCTCTCCTGTGTCGTCCCCGTGTCTCTCTCCAGGTGCTCTCTCCCCACACGCCTGTGTCTTACGGCGGATGCGCCTAAAGGGCCTGACATAGGGGGTTTCTGTCCAGAGAGGTCGTGTACCCCACGTCTTACTCAGAGAAAAGGCAAAGCCCTTCCAACATCCTCAATGTCTACATGATGTGGGTGCACAGACCCCATCTCAGCGACCCCTGCTCCAGCTACAGCCTCTGACACAGACATCCCCATCCTGGGGCGTCTGGGCTGAGGTCGCCCTGCCTGGACAGAGCTTCTGCAGACACCTTGTGGGCATGGAGTGTCCGTCAGGTCTTCTCTCAAAGGTGCTGTCCTAATGAGGCCCACCTGTCCATGCTGGGAGAGTAGCCTCTTCCTGTCCCCACACGCTTTCTCTGGATCACTTCCCCACAATTCTTACCCACACCAGGATGCTTTGCATCTGAAAATTCATCTCTAACACCAGACTCCTGTGGGCAGGGGCAGCCCTGAGCTTGTGGGGACATGGCGGTGCCTAAGCCTGATCCCTGAATATGAAAAAGAACAGGTGTGCTCAAAGAAAAACTCAAAGAAGCAAAATATAAACACACTGAAGCCTGAGGAATGAATGACAAAAACTAAGGTCATTTATATTTGGTTAATTAGCAGACACTTTCCTCAAAATGAATGTCTGTCTCTTGAAGGAAATCAACAATTGGCAAAATTACTGTTTCAAACGCTATCATTGCTGTCTCCTGGCTGGATGTAGATTATTTTTTATCATTAAAAATATTTA
>NW_023602073.1:47851381-47882310 GCF_014898055.3 Talpa occidentalis | reverse complement strand
TCCTAGGTATTTACCCAGAGGACACCACAAACATCAATTCCAGAGAGCACCTGCACCCCTATGTTTATAGCAGCACTGTTTACAATAGCTAAGCTATGGAAACAACCCAAATGCCCAAAATAGATGACTGGATCAAGAAGATGTGGTACATATACACCATGGAATATTACTCAGCATTCAAAAAAGATAAACACATGCAATTGCAGGAACATGGTGGTGCTGGAAGGGATCATGCTCAGCGAAATAAGAACAGAAAGAAAAAAAAAAATACCGATGGTCTCACTCATAGCAGGAATCTAGAAAACTAAATAAAGGACCAGGAAAATGAATAATATAAGAAAGTGAAAATCAAAATCAACAGAAAAACTATGAAGCAGGACACTCTATGGGGGGTGGGGGTGGGGAAGGGGGATTGGGTCAAAATAAGGGGCTGCAATTGTAATGGGAATATAAAATAAAATTTATTAAATTAATATAATAAATCTTCAAAAAAAAATAAAATAAAATCTTAAAAAATATTCAATTAAAAAAACTTAATGGTTGACACTTGTAATCAGGGAATGCAAATAAAACTACCATGAGATACCATCTTACACCAGTGAGAATGGCACATAATAAAAAAAACTAGTAACAACAAATGTTGTCAAGGTTGTGGAGAAAAAGGAACTCCCTACACTGCTGGTGAGAGTGCAAACTGGTCCAACCACTATGGAGAGCTGTGTGGAGATTTCTTGACCTACTAAACATAGAGCTTCCATATGATCCAGCAATTCCAGTCCTAGGTATTTACCCAAAGGACACAGAACATTAATTCCAAAGGGCACTGCACCCCTATGTTTATTGCAGCACTATTTACAATAGCTAAGCTATGGAAACAACCCAAATGCCCAAAAATAGATGACTGGATCAAGAAGATGTGGTACATATACACCATGGAAATTACTTAGCAATCAAAAAGATAAATACATGCAGTTTGCAGCAACATGGATGGAGCTAGAAGGGATCATGCTCAGTGAAATAAGTCAGAAGAAAAAGGAAAATACCGGATGGAATCACTCATAGCAGGAATTAGAAAACCTAAATAAGAGACCAGGAAAAAGACTAATCAATACAAAGTAAAAATCAAAATCAACAAGCAACTATAAACCAGAGACACACTATGGGCTGGGAAGGGTGGGGAAGGAGGGGCAGGGAGAGGAAGAACTAGAGCAAAATAAGGGAGGGAGCAATATGGGGAATATAACCAAAATGAAAATGCATACATTGTGCAAAGATGAAAAATGATGTAAGAATTATATAAAATAAAAAATTTAAAAAAACTTAATGGTTGAATTTGAAGCATGCATGCCTATGGTTATAACATTGGGTTTCAATAATTTATGTTTCAATGTCTTTATTTTAAAAGGGAAGCTCACAGTATTCAGGAAAAAAAAAAGAGTAATTGACCTAGTCTACATCAAAAAAGATAAGTTTGCATTTTGATGATTATACCTAAACTTCTCTCAATACAATTCTTTTCCAGAAAAAAGCCCCAATTGACTTCTCTCCCCTGTCCTAGCAAAAATTTCAAGATGACATCTACCGCCTTATGGCAAGTGAAGTAGCAGTATTGAGTTCCTCACAGGTATGTAGGAAATGTATATGATATTAAGTCTCTCTGATTTTTCTTGTTTTTCATCAATCTATCTAGTGCTTGCCTAAGAAAGAAACTTGGTTTTATGGGATTATTACAATTATCAACTCTGGAATTAATTTAAGAACTGGATGTCATAACTCTAAACGTAAATAAAGTGAGTTGTGTTAAGGAATGTATTTGAAATGGATATGGTGAAGGTATTGGAAAACACTGAGTGTTAAAATAAAATGGCTCTTTAAAATGAAATGGTATAAAAATAGGAAGGCAAAAACAAGTGTTGAAGGTCTGAGAGAGGTATCTGACAAAAATGTTAGGTGCTCAAAATCTTTTCCCATCAGCATTGCTGAGCCTCGTCAAAGAATAGCTCTATTCTTAAAATCCTTATCACTCTGAGTAATTAACTATTTATAAAAATCTATAAGTTTGTTAATCCTATGACAACATCCTTGAGACCAAAAAATTCTAACATATGAAAGTCTTTAGACATCCTGCAGGAAGGGGGGGAGGGATCAGAGAGCGGGAGGGAGGAGCACAGGGGACTGAGGTGATGGTCAAGGGTGCACTGGGAAGGAAACTCTATGGGGACTACACCTGGGGTGGGGGGGAAGCAAATATTGTTTAAAAATGAACAATGATAAAATAAAATATATATATAAAAAACAAAAAATAAATAAATTCAATAAAAATAATATTAAAGTCTTTGTCCTAAAAGGACTCCTAATATTAGGGGAAAGTATATTTTATATATACTTTCCATTTATATATACTTTCCATTTATATATACTTTTCCAAAATAAATTCCATACAGGCTTTGGGACTCCACCCCCACTCCAGACCAAAGCCATCAAGACATTGGGAGACAAATCCCATCACCACCAAAGGAGGGTTCCTGGGACCTGAGGGCAGAGTTAAGCAGCCAGGTGTGGTATAAAAGCAGACACGTGGGCCTTGGGGGTCTCTCCCTGGCTTCAGGGCTCTTGGCTCTTCACCAGCTCTTAGCGTGCCACTGGGATTCCATTGGGACTCCAGGTCAGCGGAATGGGTAGGACACATTCATGAGTTATCTCCCTCTTTCCTCCCTGAGTTTTCATTTCTTCATTTTCCCTTTCCTTTGTAAATAAACCTTTTATTAACCTTTTTGTGTGCACCTGCAGTTGAGTATTAATAAGTCCCTTTTAAGTGCGCATGAGGACCCACAGTCAGGCAACCCTTTTATATCAAGGTTGCCCCGTAATATTAAGACAGCCAATAAAAGTGTTTTCCTTTTAAAAACAAATTGGGTCAATCTGGGTATATTGATAAAAATACATAACACATTAAATTTTAGTCTTCCTGAGTATTTCCTCTATGGGACAAGACATCATAACCAAATTCCAAACTAACAGTCCATTGGCTCTTCTAGCCACTGCTACAAAAGGTAGAAATAATACAGAAGCCCCAGTTGTCTATTTGATAAATAGACCTTACATTTATGTCTCTAAAAACACCTATTCTGCGTTAATTCAAGCCTCAGCCCAAACAGGATAAACTGGTAAACATGTCAAAAAAACATGATCCATTATCAGTTTTCATTTGTGGTGGGATTCTCATCGCTGCATTGGCAGATAAAAAGGTGTTTTTTAAGTGATAATAGAGGGCCTCCTGGTGGCGCAAGGAGTTAAGGCACAACCTATAAAGCTGTCTGCAGCCACTGCAGCATGAGCTCCATTCCTGGCCAGATGGCCCAGCAGATCTCCCCTGACTTGCCCACTGCTCCCCTCAGCATTGTATTTCAGTCATTCTGCCTGTTCTGCCCCCCACTCTGTCTCCGGTGAGTCCTCTGGCCTGGACCTAGTTCTTGCATGCATAAATAAAATAAATCTTAAAAAAAAAAACACACACAACTAATAATGGCCCTGCTTACATCTCCAAAGCCTTTAACTCTTTTCTGCTAGTTTGGAATATTTAACATGCGCCTACAGAACAAACCTCACTTAAAAGAGCCAACAGGTTCCTTAAAATACAACCTATAAAATAAAAAAGGGGACTCGAGAGAGCAAGTTGCCCCCAGGGGAACAAATATATAAAGCTCCATTTACTTTAAACTTCCTAAACGGCAACTCCTCAGCCCTAACAGCTGTGCAGGCATCTCACTCCTGCTGAGTCTGGACGAGACCTGCGGCTTGCACCGACCCCGCTGCCAGGACCAGACTGGCCGGGCCTGTCCCATCCCTGACCCGGGATGAGGGCGCTGCTGTCTGTCCCCGCAGGCACGGGCTGTGCGCCCTGACCAGGAGTTGGGTCCCACAGGGGCGAACCCCGCTCCGGAGACTCACCCCAGTGCCGGCTCCCGCGTCTCCCACAGCCCCAGGGCGCGGGCTGGGACCTGGGCAGCCGCACCCGCCGGTGCATCCCTTGCTCCCGGCTGCCCTTGGCTGTTTGCGGGTCTCCGCGGGGTCCCCGCCTTGCTCTGGGGGCGCCCAGTCTGTTATTACCCAGGGCCCGACCTTCACCACCTAGGTGGTTTGGGTGCGGACCCCCACGGTTACTGGCCGCAGGGCGTGGCGCCTGCAGCAGTTCCTTTCTGCTCACCAGCCTGCTAGTTTGTTTTTGTTTTCTTCTTTCTGCAGGTGGAGGGAGCCGGTGTCAAGGGTGAGGCAGGGGCGCAGGTTCTGCTGCTCCCTCTTCGCATCAACAACTTCCCTCTCCCGGCAGTTTGCCGGGTCGCGGGTTTATCTTACCTGTCCGGTTCTCGCAGGACCTGCAGCTTTTTCTCCCTATTGATTGTTTTTATGTGAGAGCTCACTCGCAGCGTTTCTTCCGGCCATGTCGATCCGCTGAGGTTTTGGTTTCTTACACTTGCCTTCACGTCCTCCTCCCCGGTGGGGGCAGAAAAAGAGGTAGGCAAATCTTGTGGCTCCATGCAGCATCCGCTCCACCGCCCTGGGCTGATCTAAAACAATTAAGGAGTGAAGCAGAAAAGACTTAAAGGTCACGGGACGCCTGAGACCCCAGAAAATCTGTTCCTCTTGATACCGGAATTGTCAGGCCTAGTCTCCCAGCCAGGAACGGATCCCAGGCTGCAGGGCAGCGCTGAGCCCAGGCCACTAGACCCCCACGGGTTGGTGTCTCAGGAAGCCGCAACAGGAACTTCGCAGACGCTCAGGCAAGCAAGCGAGAAGAGGAGGTTTGTTTAGAGAAAGAAAAAGTTTATTGAGGAGAAAAAGAGCAGAAATAAAGTGGGACTCCCAGGCCAGGGAACCAGGCCTGGGAGGGGCAAGGAAGCCAAAGTGGAGTCCTGTCTCAGGGAATATATACCTTTTTTCCCTCATTATTCTAAAGCTCCACCAGTCTCTTTGTGATTGGTTAGTTCTCGTCTGTCTCACTTAATTTGCTACTGAGTGGGGATCTTTACATTCCTTATCTAACAGCTTTCTCTTTCCCCATTTGTTGCATCTTTAAATTTATGGCCCAGTCCTCTGGATGGGCATCCCTGCATTGAAGTTAAACAGCTGCCCTTCTAATGTGTCCATAAATTAAACCACTCTCCATTTCTCCAATCTCTGCCTCCCTTTACCACCTGAAGGAAACCAGGACTAGCATTAACAATGTTGTCCTTGGTCCTGGGATGTTTGTTTTTCCTAGTGGAATGGGTTACTTTCCCTTGCTTGTCCTTATCTCTGAAGCCTCCCTAAATTCTTCAGAGGTCCCCTCCTGCACTGTCCCTAAAACTGCATAATTCCTAGCTTGCCCTGTGTCTCACTCTCAATGCTAGCTCACATCCCCATAAAATCTAAAGGCCTTAAGGTAATGATATGCGAATTGCAGGTTTTCAGGCCCGGTCTCCCACCAGGAATGATCCCAGGCTGCTGGGGCAGCAGCGCTGAGCCCCAGCCACTAGACCCCCAAGGGCTGGTGTCTCACGAAGCCGCAGCAGGAACTTGGGACACTCAGGCAAGCAAGGAGAAGAGGCAGGTTTGTTTAGAGAAATAAAAAGCTTATTGAGGAGAAAAAGAAGAGAAATAAAGTGGGACTCCCAGGCGGTGAAACCAGGCCAGGGAGGGGCAAGGAAACCCAAGTGGATCCTGCCTCAGGGAACACAGACCTTCTTGCCCTGATTACTCTAAAGCCCCACCAGTCTCTTTGTGATTGGTTAGTTCTCAGTGTCTCACTCACTGGCTGAATGTCTCTGTGACCAGAACTCAGTGTCTGTGTCCCAGCCCTTATCTTTTTTCTATATTGTCCTGGTCCAGGAATGTCCTGTTGCCCCTAGTCCTGGGGTGTCTGATGATGCCCTTTGGAGCCTGTTGCCCTTATCTCTGGAGCCTTCCTAACCCTCCTGAAGTCCATGCACTGCCCTGAGACTGCCTAATTATCCCTAACTTGCCCTAGGACTCAGAAACATGGCTGCTCTTGCTCTTCGGACCATTATGTTCCATTCCATCTAGTGTAAGTAATACTGTTAGGAGGAAAAGATGTCCTGAGCAAACTCCATACAGGCTTTGTAGATTCCACTCCCACTCCATCAAGACACTGGAAACTACAAATCCCATGATCAAGGGAGGGTTATGAGGAACTGAGGGTAGAGTTAAGCAACTATGTTCTCTGTTTGAGTAGTTAACCGGCGGTGTGGCCAGGGGTCACTCTCTTGGCCACATGATGTGCTCAGTTTTTTGCCAGCTCAGCAGGTCATTGGGATTCCAGGTCAGTGGAACAAGTAGGACGCATTTACGAACTTATCTCCGTCTTTTTCTCCCTGAGTTATTCATTTCCCCTTCCTTGTAAATAAACCTTATACAACCTCTTGTGTATGTCTGCAGTTTAGCATTACTAAGTCCCTTTAAGCACACGGGTGAGGACCCACAGTCAGGCAACCCATTTATATCGGGTTGCTGTGTAACAATACCACCTATTGGACACATATATTAAACCCACCTGTGTTTAATTTACTCCCATGTTGAAGGTCTGAGAGAGGTAAAGGCACCTATTCTTCATTCATTAATTTACTGGAGGAAATTGGCTTCCTCCTTCCGGTCCACTAAGAAATTACAGTACTAAATGTAATCAAGAAGGTTATCAGGGTGGATGGCTGTAGGGTAAGGAAAAATGTCAGGCTTTCTGCCCTCCCGCCATTAGGGTAGATGATGGATCCTTGCAGTCCTGAATGCATGCCTGATGGCCAGCACCTGGAATAGGGTGCAGGCCTAGGTAGATGGATTCACCTGGGCTAAGACTGTGCATTTAAGGGTGGCATCATAGGGACGCCAGCAGAAGCCGAAAGAGAAGCCGAGAGAGAAGCAAAGAAACAGAAGCCTAGAGAAGGCCGGGGAGCCCAGAGTGAAGACCTGCTGGGGGCTGGGAGGCCTGCCAGTCTATCAGCCCCCAGTACCCCTGCCTGCCGTGTACCTGGTAATCCCAAAAAAACCTGCAAAGCCACTGAGGACTCTGATTCCTCCTTTACCCAGTCTGCTGGATCAGAAAACCTGCTCAGTGTCCTGTCCTTCCACTACAATGGTATTTCCTTTTTCATGATTTGTTTTTCCTCATGGAAGATCTGCCCATGTGTGCCCTTTCTACCCACAGCTCTGGTCATTATTGCATCCCTTTTCAACCTCAATGGTATATGAATCACATTTATCTAGGTACGGATGCAAAAATCACAGTAAACTAATGAAACATCAAATTTCATTCAAGCACCAGGAGTAGGTGGGTAGGGCAAGGAAAAATGTCAGGCTTTTCTGCCCTCCCGCCATCAGGATAGATGATGGATCCTTGCAGTCCTGAATGCATGCCTGATGGGGGGCACCTGGAATAGGGTGTGGGCATAGGTAGATGGGATTCACCTGGGCTGGGACTGGGCTTTTAAGGGCAGCGTCACGGGGACGCCAGGAGAAGCTAAAAGAGAAGCCAAGAGAGAAGCAAGAGAAGCAGAAGCCGAGAGAAGGCCAGGGAGCCCAGAGTGCAGACCTGCTGGGGGCTGGGAGGCCTGCCAGCCTATCAGCCCCTCAGCACTCCTGCCTGCCATGTACCTGGTAATCCCAATAAAAACCTGCAAAGCCACTGAGGACTCTGACTCCTCCTTTACCCAGTCTGCGTGGGATCAGAAAACCTGCACTGTGTCCATTCCTGCCCTTTACAGTAAAGTCTTTGTTTTCTAACTGGTCCCGAGTAATTGGGGACCCTGAAATGTATTGTCCAGGAAACTAACACAGCCTGGAACTGGGCCCTTCCATTTCATTCTTACAGCTACCCTGGACACTGGGACCCCGGTTTAGCAGGGCCTCATTAAGAGTCAGACGTCACTCCGAGGCGGCGGGCGGGGCCGCTGCGGACGCCCGCGCCGACGCCACCGCTGCCGCGAAGCCGAGCCCTGCGGGACCCGCCGCCCCTCCGCGCCGCCGCCGCAACCTCCAGCGCCCTCGCGGAGCGGCGAGAAGCCCGGGCGCCCGCGGAGCCGCCGCCAGCCCGGCCGCGGACGACGAGCCGCGAGGGCGGGAAGCGGCGGGGGGCGGGGCGGGGCCTAGCGCCCCCGAGCGCCTCCGAACGCGCCCGGGCGGGCCAGGCCGAGGCGGACTACGGGAGCCGGCGCGGGCCGCGCGGTGGGCGCGGAGCGGCGGCGGCGGCCGGATGATCCAGCTGTTCTCGCTGAAGCAGCAGAAGAAGGAGGAGGCGCCCCGGGCGGCACCAAGGGCAGCAGCAAGAAGGCGTCGGCGGCGCAGCTGCGGATCCAGAAGGACATAAACGAGCTGAACCTGCCCAAGACGTGTGACATCAGCTTCTCAGACCCCGACGACCTCCTCAACTTCCAGCTGGTTATCTGTCCTGATGAGGGCTTCTACAAGAGCGGGAAGCTTATGTTCAGTTTTAAGGGGGCCAGGGTTACCCGCATGACCCCCCCAAGGTGACCTGTGGGACGATGGTGTATCACCCCAACATTGACCTCGAGGGCAACGTCTGCCTCAACATCCTCAGAGAGGACTGGAAGCCAGTCCTTACGATAAACTCCATAATTTATGGCCTGCAGTATCTCTTCTTGGAGCCCAACCCTGAAGACCCACTGAACTAGGCCGCCAGGCCGCCAGCTGTTTGAGCAGAACGTGCAGCGCTCCATGCGGGGCGGCTATATCGGCTCCACCTACTTCGAGCTTTGCCTGAAATAGGGTTGGCGCACACACCCCCCCCTCGCCAGGGCCAGCAGCCTGGCATCCCCTGCAAATATTGGGGGCCACAGGTGGGAGGCATGGGGCAGCCGGTGGGGGAAGCCCATGCCTGGCCTGGCCTCTCCCTGCCACCGGCTCATAGTTATTTTTTTTTTTTAACCACCATGTGATTAAGGTCGGCGCTGCCTTCCCCAACCCGCTCAGCAATGGGAAATGAATTGGCTTGTCTAGCCCCCTGCTGGGTGCTGTCCAGTCCCCCACTCTGGGCTCTGGGGTGCGGAGCTCAGGGGACTGGGTGGCCAGGGCCCCGGCACGCCACCCCTCCATCACCACTGGAGGTCCCACCAGGCTATTAAAGGGGAATGTTACTGCAAAAAAAAAAAAGAAGAAGAAGAAGAATCAGACATCATTCTCAAATGCCTCCCTTAAAATATCATTTTTAGTGCATCGCCTTAAACGTTCCTACCCTCCCACCCCCAGTGATCCGTTAAGGATCTTATTAAGGCTGGAAGCTTTGTATGGACCAGTAATGACACTATAGCTCAGGTCATGATCTGTGCTTCTAAACCCTGGATTATTATTATGACCTCCAGAACACCTAACATTACTGTGACTACTTATTCTGCTTCTAGCCACCAAAGGGTTAAAGGTTTTAATGCCCCCTTTCATGCCCATGCCACACAGTTAACCCCTTGCATCACTCATCATAATATCACTAGTCTTAACATTACTCATGTGTTCGTTCTAAAACAAAGAGCTGAGGTCTGGCTGCCAGCTAATCTTACCCGTGAGGGGACTGGAGAATCTGGTCTTGAATAAATTACCAAAGCTTTAGAACATACTCTTTTTGGGTGTCCTCATAGCTGCTATTATTGCTGCCACTGCTACGGCCACGGCTGCTGCTACTGCTATAATCGCCCTATCTCACTCCATTCACACTGCACAGCAAATGAATCAATATTTTCAAAATGTTTCCTCTGAACTCCTGACTCAAACCACCATTGATCAGGAAATCTTACAACAATTACATACCCTTGAGGCTGCAGTGTCCTGGTTTGGAGAATATCAACAAGCCCTCAGGACATGCACCAGATTTAGTTGTGATGCCCAGTACCACTCAATGCACATTACTCCTGTTCCTTTTACCACCACCTCCTCTTGGGAAGACATCCAATGGCTCCTTCACAGTGCCTTCCGCAATCATCTAGGACGAGATACTCTAGATCTCAGAAACAAACTTCAGCAACAAATGGCTCAACTCCAACAAGAGGAAAAAAATGCCACCATAAACCATCTAAATGATCTAGCCCACTGGCTAAATACAACAAACTGGTTTTCAGGTCTCAATATCAGAATATGGGTTATGGCCAGATTGGGTATATTATGTGTTTCATGTTTTCTTTAGTGCTCAAGGCCCACTGTCCCTTGTTCTGGTGGACTGGAAAAGCCGAGGCCAGGCTGACCCTTCTACCATCACAATATCAACCCCTTTCTGTGCCTTCTGCTGCCTCCTCTCCTGATTCTGAACCCCCATAAAACAAAAGGAGAGGAGGGCCTCCCTGGTGGCACAGCGGTTGATTGCTGGGTTGCGAAGCTGCCCGCAGCCTCTGCAGCGCCGGTTCTATCCCTGGCCACCAAGGCAAGGGTCCTACATGGTGCACAGACCTCTCCTGCCACCGCTGCTCCCCTCAGCAGTATATTTGTCAGTCTGCCTGTTCTGCTCCCCAGTCTGTCTTTGGTGAATTCTCTCACCCTCCCGCGCTTCTGACTATACACAGCGCTTGTATAAAATAAATAAATAAATCTTAAAAAAAAAAACTCATAAAAAAAAAAGGAGAGGAAACAAGGGAGTTTGGATTATTCTTTGTTCTGACTCATTTGTGCCTCAAGAGTATGAACAGGGAGAGTTTGAGATAAGGAAACTCTCAGGGCAAAAGTCCGAAGAGTCCCGTTGCAGCAAATGCTGAAAACAGCAATAGATGTTGTGCTTAGAGTAGCAAACCCCTGACTCTCCCTGTTTTCCCAGGCTTGGATGGGCCATATGGTTACGAGTCCCCCACACACTTGTGCATTCCCCATTTGCCTGCTGCTTCTTTGGTCTTTTTTTTTTTTTTTAATTTTTTGTTTGATTCTAATACAAATGAGACTGCCCCATGAGCTGGGCTGCACCTTTGTGGTGTGGTCCCTCCAGGCTTCTCATTGTCCTACACATGGACTCTGAGCAATCCTTTTTCATGTCACCAGCACAAGTCGTAATGAGACACGAATTCCCTGCTCAGTCTGTGGTATTGATGAATATTTTCAAGCACACAGAAAAATTGAACTAACCATGCAGAACACACCACCTAGATCCCAGCATTAGCATTTGCCACATTTGCTTTATCCCTTATATTTACCCACGGATCCGTCTCTCTATTCATCCATCTTATTATTCTGATGCATTTCAAAGTTAATTACACATGTCAGTTTCATTTCTCAACACTTGAGCATTCCAATTAACAACTAGAGTTCAAATTGGGTCAAGATTTTTCTTTGAGATAAAACTTTGTTTGGAGAAATGCACAAATCTTCAGCATACAATTAGAGGAGTTTTGACCCTTTTCAAGAATATTATGATATATTATTCTTTTCTTCTCTTGGAAACAATGAACATCTAAATAATTTAATGATGTGTCACACTTAATATAATTTTCTCGGTCCCCCCACCTTTTGAGTAATTGTCACAGTCCAATCTGAAGCCTCCCTGGCCCCTCCGTTCTCAACACATCCCTGTGACCACACTCTCCTTGGAACAGACTCCATGCCTGATTCATCTTCATAGTTATTTATTTTTATTATATTTATTTGGATAACTTTGATTTTTCCACCATATGTACATTTTTAGGGTTATAGGTACAAAATTCCAAAATACATGTTATCACCCCATATAAATATGATGCGTTATTCACCTTTGATCTTTCAACAAATAAGTTAATCTAATTCTACTTCTTCCTTTCATCCACAAGACTATTAGTCAATCTTAACAGCAGCTTAGCTTTTTTCATACCTTCATAGCCAAATATTACCATATATAGCTATGGTAAATATTTTTATTATCAGTTCCATTAGACAAACTCATATTTACACACAATGCCTGAAGCATCATTTCATTAGAGCAAGAGATGGTCATTTCTTCTAGAAAAATGAATGTCTGAAGTTAGATGAAAGAGAAGGAAATAGGGCCTCCCTCGTGGCCCAGGAGTTAAAGTCTCAGCACTATCAAGCTATCACCAGCCACTGTGGCATGAATTGGATCCCTGCCAGGGAGCTGATCCACAAGGCACAGGAGACCTCTCCAATCTCACCTGCTGCTCCCTCAGCAGTGTATTTCAATAGATGCACCTGTTCAGCTCCCCACTCTGTCTCTGGTGAATCTTGTCACCCCGCCACACACACCACACCTCTGGCCTACATCCCAGTTCTTGTTTGCATAAATAAATAAAAATAAATCTTTTTTAAAAGGAGAAGGAAATAATTTCACTTTATAATTAACCTGTATGCAGTCACCCAAATCACACCAATTCCTTTCTATGAGTACTACTTTATTTTTTTTCTATTTATCTATTTACTTATTTATTTATTTATTTATTTATTTTTATAAATTTTATTGTTATATTCCCCATACAATTGCAGCCCCCCCATTCTGACCCCAATCCCTCCCTCCCGCCCCGCCCCCCTAAAAGTGTCTCTGGTTCATAGTTTTTTGTTGATTTTGATTTTCACTTTCTTTAGTTATTCATTTTCCTGGTCCCTTATTTAAGTTTTCTAGATTCCTGCTATGAGTGAGACCATCCGGTATTTTCTTTTCTTTTTGCTTATTTCGCTGAGCATGATCCCTTCCAGCGCCATCCATGTTGCTGCAAATTGCATGTGTTTATCTTTTTTGAATGCTGAGTAAATTCCATGGTATATATGTACCACATCTTCTTGATCCAGTCATCTATTTTTGGGCATTTGGGCTGTTTCCAAAGCTTAGCTATTGTAAACAGTGCTGCTATATACATAGGGGTGCAAGTGTTCTTTGGAATTGATGTTTCTGTGTCCTTTGGGTAATACCTAGGAGTGGAATTGCTGGATCATATGGAAGCTCTATGTTTAGTAGGTCCAGAAATCTCCACACAGCTTTCCACAGTGGTTGGACCAGTTGCACTCCCACCAACAGTGCAGAAGAGTTCCTTTTTCTCCACACCCTCGCCAGCATTTGTTGTTGCTAGTTTTTAATATGTGCCATTCTATGAGTACTACTTTAACATTATATAACAAGTTATTAACAGAAAATACACAAGCCAGAAACTTATAGCCTTAAACTTCAAATCATCAACTTTTTTAATATTTGAAGACATAAAACCACAAAATCATTTCATATAAGAGCATGCAAACTACATACATTTGTAAAGTGGTGGGACAGTCAAACTATTTCCTAGCTTTTAGCTAAAATGACCATCAAAAGTGTGCAGACTGTATCCACCTTGTTTTTGGGCATTTTGCCTCCTTGAGCCTAAGCAGAGGACACTATTAAAATCCATAAATGATCCCACTGACACTGCAGTGTAAATGGGGATCTGGCTCTTTGGCCTCAAATGGAAACAAAACACCCTGTGACAATGAGTGATCTCCTTAATCCAATGTTCTCCCTGCAATGTGGGGTCAATCTCCACGAAGTGGAGGTTCCTCCTTTCTTTTCATGGTTTATTTCTAGTTTGATGCCTTTATGATCGGAGAAGATTGTTGGATGATTTTGATCATAATGTTTCTGTTGATGTTTATCTTGTGGACCAATATGTGATTGATTCTAGAGAATGATCCAAGCACACTTGAGAAATATGTGTATTAGGATTATTTTGGGGTACAGTGTCCTACAGATGTCTGTTAAACCCATGAGGTCTAGATCTTTATTTAGTGCTCTAGTGTCCTTGTTAATTTTGTCTCATTGATCTGTCCATCGGTGAGAGTGGGGTGTTGAAGTCTCCTACTACATATGTATTTTCTCTAATGTCTATTTACAGAGCTGATAATAATTGTCTTATATATGTTGATGCTCCTTCATTTGGTGAGAATACCTGCACCTCTACGTTTATTGCAGCATTATTTACAATAGGTAAGATTTGGAAACAACCCAAATGCCCAAATATAGATGGCTGGACGAAGAAGATGTGGAATATATCCACAATGGAATACTAGTCAGCAATCCAAAAAGATAAACTCATGCCATCCCCAGCAACATGGATGAAACTAGAAAGGATTACGCTCAGTGAAATAAGTCAGAAGGAAAAAAAAAATATCGGATGGTTTCACTTATAGGAGGAAAATAGGAGAATCAAATAAGGGATCGGGAAAAAATAACAATAAAAAAAAAATAAAATAAACAGTCAACCATAAATCCAAGACATTCTGCAGGGGAGGGGGAAGGAGAGGGATCAAAACAAGGGAGGGAAGAGCACAAGGGACTATGGTGATGGAGCACAGGAGAACTGGTGGTGGGATTCTATGGGACCAGACCTGAGAAAAGACAGCAAACATTGTACAAAAATGAACAATGATGCAAAATATATATAAATAAGTAACTGATTAAAAATAAACAAACCATTAAGGTGGAGCCTTCCTGGTGGCGCAAGGGTTAAATCTCAGCACTATCAAGCTATGGCCAGCCCTGCAGCAAGAGTTTGATCCCAGGCCAGGGAGCTACCCACATGGTGCTGCAGACCTCTCCTGTCTCACCCACTGCCCCCCTCAGCAGTGTATATCTGTCACTCTGACTATTCTGCTCTGCATTCTGTCTCTGGTGAATCCTCTCAGGTCCTGAACCTCTGGCCTGCACCCCAGTTCTTTTATATATAAATAAAAATAAATCTTTAAAAATAAAAATTACAATAATAATGGCATATCCCGGGTGTCAGAGAAGAAACTGAGGCACAGATCACTGACACGATCTGCTCTAAGTCTAGCCTGGGGTAGGCCCTGGGGCTCCTGTTTCTGTCAGTAACTCTCTGACCTCAGTCTCGTCTCTAGGGGGAGAGGTCCAGGCAGGAACGCACCTCACTCAAAGCTCTGGGTACCCACAGATGGGAACTGTGGGAGTCTCTCTACTGAGTCACGTGCCCCTCCCGAGGACTGGACAGCAAGACCCTGTGCTGGGAGAGGCTACTCCCTGGACACACCACTGCTGGGGACACTGTCTTATGGGGACACTGCACGCTGGGTGGCTGGAGAGTCCTTGAGTGAAAGGGACGACTTTTCCTCTGCAGGAGGAGGCACAAGGGCTGTGAGGGTCACAAGGGGCCAGTTCTGGGCTCTCACATGCCAGAAACCAAACTGACCCTGCATAAAAAAATCCCAAAGATAGAGGTGACCTTGGATTTCAAAAGGACAGATGACCATCACTAGTGCAGAAAAACAGAGCATTATACTTTTTCTTTTAAAAATTTTAAAGGGAAAACAGCCCGATCTCTGGTTTCTGAGGACATGGGCAGAGCTGACCTTGTCTCCACCAGGGACAGCTTTCCCACAATTGCTCATTAGAGCCTGCTTGGAATTGAGAGTCAGGGGTCCTATCATATTAGTCCAATGTTGGCATCAGTGAGGGGACAGGTGTGTCAGCCTCCCCACATCACATGTGTGGGTCATGAGGGTAGAAGGTCTCTGTTACCTGCGGGCCCCTGGATCTTCCCACTGATGCCAGTAGGAGCCGTGGCAGGTGCTCCAGGTCCTAATCACCATTCATTTCCAGCCACAGCTCCCGCCCAGACACTGGCCGTGCAGGGTGTCCTCACATAAGCAGCCTGGGTCCCTGAGAAGGGCCTATGAGCACTTTGAACCCCCAACAAAAACCTGAGCACATGAGGCTGTGCTGGGAAAGGACTTCCCTTCTCACAGACCCAAGAACAGATGGAAACCCTGAGCTCAGGGAAAGGACTAGGCCAGGGCCTGGCCAGGCTAAGGAAGCTGCCAGATCATGTGAGCCAGCCCGTCTGAGTCTCAGCTGTCACCAGAGCTAGAACTTGGGCTCTCGGCAGAGGCAGCTCAGTGCTGTTTTATGCTCTTCTTTCCAATTATATTTCAAGTTCCTTCCCACAAAGGCCCTTGGAGCCCTCAGGGTCAAGCTGTCTGCACACGTACTTGGGGCTCACTCCCCACATTCATCCCCAGGAGGGAAGACATGACAGGGCAGGTCTCCCTCCCCATGACATCAGCCCTTTGCTCACTAGAGGAGGCAGCAGAGGACCCTGAGAAGACACTCGGGATTCTCCTTGGGCCGGGCTGTGAGGGAGGGCCTGCAGGGACACCACCGCCTTTCCCTGACACGTTCCCTCCAGTTTCTTAAGATACAGCAGAAAATAATCCAAATCCAAGTTCCAAATTTTCCAAAAACAAAAACACATGCTTTCAAACCATTGTGCTTTCTGATACTCTGGGTTGAGCTGAGCTGCTGGAGGCGCTGATTTTCACACCCACTCCGTAGCCAGGCAAACTGCCCTCCCTCCCCATCATCACACCCAGTGACTCCTGGGGACAGAGGCCCAGACCCAGGCCCCATGAAGAACAGACCTGTGCCTGCTTGTGACCCTGTCGCCCTCAGTGTGAACAGGTGTCCCTGAGGAGCCTCAGGACACAAGACACTGTCCCCAAGGAGTCGAGGTTCCCCCATAAGCCCCTGGCCTGATCTGTCTGCTTGTTCAGTTCACCTGAAGGTCAGTCCCTCTCCAGCCTGACCTGCCAGGCCAAGGACAAGGTCCTGCCCCAAACACAACAGGACTCGGGTCAGATCCCCACTGAGGGTTTCGTCCTCATACACTCTACCTCTGGGGGGGATTTCTGCTTCGGGTGAAGGACCCAGTGGAGACAGAGCAGCAGAGAAGGGGAAATAGGTCTTGGTCAGACAAAATACCCAGAGTCTGTAACAGGCAGAGTGAGTAGCACCTCAGAGCCCCCAAACCTGCATACTCTAAATGGCTTCTGCCATCTGCCGCATAAAGGCAGAGCACACTCTGAGTGTGAAAGGACAAAGGAGAGTGGCGCGCAGAGAGGAAGGGAAGGAAAAAGAGTTTCCCAACAAAACACCCAGTTTCCCATCCCCTCGTGGGTAAATACCCAACCACACAGGGTTAACCCAAAGTGGGGCCACTGCAGCCTGAAATTTGCCACAAGTCTCAGGCACCATCGAGGGGACCCACAGAAGCCAATGGAAGGGGCCAGGCCAGTCTGGGGCAAAAGGAGCAAAATGAAAGCACAAACCACAGTCAAGGCTGGTGTCCCCGCGGGTCTCTCCCAAGTGTCTCCTTCCACGTCCTCCTGTCCCTGGGGCAAGCCCAGCACTGAGAAGCAAGGGGGCTTCTCCACATGCCCCTCTCCTGTGTCGTCCCCGCGTCTCTTTCCAGGTGCTCTGTGTCTCACGGCGGATGCGCCTAAAGGGCCCTGACATAGGGGGTCTCTGTCCAGAGAGGCCGTGTGACCCCACGTCTTATTCAGAGAAAAGGCAAAGCCCTTCCAAAATCCTCAACGTCTGCATGATGTGGGTGCCCAAACCCCATCTCAGTGACCCCTGCCCCAGTCACAGCCTCTGACACACAGACATCCCCGTCCTGGGGCGTCTGGGCTGAGGTCGCCCTGCCTGGACAGAGCTTCTGCAGACACCCTGTGGGCATGGAATGTCCATCAGGTCTTCTCTCAAAGGTGCCATCCTAGTAGGGCCCACCTGTCCATGCTAGGAGAGTAGCCTCTTCCTTGTCTCCACACGCTTGCTCTGGGTCACTTTCCCCACAATTCTTACCCACACCAGGATGCGTCTGAAAATTCATCTCTAACACTAGACTCCTGTGAGCAGGGGCAGCCCTGGGCCTTGTGGGGACAATAGCGGTGCCTAAGCCTGATCCCTGAACATGAAAAAGAACAGGTGTGCTCGAAGAAAAACCCAAAGAAGCAAAATATAAACACATTGAGGCTGAGGGTCCAGCCCTGTCTGAGCATAGCCTGATCCAGCCACCCGCAGCCTCCACCCACATCCTGGAGACAGGACAGGCCCAGGTGGGTCTGAGTCCCTGTGACCACAGGCCCTGCTGGGACAGGTGCTCCTGAAGGACAAGGACAAAAGAGCAGAAAGATGACCCCGAGGAATGATCACATCTAAGCCCACGACACACTGAGCACAGGCCCCGTCCCCTGGCTCTTCACAGCCTTTCCCGCCCCCACCTGCACAGACTCAGCACAGCAAACCTGCAGTTCTGGCTGGTCCTCTGACCTCCTACTAATTTCCAGTCAAATTTTAGGCATCTTTTCAATTAACACATCAAAAACACAACCCAGAAAAAAATATTTTCATGTCTGGGTATCTATTTGCAGTAGGGAAGTGGACATTATTCCTCAGGAAAACACAAAGTCCAGGCGGGGGTGGAGCCAGCCCCGCCTCTGCTGGAGCAGGAAAGTCATCAGGGAGAGACACAGGTCAGTGTGGGGAGGGGCCTGGTGGGCAGGGCTGGGCCAGTCTCCCCACCTCCTCACGTTATGCTAATGTGACCCCAGACACATGAGGACGCCTTTTTTTTTTTTAAAGATTGATTGATTGATTTATACAAGCACTGGGTACAGTCAGATGCTTGGGAGGGTGAGAGAGTTCACCAGAGCCAGAGCGGGGAGCAGAGCAGGCAGAAGGACCGAAGTACACTGCTGAAGGGAGCAGCGGGCAGCAGGAGAGGTCTGCGCGCCATGTGGGACCCTCCTCCGGTGGCCGGGAGCAGCAGGGGATCGAACCAGCGCTGCAGAGGCTGCGGGCAGCTTCGCAACCCAGCACTCAACCGCTGCGCCACCGGGATGCCCTGAGGATGCCTTTTGCAACAAGAGAGACCAGAGGATCTTTATTGAGGCAGGGTCCCCACATAAGTGCTGTCACTGTAGCACACCCACCCCTGAGCCCTCGGGCCTCCAGTAGAGTTCACTGTGCCCCTCCCTGCTCTGTGGTCACACTTCCCATGCCCCTCGGGTAGCCACTGCTTTACATGCAGACTTCAAGGGTCAGTGTGTGTGTGTGTATGTGTGTTTAATAGTCCTAATCACCTTTTACTGGTTTCACAGAAATAGCTAATAGTTTGCAAACCATGTTTCTCCAATGTATTTATGTTAAAACACATGAATGTTTTTATTAGATTTTTTTGGCAGAGGAGGTAGAGAAAGAAAGCTGGGAAGATGACCATTTCAATGCTAATCTTCAATGACAGGGCTAAATACTGGCCATTGTTACCCTTCATTGAAAGTTATAGATTTATAATGTCAAAACATATCAAAACTGCAATGCCTCAGTTTACTTTAAAAAAATATGAAGGCCCTCCCTGGTGGTGCAAGGGGTTAAGATGCAGCACTATGAGGCTAACCGCAGACCTGCAGCATGAATTCAATCCCCAGCCAGGGAGGTGACCCACATGGTGCAGCAGACCTCTCTTGACTCTCCCACTGCTCCCCTCAGCAGTGTATTTCAGTCAGTCCACCTGTTCTGTTCCCCACTGGTCTCTGTCTCTGGTGAATCCTCTTAACCCCCACACCTCTGGCCTGTACCCCAGTTCTTCCATGCATAAATAAATAAATCTTTAAAAAAAATAGTGAAATATATTACTTGGGCATCACATTTCCCTTTCTAAATGTATTTACATTCACATAATTTTACACTTATTACATAATGGTTTTTAAAGATCAAAATGTTAAATTAAATAATCCCACATTTGATAAATCACAGTAGTATCATTTTTTTTTAAATTCCAGTTTATTTATTCATCAGTAAAATGTAACATTTAACAGTGTCCCAGAGAACAGGGAACATATGAAATATGAAAAGGTCATTCACAGAGTCACTACTGATTTTATCAGACCTGCTGTCACACTGGGGCTTCCCCTTGAACAAAGTACTACAGGTGGTCATTGCCAGGCCAGCAGGGAAGATGGAGCTCACTCCTGACACCGGGCACCACCTGTCACTGTACCCATGTTCCTTGTTATGGCGCTGAGCCTTGGTGCTATTAGCACAATGAGTTTTTCTTAACAAATGTGGTGGGTTAAGGCAAAAGGACATAACATGGTCTCCTCATCATTTCTTTTTTCTCCACCTTTTTAAAAATTTTTGATGAGACTATATAAGTTACAGATTCACTGGCTGGAAAGACACAGTCACCACTTAGGTCAACCCCTGGTATTTACACAGGAGGTTGGTTTCTCTTGGTCTCTCAGCACGACCATCCCTCAGCAGGGCTCTCAATGAGGAGTTTCAAATGCTACCATTGCTGTCTCTGGCTGGATGTAGATTATTTTTCTATCATTAAAAATATTTAATAATTGGCCTCCCTGGTGGTGCAGGCGGTTGAGCACAGCGCTATGAAGCTGTTCACAGCCTCTGCAGCGTGGGTTCAATCCTGGCCAGCCAGGGAGATACCCACATGGTGCATCAGACCTCTCCTGTCTTCCCGCTGGTCCCCTTAGCAGTGTATTTTAGTCAGTCTGCCTGTTCATTCCCCACTCTGTCTCTGGTGAATTCTCTTATCCTCCTGCACATCTGGCCTGTACCCCTGTTCTTGTATGCAGGAATAAATAAATCTTTAAAAATATATTTATAATTGGGCAATAATCTGCTCAGATTTGTAAACTCTCCATTGAATAATTTCTTATTTTTTACAACTTTCTGCTGGCTTCTGTGTTTTTTTCTGTCACCTTCTTCCCTTCAAAGGAGGAAGGGTTATTGAATGAGCCTCCAACTCTACCCCGCAATGTAAAATATTGTCCACAGTTTTAGTTAGAGAAGAGGCAATGGTCTGTATGATGAGCTGAGTCATTAATAAATGGCCTTAAGATTTGAGGAGACAGAAATCATTGTCATGAATGGAAATTGTGCAGACATTGACCGAGATGTACAACCTAATTAAACCAGCTGATGTAATGGAAAGATAAAAGGTAGAGATGATAAGGTAGACTCTGAAGAAAACCATCCACAGGGTGAAAACCATGACTTGCAGGTGAAGAAGGGATCTTCCAGAGATGAGGTTCATGGATTCGCTTATCTGTAAGTCTATGGTGAAGGTGTCTGTGAATCCAGTAGATCAGCGTGTTGATGAGAAAGAGGAAGGACCATACAGAACAGTGAGTTGAATCCAGCTGTTTGGAAACTCTCCTATGCTGTCATACAATTTGCTGCATTCTCTCAGCTCCACAGAAACAGTGAGATGGTGGGAATACTCAATCCATGGTAATGGCCTAAGAGTAAACATGATTCTCATTAGACTTGATTCTATAAATAGTGTGGGGGTTCATTAGGGAATGACTATAGACAAAATAACAGCTCATTGTCACAAAGAATAAATAAAGGATAAAAGCACTAAGATTTTTTATAACCAGGAGAATGATAGTTTGTTGGAAGATGTCATACTCTGGCCCTGTGGTTCGATATAGAAATGGTATAAAAAATAATTATCAGCAGCGAGTACAAGATTCATCTTAGCTCCAGCAAATAGGAGAGGCTGGAGGATCCAGGGGCGGTGCAGGTGCAACAAGACACAATGGGGGACTCAGTCAGCGGGAGTCAGGCTTTGTCATCAAATGAGTCTGATGCCAAACTAGAGAGGGTCAGTCCACCACCAGCACTGCTGGGCAGGAAGCCTGGGCTGGTCTGCAGCCCTGTCAGCCATAGGCCCAGCCTGAGGGGTTCAAGGGTTAGTTTTTACGTTCGTTAGACTTCTCTACACCATATATGAGTGACATATTTGTCTTTCTCCTTTGGACTTATTTCAATTAGCTCCATCCGTGTTGCCCCAGATGGCATGAGTTTATTTTTCTGTTAAGTAGTATTCTATTACCTGCATACCACTTCTTGAATTCTCATCTTCTTTCAGGCATTTTGGTTGTTTCCATAGCTTGGACATAGTAATTAGTGCTGCAGTGATCATGGATGTGCAAGGTGTCCTTCACAGTAGTGTATTTGTGTTCTGTGGGTAGATACATAGGAGTGGGACTGCTGAGCCCTATGTTAGATACACTTTTAATCTTCTATGAAATCTCAATACTGTTTTATATACATATAATGTTTTATATATATATATATATAATGTCATTGTTCATTTTTGTACAATGTCTGGTTGTATGCTTTCTTCTCAGGTGTATTCCCATAAAATTCCCAGCACCAATTCACCCATGAACCATCACCATAGTCCCTTTGCTCTTCTCCCCCGTTTTGCTCCTTCTACCTTCCCTCCCTTGCAAAATGTCTCTGGTTTATAGTTTTCTGCTCATTTTGGTTTCTTATTTATTATTACTGTTATTTATTTTCCTGGCCCTTATTTCATTCCCCTATATTCCTCCTATAAGTGAAATCAACCAATATTTTTCTTCATATCTGTGGCTTATTTCACTGAACATAATCCCTCTAGCTCCATCCATGTTGAGAATGGCATGTGCTGATTTTTTTTATTGCTGAATAGTATTTTATTGTGTATATACTACATCCTCTGGATCCAGTCATCTATTTTTGAGCATTTGAGTTGTTTCCACATCTTACCTATCATAAATAGTACTGAAATAAACATAGGGACAGGTATCCTTTTGAATTAATGCTTTTGTATCCTTTGGGTAGATTACTAGGAGTGGAATTGCTGGGTCATATGGCAGCTCCATTTTAGTAGTTTGAAGAAACTCCACACAGTTTCCATAATGGTTGGACCAGTTTATATTCCCACCGGCCATGTAGGAGAGTTCCTTTTTCTCCACATCCTTGTGAACATTTGTTGTTGCCTGTTTTTTTTTTAATATTTTATTTTATTTTATATATATATATAGATTTAAAGATTTATTTATTCATTTTACACAAGAACTGTGGTACAGGCCAGATCTGTTGGAGGGTGAGAGGATTCACCAGACACAGAGCGGGGAACAGAAAAGGCAGACTGACGAAATACACTGCTAAGGGAAGCAGCGGTGGGACAGGAGAGGTCTGCTGCACCATGTGGGATCCTCGCCGGTCAGGATCGAACCTGAGCTGCAGAGGCTGCAGACAGCTTCACAGCGCGGTGCTCAACCACCTGCACCACCAGGGAAGACCCTATTTTATATATATATTTTACATCATTTTTTCATTTTTTCACAATGTATGCATTTTCATCTTGGTTATATTCCCATGCAATTCCCATCCCCCTTATGTTTCCTGTTTTCTTAACATGTGCCATTCTCACTAATGTAAAGCGGTATCTCATTGTGGTTTTGATTTGCATTTTCCTGATTTAAGTGATGTTGAACAATTTTTCATATACCTGTTGGCCATTTGCATTTCCTTTTGGAGAAGTTTTTTTAGCTCTTCCTCCCATTTTTTGACTGGATTGTTTATTTTTGTTGAGTCCTGTGAGCTCTTTTAGATCTTTGTGATCAGTCTCTTACCAGTTGTACTGTGTGCAAAAATTTTCTCCCAATCAAAAGGGTCTCTCTGTTTTAGTTAATATCTCTTTTGCTGTGCAAAAGGTTTTAGTTTGATGTAATCCCAGCTGTTAATCTTTTCCTTCACTTTCTTTGCTTTTGGGTTGTGTCTTTAAAGATGTGATGGATATTTATATCATGTAGTGTTTTGTGTATATTTTCTTCTGTATATTTTATGGTTTCAGGTCTTATGTTGAATTATTTTATCAATTTTCAGTTGGTTTTTGAGCATGGTGTGAGATAGTAGTGTAGCTTCATTTTTTGCATGTAGCAGTTCAGTTTTCCCAGCACCATTTATTGACTTGAACAAACTGTCCTTATTCCATTGCCTATAATTTGCTCCTTTGTCAAAGATTAGTTGTCCATAAATATGTGGGTTTATTTCTGGTTTTCTATTCAATGCCATTGGTCTGTGTGTTTGTTTTTTCTAGTATCATAGTGTTTTAATTATTATGGCTTTATAGTACAGTTTGAAGTCTGGGATTGTGATGCCTCCATTCTCCTTCTTCTTAGTCAGGAGAGCTTTGGCTTTTTGCGGAAACCTTGATACTGTTTCCATCAAAACCGAACCAGTCTACATTCCCATAAACAATGTAGGACTGTTCCCTATTCTCCATGTCTTTGCCAGCACTTGTTAATGTCTGGTCTTTATGATACAGGCCATTCTCACAGACATGAAGTGGTTTTGTTACGGCAATTTCACAGAGAAATCAGATGGCACTCAGAGAGGTGGAGAGAGATTTAATGTCACACCAGCAGGCTCAGTGAGATCGCTCCCCAAAGGGCTGAGCACCAAGAACAAGAATGGCAAGGCTTTGTACAGTTTGTATGAGGAAACTTGCTATCCCATCCATCACAGCATACGCATTCTTCATTGTTTGGGAAGGGGGTTCAAGGAGTCACTGCTACCACCACGGACAAGCAGTGCAGCACACCCAGCAACTTCTTCGCTTCAGCGAGCAGCAGAATCAAAGCGGTAGAATCCCCCAAGCAGCAGCTTTGGGAAGCTTTCTGTTTCATTTTCCCCCTTTTGATGTCCCTACTATGTGCTAGGGAGTATCAAGGTCTAGACTCAAAGCAAGCAGCGGGAAAGGAGCCTAAGGGCGCATATTGTCTAGTTAACATTTGGAGTTTAGTAGCCTCCAAACAGAAATGGATAAACAGTGTGGCCAGATTAAAAGACACGGCCAAAGGGCAAGAATGGAGACCAGTGCACCCAGGACAGGCGTGAGCCAAGGCACAATGTGGTGATGCTGTCCCACCAAGAGAAACAAGGGAAGCAGCCAACACTGGGTCCAACCCAGCAGCCCATAAGCATTCCTCCTGTGATGCTCCCCGAGCTTCTGCTGTGCGCAGGCCAACCCGCTTCCGGCTGTGGTTGGAGCAGGGCTGCAGCAGGTCACGGTGTTTGGTCGAGTCTCTCTGCAGGGTCAGTCTGACCTGGTGTGCAGGGTCTGGGCAGGCGTCCACTGTGCCGACGTCTCGCGCGAGCTGGCGTATCTGAGGAGTGTTGTTCCCTCGGAGTAACACCTGCAACTTTGATAGCAGTAGGGGAGTAAGGATGACAGTACAGGGCCCCACTCAGACAGGTTTGAGTGCTCTTTTTCCAGTCCTTTACCCAGACTCGGTCCCCAGGTTTGTGGGGATGAGCTCAGTATCCCAGACGAGCAGGGCCCTCTGGATGACAGTTTCATGACTCTGTGTAGGACATTACTAAGGAGCTGCAGCTGCCAATTTAGTCCCAGTTGGCCAGTGTGTCTGAAGTCTCCCCTCACCACAGACACAACAGGGGAGTCCGGCCAAACAAAATCTCAGAGGGGATGTAGTCACTGGCACTGGGAGTGCACCGAATTCTGAGCAGCACTAAGGGAGAAGGTCCAACCAGGACAAACCTGTGTCTTGGCAAAATTTTCCCAGAGTCGTTTTAATGGTTCGGGTGACTCGCTCTACTGTCCCTGAACTCTGTGGCCCGTAGGCGGGAAGATTCCATGTAATGTGAAGTAAGCGAGTCAGGAGACTGGTGATTTCAGCATGAAAGGCTGGGCCAGTATCACTGCTAATAGTCACGGGGACCCCATATCTAGGAATTATTTCTCTTACAAGAGCTTTGCGGACTTCTCGGGCCTTCTGCGATCTGGAGGGGATGCCACTCCCACCCAGAGAAGGCACAGATCAGAATAAGTAAATATTTGTAGCTTCTGCAAGGCTTGATTTTTGTGAAGTCCTTAAAAGGGGAGGAGCCCGTGTGCTGTACACAAATCTGGCACCTGAAGAAGCAAACAAAAGGAACAAAAGTTTATCCGTCTGGCAGGAACCATCACTCCTCTGGTGTTTTCGCTTTTATTTATTTTTTTTCGATACTTTATTTATTTTTTAATTATTATTTTAAAATTATTTATTTTTTACATCATTGTCATTTTTAAACAATATTTGCTTCCCCACCCCTCAGGTGTAGTCCCCATAGAGTTTCCTTCCCAATGCACCTGTGCACCATCACCTCAGTCCCCTGTGCTCCTCCCTCCTTTCTTGTATCCCTCTCCCTCCTCCTCCCCTGCAGGATGTCTCTGCTTTATAATTGTCTGTTTTTCTTTTGTTGTGTTTTGTATTGTTATTATTTTTTTACACTGAGGTCTCATTTGGTTCCCCTACATTCCTGCTATAAGTGAAACCATCCGATATTTTTCTTTTCCTTCTGGCTTATTTCACTGAGCATAATTCCTTCTAGCTCCATCCACATGCCTGCAAATGGCATGAGTTTATCTTTTTTGATTGCTGAGTAATATTAAAAATGGCACATATTAAAAATCTGGCAACAACAAATGTTTGCGAGGATATGGTAAAAAACGACCTCTCCTACATTGTTAGTGTGAGGCAAACTGGTACAACCTTTATGGAAAACTGTGTGGAGGTTCCTCAGTCTACTAAAAATGGAACTTCCATATGACCCAGCAATTCCACTCCTAGGGATCTACCAAAGGACACAGAAACATTGATTCAAAAGAACACCTGTACCCCTATGTTGATTGCAGCACTATTTATAATAGGTAAAACCTAGAAACAACCCAAATGCCAAAAAATAGGTGACTGGATCAAGAAGATATTGTATATACATACAATAGTAGTGGAATACTACTCAGTGATCAAAAACAAACTCAGGCCATTTGGGAATATGGATGGGGCAGACGGGATAATAAGCTTGATAAGTCAGAGGGAAAAACAAATATCAGGTGGTTTCCCTTATATGTGGGATATACAGAAATCAAACAAAGGGTCAGAATAAAGGGCCTCCCCGGTAGCACAGTGGTTGAGCGCTGGGCTGCGAAGCTAACCTCAGCCTCTGCAGTACCGGTTCGATCCCTGGCCTCTGGGTGAGGATCCCACATGGCACACAGATCTCTCCTATTGCCTGCTGCTCCCCCAGCAGTGTATTTCATCAGTCTTCCTGTTCTATTCTCCGCTCTGGCTCTGGTGAATTCTCTCACCCTCCCGCGCTTCTGACTGTACCCAATGCTTGTATAAATAAATAAATATATATTTTTAAAAAAAGTGTCAGAATAAAGACAAAACTTACAACCAGATCCCAGATGTGAGGCATACAGAAGGGGAAAGGGAGAGATGGTTCTGAACAGGGGAGGGAAGAGATAAGGGACTAGAGTTATGGATTATGGGTGCTATGGTGGTGAGAGAACTATAAAGACTGCACTGAGAGAGAAATCAAATATTATACAAAAATTAACAATGATGTAAAAGAACAAATAGATTTAATAAAAAATTTTATATCAATCCCTGACAGCTAGAAAAACAAATAAAATTAAATAAAGCAGAGGATCCTGAAGTTACAAAACAGGGAGAGAAATCCTATAACATTCAGTCTTACACAAGGCAGAGCTCTCATTCTATGACAGAAAATAATATTGAAGAAATTTGGGTAAGTTACATTAAGTGATAACAATCTCAATAGTCCACTGCATCCTAAGACTGTCCCACTCACAGCTCCCCACAGCCTGGCCCCATCCTCTGGGGTGTCCCAGGGGTGAGAGACATCCAGAGTCCTGGGGACTGTTGCTGCCTGAGGAAGTACACAAAAAGACCTGGTCAGAGCCCAGAGATGAGACCCTCAGAGGAACTGATGAGGGTGACTCTCCCTAGAGCTCCCTCTACACTGTCCTCAGGGGCTCAGGATCCAGCCCCTGATCCACATTTACCTACACCCTGATCTGTAGCTGATTGCTTGTCCACCTGTGGGAAGAAACATCATGTGAAACAAGGAGGAGTCAGGTGACAAGTCCTAAAGGAATCCCATATGGCCACAGGGAAGTTTCTAGAACTGTGACTGAAGACCCAGGTCAGGACTGGATATATGAAGAATGGATATGAAAGGGAATTGGAGTCTTTCCTCAGCAGGGTCATTCCCTATGACATTTACTAGGAAACAGATCCCATCACCACATTTCTAAGGTGAACAATTGGTGATTCATTTTCATAAAGTGCTTACAAAGAGTGAGTGTTTGCAATCAGCTCCAGACTGGGCAACACATGTGTGTGGATCATAACCCTAGTAACCAGGAAGGGCAAGTTCTCCTGGACATGAAAACCCCCAGTGGATAAGATCCCACTTCTTTCCTTATTTGAGCACTTCTTCCTCCACATCACAGCTGCAGCCACCACAGCTCCAGTGACACAGCTCTAAGGAGAACCAGGCCAGCAATTATGCCCCTGGTGGGGATGAAGGACTGAGAAGGGGCACTGGAAGGGAAGGGAAGGGAAGACCTGAGCCTCAGGTCTCCACCGGATGCACTAAAGGTCTCCACAAGGGCTCCTGATTCCTCTGAGCAGAGCTCAGTGCCCACATCCCACTCCTTACCCCATGTCAGGAGGGGCTCCAAAAGCCCCTCATGCTGCACATAGCACATGTATCTCTACTCCTCTCCAGAAGGCACCACCACAGCCGCCCATTTCTGGAAGATTACATCCCCCCAGGCCTGTCTCCACCACCTTGTCCTGGGTCAGGTCCTCCCCATCTCGCTGCCAGGTTAGGGTGATGTCCGCAGGGTAGAAGCCCAGGGCCCAGCACTTCAGGGTGACCTCACGGTCAGAGGTGAGGTGGAGGGTCAGGTGTGTTTTGGGGGATCTGAGGAGAAGGGTCAAAAAATTCACACTTTGGGTTTTTCCTTCCTGGACACTGAGGAGCCTCACTGACCATCCTCAGAATGGACATGACAATTGTTTGGAAGGAGGAAGCACAAAGCTCAGACCAGCCTAGTCTGGGGAATCTGGGATAATCAGGTGAGAACCCAGGGTAGGAGGATGCAGGTCTCCAAGGAGAACACAGACTTTTGCTCCTGACCTGGGTGGAGGGTGCATGACACAGAAAGGCATGAGTCAGATCCAAAAATGTTCTCAGACCAAAAACAAGACCTTGAAGAGAAACTCATGGTTCCAGGATGGCTGCCAGGTCAAAAAGATCCAGGGAAGAGTTATTTCAGGATGGCTTCCCCTCCCTCGGGAGAGACTGGATTCCTTAACTGTCCAGAAAAGTGTGTCTTCTGGGGCGAGTCTCTCTCTAGCACAGAACACGAAACCCAGGGGACTCTCCCTCTCTGCCCAGAAAGCAGTGCTGTTCTGCCATTATTCCAGTTTCCCTGTGGGCGCCAGGAGAGGGGAGGTCCGAGGCCTTGTGGCCCCTCTTACCTGTGCGCTGCAGCACCTCCTTCCCCAAAACCAGGAGTCTGTGGAGCCGCGGGAAGCAGCTGCTCTGCACACTGTGCCTGACGCGCTCGGCCTCCCCTGCGCCTCCCACGCGCGCTGGGTGATCTGAGCCCCCGAGTCCGCGGGGTCCAGGAGCGCAGGTCCTCGCTCAGGGAGATGGAATCCGCGCCATCGTAGGCGAACTGGTCATACCCGCCGAGGAGGCTCAGGTCTGGCCCCACTTCACAGCCACACATGCTCTGGAGGGTGTGAGACCCTGACACCCGCCCAGTGGTCAGCCCTGAGGTCACCCACCCCGCAGTCACTCCACCAATCACCCTGAATAAACCTAAACTGAAATGAAAGAATCGGCAGGACAGTCCCTTCCCATTGGAGGGTCCTGGCAGATCCACCAGCCTCGAGGGGTAGCGGACCCTAAGACCCGGACAACCCGGCCTTAGGGTGGGAATGGGGGGTGACCTGACCCTGGCCCGCTCCGCGAAGCTCACCGTCCTCGCTCTGGTGTAGCGGCCGCACAGGTCCCTCAGGAGCGCTTTGAACCACTGTGCGATGTACCTTAGGTTCTGAGTCTCCTCGTCCAGGTCCTCCTGCCCCACCTGCCCCACCCAGGGCGCCCGCGGCTCCGCACTCTGCCCGGAGAGTCGATGTAAAACCGCCCGACCTGCATGTCGTCCAGGTAGCCCACGGCGATGAAGCGGGGCTCCCCGGGCGGAGCCAGGACATCGCGGTGTAGAAAAGCCTCAGGGAGTGGGAACCTGGGGGCGGGAGGGGAGACCCGGGCTGACCCTCCTCTCAGCGTGGGCCCAGGGACCAGGGAGATGGGCCTGAAGGGAGAAAGGGCGGGGACTTGAAAGTGAAAAGGGGGTGGGCCGAGAAGGGCCCAGACTCAGGGGCCCAGAGCACTCAGGGGAGGCGGGAGGGACAGAAGGGGCCAGAACACAACGGGCCTGTAGGGGTACAAGAGGTTGGGGGGAGATGAGCCTTTCCTGGGGTCCTGCACCCGCAGGGGGCTCCTGGCTCCTCCCTCCTGGAGCAACAGTGTCCAGCTGGACACGCACTCACCCGCCTGGGTCTCCATCAGGGCCAGGGGCCCCCAGAGCAGCAGCAGGAGGGTGAGGGCATCACACCCCATCCAGGGGCCTGGGGAGAATGATCCAGGAGAGTCCTTGGAGACTTTGTCACTGGAGCAGGGATGATGCTGATTCTTCCCTGGACACCCCAGGAGATGGGGAGAGAGAATGGGTGAGTGTGGGGTCATCAAGCTGCATCACCCCACAGAGCCTGTGGGAGGAGACATGATGCTGTGACAGGGTGACATCCACAGAAAGGGGAGGCTCCAAATCCCTTCCCCACCTTAGGGAGGAGTGGATTTGGGCTGGGAGAAGCAGCAGCCTGGAGGAATGAAGAAGCTAGTAGTGTTTTCAGATAATTGTGAATATCCATTTTGATACTGAATTAAAATTATACAGGTGGTGGTTTCTCAAAGGTTATTTGCAAAATGAAACCTGAATTATATCAGGGAATATTTCCTATTCTGTGTCATTTCCATAGACCTCTCTTGCATATTGGTTGGAACTCGTGCTAATGTGTGATTTTTTCAAGGTGATACATTATTTCACTAAGTTACATAGATTTCAGTGTTAATTACACTGAATCAAATAATCAAAAAATATGTTTTAGTTTTAACCACAAATCCCAAAGAAAAGTTGATACTGTACATTGTCAAGTAGTGATGCACTCAATTTTTCATAATTCTGGTTTGATCTGAGAGCTTATATTTATCAGGAAATTACTGTCATTTTTCAATTGTTGATTTCCTTCAAGAGCCAGACATTCATTTTGAGAAAAGTGTCTGCTAATTAACCAAATATAAATTACCTTAGTTTTTGTCATTCATTCCTCAGGTAAGATTGGTGTTTGCCCACAAATCAAAAGAGTCTCATTCATCGCATACAAATATTTTCCTTGGGACACAG
>NW_023602073.1:47749925-47851281 GCF_014898055.3 Talpa occidentalis | reverse complement strand
GCCATCTCCTCAGGGCTGGGGAGAGACAGGGCAGGAGGCAGCCAGGCCCACACAGAGGAGCAGGGCAGCCAGGAGCTCTGGCTCAGAGGAAGCAGGGCCCAGGGACCCCCCACCAGCAGGAGCAGGGCCCTTTCCGATGACCCCTTAGGCCCTGAGACCAAGGACAGACCTGGCTCCTCTCAGGGCTTCTGAGCCTCTGTGCTGCTAGAGACCATGAGGTTTATTGGAGAAAAACATCCTCCCTTCCCTCACACCCCGTGGAACCCAAACCCAGACCTTTTCTGCTCAGAGAACTTGGGCCCAGCACCTGGGCCCAGAGTGCAAATTGTCCTCCCCTCCTCATCATCACCCAGTGACTCCCAGAACACTGGCCCAGACCCAGTTCCCCATGAAGGACAGGCCAGTGCCTGCTTGTGGTTCTGCCCCACTCAGGTATCCTTGAGAAGCCTCAGGACACACGACATTGTCCCCAGGAAGTCAGGGTCCCCCACAGGCGCCTGTCCTGCTCTGTCTGCTTTTTCAGCTTACCCAAGGTCAGGCCCTCCCAGCACTGACCTGCCAGAGACAAGGACAAGGTCCTACCCCAAAACAGCAGGAGTCGGGTCAGATCCCCACTGAGGGATTCATCCTCATCCTCTCTGACCTGCCTTGGGGTGAGGGGCCCAGTGGGACAGAGCAGTGGAGAAGTGAATGAGTCCTGATGAGAGAAAACACCCCGTTTGTTAACAGGCAGAATGAGGGGCACCCAAGACCCCAAAAACCTGCATACTCTAAATGGCTTCTGCCATCTGCCGCACAAAGGCAGAGCACACTCTGAGTGTGAAAGGACACAGAAGAGTTGCCCAGAGAGGAAGGGAAGGGAGGAGAAGAGTTTCTCAACAAAACACCCAGTTTCCTGTCCCCTTATGGGTAACGCCCAACCAAACAGGTTGCCCAAAGTGGGGCCATTGCAGCCTGAAATTTGCCAAAAGTCTCAGGCACCATCAGGTGGCGACCCACAGAAGGCAATGAAAGGGGCCAGGCCGGTCTGTGACAACGGACCAAATGAAAGCACAAACCAGGGTCAAGGCCAGTGTCCCCACGGGCCTCCCCCCAAGTGTCTCCTTCCACGTCCTCAGCACTGAGAAGCAAGGGGGGCTTCTCCACACGCCTCTCTCCTGTGTCATCCCAGCGTCTCTCTCCAGGTGCTCTCTCCCCCACACGCCTGTATCTTATGGCGGATGCACCTAAAGGACCCTGACATAGGTGGTCTCTGTCCAGAGAGGTCGTGTGACCCACACCTTATTCAGAGAAAAGGCAAAATCCTTCCAACATCCTCAATGTCTGCATGAAGTGGGTGCACAGACCCTGTCTCAGTGACCCCTGCTCTGCCACAAGACACAGACAATAGACAACCCCATCCTGGGGTGTCTGGGCTGAGGTCGCCCTGCCTGGACAGAGCTTACACAGACACCCTGTGGGCATAGAGTGTCCATCAGGTCTTCTCTCAAAGGCACCATCCCGGTAAGGCCCACCTGCCCATGCTAGGAGAGTAGCCTCTTCCTTGTCCCCACATGCTTTCTCTGGGTCACCTTCCCCACAATTCTTACCCACACCAGGATGCGTCTGAAAATTCATCTCTAATACCAGATGCCTGTGAGCAGGGATAGCCCTGGGCCTTGGGACAATAGCAGGTGCCTGCGCCTGATCCCTGAACATGAAAAAGAACAGGTGTGCTTGAAGAAAAACCCAAAGAAGCAAAATAAAACATTGAGCCTGAGGGCCCAGCCCTGTCTGAGCATAGCCTGATCCAGCCACCCGCGGCCTCCACCCACATCCTGGAGACAGGACAGGCCCAGGTGGGTTCTGAGTCTCAGTGACCACAGGCCCTGCTGGCACAGGTGCTCCTGAATGACAAGGACAAAGAAGCAGAAAGATGACTCCCGAGGAATGACCACATCAAAGCTCACGACATACTGAGCACTAACTGGACACAGGCCCCGTCCCCATCGGCTCCTCACAGCCTCTCCCGCCCCCACCTGCACAGATACAGCACAGCAAGCCTGCAGTTCTGGCTGGTCCTTAGGACTCCTACTTATTTCCAGTCAAATTTTAGGCATCTTTTCAATTAACACATCAAAAAAACAACCCAGAAAAAAATATTTTCATGAATGGGTGTCTATTTTCAGTAGGGAAGTGGACATTATTCCTCAGGAAAACACAAAGTACAGGCAGGGATGGAGTCAGCCCCACCTCTAATGGAGCAGGAAAGTCATCAGGGAGAGACACAGGTCAGTGTGGGGAGGGCCCTGGTGGGCAGAGCTGGGCCAGTCTCCCCACCTCCTCACATTATGCTAATATGACCCCAGACACATGAGGATGCATTTTGCAGCCAGAGGAACCAGAGGGTCTTACTGAGGGGGTGTTGGTCACATCACTGCTTACACTGTAGAAGGGCAAGTCCCTGGTGCTGTCACTGTAGCACACCCACCCCCGAGCTCACGGACCTCCAGCAGAGCCCACTGCCCCCCACCACCCCGCTCTGGAGACACCCTCCCCCTGCCCCTCTGCCAGCCTCACCCTGCATGCAGACTCCAAGGGTCAGTATGTGTGAGTGTGTGTTAATAGTCATGATCAACTTTTAGTGGTTTCACATGAATAGTTTGCCTTTGCAAACCATGTTTTTCCAACACATATTTGTTAAAACATATGAACGTATTAATTAAATTTTTGGCAGAGGAGGTGGGAAAAAGTGAGGGGAAGATGACAATGTCAAAGCTAATCTTCAGTGACAGGGAAACACTTGGCCATCGTCTCCCTTCAGAGACACAGATTTATAATTTCAAAACATCTCAAAACTACGGTGCCTCAGTTTACTTTAAAAGATATTAGTGAGGTCCCTCCCTGATGGCGCAAGGGGTTAAGCCTCAGCACTATGAGACTAACCACAGCCACTGCAGCACAAGTTCAATCCCCAGCCAGGGAGCTACCTACATGGCACAGCCCACCTCTCCTGTCTCGCCCGCTGCTCCCCTCAGCAGTGTATTTCAGTCAGTCTGCCTGTTCTGTTCCCCACTCTATCTCTGGTGAATCCTCTCACCACCCACACCTCTGGCCTATACCCAAGTTCTTATATGCATAAATAAATAAATCTTTTTAAAAAATAATACAATAACATGAGAATCAAAAAATCTGTGTCCATCACTGTCTTATGCCTCCAGAGGATAAATTATAATAGCGCCTATATAAATTCTAATAAAAAGTCCCAATTTTGAGATCACAATCTAAAATTTTGGCAATCAAAAACTAGTTCAAAACTTAATGGCTGAGCGCCTCCCCGTGGCGCAGCGGTTAAGCGCTGGGTTGCAAAGCTGCCCGCGGCCTCTGCGGCGCCGGTTCGATCCCCGGCTGCTCCCGGCCACCGGAGGAGGGTCCCACATGGCGCGCAGACCTCTCCTGCGCCCGCTGCTCCCCTCAGCAGTGTACCTCGGTCCTTCTGCCTGCTCTGCTCCCTGCTCTGGCTCTGGTGAATTCTCTCGCCCTCCGCGCTTCTGACTGTACCCAGTGCATGTTAAAACAAAAAAAACAAATAAATAAATAAATAAAACATGCCTCTATTAAAAAAAAAAAAACTTAATGGTTGACACTTGTAATCAGGGAAATGCAAATCAAAACTACAATGAGGTTCCATCTTACACCAGTGAGAATGGCACATAATAAAAAAAAACTAGTAACAACAAATGTTGGCAAGGTTGTGGAGAAAAAGGAACTCTCCTGCACTGCTGGTGAGAGTGCAAAACTGGTCCAACCCACTATGGAGAGCTGTGTGGAGATTTCTGGACCTACTAAACATAGAGCTTCCATATGATCCAGCAATTCCACTCCTAGGTATTTACCCAAAGGACACAGAAACATTAATTCCGAAGGGCACCTGCACCCCTATGTTTATTGCAGCACTATTTACAATAGCTAAGCTTGGAAACAACCCAAATGCCCAAAAATAGATGACTGGATCAAGAAGATGTGGTACATATACACCATGGAATATTACTCAGCAATCAAAAAAGATAAATACATGCAGTTTGCAGCAACATGGATGGAGCTAGAAGGGATCATGCTCAGTGAAATAAGTCAGAAAGAAAAAGAAAAACACTGGATGGAATCACTCATAGCAGGAATTATAAAACCAAATAAGAGACCAGGAAAAAGATTAATCAATACAAAGTAAAAATCAAAATCAACAAGCTACTATAAACCAGAGACACACTATGGTTGGGGGGGGAGGGAGGGTCAGGGAGAGGAAGAACTAGAGTCAAAATAAGGGCGGGTGCAATATGGGGAATATAACCAAATTGAAAATGCATACATTGTGCAAAGATGAAACTGATGTAAGAATTATATAAAATATTTTTTAAAAAATCAAAATAAACAAGCAACTATGGACAAGTGACACACTGCGGGGGTGGGCAAGGAGAGGAAGGCTTAAAGTCAAAATAAGGGGGGCGGGCAATTGTATGGGGAATATAACCAAATGAAAATGCATACATTGTGCAAAAATGAAAAATGATGTAAGAATTATATAAAATAAAAAATATATAATATAAATTATATAATATAAATTTTAAAAAAACTTAATGGTTGAATTTGAAGCATCATGCCTTATGGTTATAATATTGGGTATCAATACTTTATGTTTCAATGTCTTTATTTTAAAAGGGAAGCTCACAGTATTCAGAAAAAAAAGAGTAATTGACCTAGTCTACATCAAAAAAGATAAGTTTGCATTTTGATGATTATACCTAAAACTTCTCTCAATACAATTCTTTTCCAGAAAAAGCCCCCAATTGACTTCTCTCCCTTGTCCTAGCAAAAATTTCAAGATGACGTCTACCGCCTTATGGGCAAGTTACATAGCAGTACTGAGTTCCTCACAGGTATGTAGGAAATGTATATGATATTAAGTATCTCTGATTTTCTTGTTTTTCATCAATCTATCTAGTGCTTGCCTAAGAAAGAAAGTTGGTTTATGGGATTATTACAATTATCAACTCTGGAATTAATTAAAATTCCAGTCCTAAGAAAAACTAGCAGCTACAACTGGTATGTCTCTCTTAAATTTGTTCTTTTGTCATTATTTCAATGGTGGCCAAATTTCATATAAAACTAAGGTTTTACCTAGTTTAACAATGAGAATTTGTTAAATAATTAAAATCACTTTCTCTAAAACATTGAGCTTCAGGTTTACTTTTTACTTCTTATTATAAGAAAACTAAAATTTAACGTCATCTCACCAAAAAAAAATTAAACCAATTAAAACATGCGTTTATGTATGAGTTATCCAGGGTAACAGGGTGGTCCCCAGGAAAAGGGAGGTTCCAGGTTTCCTGCCTCACCCAAGGGAGGGTGGAGCTGAGCAGGAGAGAAGAAGCTGCAGAGAGACTGAGGAAGGAAGGTAGTAGGATGGACCAGAAGGAGACCTGGAGGAGGCACATGGAGCAGAGAGACACATGAAGAAACTGCGCTTCTTTTGGTCATGGACTGGGTGACAAAGATATGGGTGAGGGGCCCGGGGGAGGTGACAATGGCAGCTTTTACCTTGGTTTTGATTTTGCTCTTTTCCTCCCAGACTTGTCTGGTTGTTTCTGATCCTTTTCTGTGGTCCCCCACTAGAAGTCGCTTTAGACTTGTGGCAGCTTTCGGGCCTTGCTCTGGGCCAATCCCATCTGGGTGGGCTTTTATTCATGAGGGGCCACGTAACTCTGGGTGCTTGATTTAGAAACTATATTCTTTGTCTTTTCTGTATTTTTCTCTAATTGTATTAAAGTTCCTTTCCATTAAAGGTCTTCTATGGTTTGTCCTGATGTGATGGATGGCAGAACCTATTTAGAGCAGGCAGATTTGGGGGTTCTGGAGGCCCCTCTCCCTGCCCTGTAACACCAGTACAAGGGAATGATAGCATAATAGCTCTTACAATGCCTTCCAATCTAAAAATTAAAAAACTACGATGTCATAACTCTAAATGTAAATAAAGTGAGTTGTGTTAAGGAATGTATTTGAAATGGATATGGTGAAGGTATTGGGAAATATTGAGTGTTAAAATAAAATGACTCTTTAAAAAGAAATGGTATAAAAATAGGAAGGCAAAACAAAGTGTTGAAGGTCTGAGAGGTATCTGAAAAAAATGTTAGGTGCTCAAAATCTTTTCCCATCAGCATTGCTGAGCCTCGTCAAAGAAATAGCTCTATTCTTAAAATCCTTATCACTCTAAGTAATTAACTATTTTATAAAAATCTATAAGTTTGTTAATCCTATGACAACTTCCTTGAGACCAAAAATTCTAAAATATGAAAGTCTTTAGACATCCTGCAGGAAGTGGGAGGGATCAGAGAGCGGGAGGGAGGAGCACAGGGGACTGAGGTGATGGTGCACGGGTGCACTGGGAAGGAAACTCTATGGGGACTACACCTGGGGGTGGGGGAGCAAATATTGTTTAAAAATAATCAATGATTTAAAAATAAAATATATATATATAAAACAAAAAATAAATAAATTCAATAAAAATAATATTAAAGTCTTTGTCCTAAAAGGACTCCTAATGTTAGGGGAAAGGATGTCCTGAATAAATTCCATACAGGCTTTGTGGACTCCATCCTCACTCCAGACCAAAGCCATCAAGACACTGGGAGAGCCAAATCCCATCACCACCAAAGGGAGGGTTCCTGGGACCTGAGGGTGGAGTTAAGCAGCCAGGTTTGGTAGAAAAGCAGACATGTGGGCCTTGGGGTCTCTCTCCTGGCTTCAGGGCTCTTGGCTCTTCACCAGCTCTCAGCGTGCCACTAGGATTCCATTGGGATTTCAGGTCAGCAGAATGGGTAGGACACATTCATGAGTTTATCTCCCTCTTTTTATCCCTGAATTATTCATTTCTTCATTTTCCCTTTCCTTTGTAAATAAACCTTTTATTAACCTTTTGTGTGTGCCTGCAGTTGAGTATTAATAAGTCCCTTTAAAGCGCGCGTGAGGACCCACAGTCAGGCAACCCGTTTTCTATCAGGGTTTCCCTGTAACATTAAGAGCCAATAAAAGTGTTTTCCTTGTAAAAACAAATTGGGTCAATCTGGGTATATTGATAAAAATACATAACACATTAAATTTTAGTCTTCCTGAGTATTTCCTCTATGGGGACAAGACATCATAACCAAATTCCAAACTAACAGTCCATTGGCTCTTCTAGCCAGTGCTACAAAAGGTAGAAATAATACAGAAGCCCCAGTTTGTCTATTTGACAAATAGACCTTACATTCATGTCTCTAAAAACACCTATTCTGCATTAATTCAAGCCTGGCCCAAACAGGGTAATCTGGTAAACATGTCAAAAAAACTTGATCCATTACCAGTTTTCATTTGTGATGGGTTTCCATCGCTACAATGGCAGATAAAAGGTGTTTTTTAAGTGATAATAGAGGGCCTCCCTGGTGGCTCGAGGAGTTAAGGCACAACCAATGAAGCTGTCTGCAGCCACTACAGCACAAGCTCTATCCTGGCCAGATGGCCCAGCAGATCTCCACTGACTTGCCCGCTGCTCCCCTCAGCATTGTATTTCAGTCATTCTGAGACACAGGGCAAGCTAGAAATTAGGCAGTTTTAGGGACAGTGCAGGAGGGGACCTCTGAAGAATTTAGGGAGGCTTCAGAGATAAGGACAACCAAGGGAAAGTAACCCATTCCACTAGGAAAAACAAATATCCCAGGACCAAGGACAAGATTGTTAAAGCTGGTCCTGGTTTCCTTCAGGTGGTAAAGGGAGGCGGAGATTGGAGAAATGGAGAGTGGTTTAATTTATGGACACATTAGAAGGGCAGCTGTTTAACTTAATGCAGGGATGTCCATACAGAGGACTGGGCCATAAAGATAAAGATGCAACAAATGGGGAAAGAGAAAGCTGTTAGATAAGGAATGTGAAGATCCCCACTCAGTAGCAAATTAAGTGAGACAGCTGAGAACTAACCAATCACAAAGAGACTGGTGGGGCTTTAGAATAATGAGGGAAAAAAGGTCTATATTCCCTGAGACATAACTCCACTTTGGCTTCCTTGCCCCTCCCAGGCCTGGTTCCCTGGGCTGGGAGTCCCACTTTATTTCTGCTCTTTTTCTCCTCAATAAACTTTTTTCTTTCTATAAACAAACTTGCCTCTTCTCGCTTGCTTGCCTGAGCGTCTGCAAAGTTCTGCTGCGGCTTCGTGAGACACCAACCCGTGGGGGTCTAGTGGCTGGGGCTCAGGGCTGCCCCTGCAGCCTGGGATCCGTTCCTGGCTGGGAGACTAGGCCTGACAATTCCGGTATCAATTCTGCCCTGTTCTGCTCCCCACTCTGTCTCTGGTGAGTCCTCTGGCCTGGACCTAGTTCTTCATTAATAAATAAATAAATCTTAAAAAAAAAAAAAAAAAAACCACAACTAATAATGGCCCTGCTTACATCTCCAAAGCCTTTAACTCTTTTCTGCTAGTTTGGAGTATTTAACATGCGCCTACAGGACAAACCTCGGTAAGAAGAGCCAATAGGCTTCTTAAAACACACCTTATTAAACAAAAAGTGGGACTCTAGAGAGCAAGTTGTCCCCACGGGAACAAATATATAAAAACTCTATTTACTGTAAACTTCTAAACTGCAACCCCTCCGCCCTAACAGCTGTGCAGGCATCTCACTCCTGCTGAGTCTGGAGGAGACCTGCGGTTTGCACCGACCCCGCCGCCAGGACCAGACTGGCCGGGCCTGTCCCATCCCTGACCCGGGATGGGGGCGCTGCTGTCTGTCCCGCAGGCACGGGCTGTGCGCCTGACCAGGAGTTGGGTCCACCAGGGGTGAACCCCGCTCTGGAGACTCACCCCAGCGCCGGCTCCCGCGTCTCCCCACAGCCCCAGGGCGCAGGCGGGGACCTGGGCACCCCACCCGCCGGGGCTTCCGCGCTCCCGGCTGCCCTTGGCTGTTTGCGGGTCTGCGCTGAGTCTTTTATTACCCAGGGCCCGACCCTCACCACCTAGGCGGTTTGGGTGGGGACCCCCACGGTTCCTGGCCGCAGGGCGTGGCGCCCGCAGCAGTTCCTTTCTCCTCACCATCCTGCGCTCCCTAGTTTGTTTTTTTTTTTTCTCCCTTATGTAGGTGGAGGGAGCCGGAGTCATGGGTGGGGCAGGGGCGCAGGTTCTGCTGCTCCCTCTTCGCGTCCTGTTAGCGCAACTTCCCTCTCCGGGCAGTTTGCCGCGTCGCGGGCTTATCTTACCTGTCGGGTTCTCGCAGGGATCTGCCGCTTTTTCTCCTATTGATTGTTTTTATGGGAGAGCGCACTCAGCGTTTCTTTGCGGCCATGTTGATCGGCTGAGGTTCCGGGTTTCAAACACTTGCCCTCAGGGCCGCCTCCCGGGTGTGAGGAGGGAGGCGGATCTTGTGGGCTCCGAGCAGCATCCGCTCCACCGCCCTGGGCTGATCTAAAACAGTTAAGGCGTGAAGCAGAAAAGACTTAAAGGTCACGGGACGCTGAGACCCAGAAAATCTATTCCTCTAATGCTAGCTCACATCCCATAAAATCTCAAGGCCTTAAGGTAATGATACGGAATTGCAGGTTTCAGGCCCGTCTCCACCAGGAATGATCCAGGCTGCAGGGGCAGCGCTGAGTCCCAGCCACTAGACCCTCATGGGCTGGGTCTCACGAAGCACAGTAGGAACTTGGGACACTCAGGCAAGCAAGGAGAAGAGGCAGGTTTCTTTAGAGAAATAAAAGCTTATTGAGGAGAAAAGGAAGAGAAATGAAGTGGGACTCCCAGGCTGTGAAACTGTTACAGGGCAGGGAGAGGGGCAGCCCAAACCCCGCAAACCTGCCTATTCTAAATAGGTTCTGCCATCCGCCGCATCAACACAAAACATATGAGACTTTAATGGGAAGGAACTTTAATACAATTTGTAAACAATACAGGAAAGGCAAAGAATCTAGTTTTTAAATCAAGCACCCAAAGTTACCTGTCCCCTCGTGGGTAAACTCCATCCAGATGGGATTGGCCCAGAGCAAGGCCCAAAGCCTGTCACAAGTCTAAGCATCTTCCAGTGGGGACCTACAGAAAAGGGTCAGAAACAACCAGACAAGCCCGAAGGAAAGAGCAAAATCAACATCAAGATAAAAGGTGCCATTGTCACCTCCCCATGGGTCTCACCCACATCTGTGTCACCAGTCCATGACCAAAAGACAAGCGCAGTTTCTTCACGTGTCTCTCTGCTCCATGCGCCTCCTCCAGGTCTCCTTCTGGCCCCATAGGCAGCTTCTTCTCTCCCTGCTCAGCTCCACCCTCTCTTGGGTGGGGCAGGGAACCTGGAACCTCCCCTTTCCTGGGGACCACCCTGTTACAAAACCAGGCCAGGGAGGGGCAAGGAAGCCAAGTGGATCCTGCCTCAGGGAACATAGACCTTCTTGCCCATACTCTAAAGCCCACCAGTCTCTTTGTGATTGTTTAGTTCTCAGTGTCTCACTCGCTGCCTGAATGTCTCTGTGCCCAGAACTCAGTGTCTGTGTCCCAGCCCTTCTCTTTTTTTCTTTATTGTCCTAGTCCAGGAATGTCCTGTTGCCCCTAGTCCTGGGGTGTCTGATGATGCCCTTTGGAGCCTGTTGCCCTTATCTCTGAGCCTTCCTTAAACTTCTGAAGTCCCTGCACTGCCTGAGACTGCCTAATTATCCCTAACTTGCCCTAGGACTCAGAAACATGGCTGCTCTTGCTCTTAGGCCCATTATGTCCCATTCCATCTATTGTAAGTAATACTGTTAGGGGGAAAGGATGTCCTGAGCAAACTCCATACAGGCTTTGTGGATTCCACCCCACTCCATCAAGACACTGGAAACTACAAATCCCATGATCACCAAAGGGAGGGTTATGAGGACCTGAGGGCAGAGTTAAGCAACCATGTTCTCTGTTTGAGTATTTAACTGGCGGTGTGGCCAGGGGTCACTCTCTTGGCCACATGTTGTGCTCAGTTTTTCGCCAGCTCAGCAGGTCATTGGGATTCCAGGTCAGTGGAATGGGTAGGACGCATTTACGAACTTATCTCCGTCTTTTTCTCCCTGAGTTATTCATTTCCCTTCCTTGGAAATAAACCTTATACAACCTCTTGTGTATGTCTGCAGTTTAGCATTACTAAGTCCCCTTAAGCACACAGGTGAGGACCCACAGTGAGGCAACCCATTTATATCGGGTTGCTGTGTAACAATACCACCTATTGGACACATATATTAAACCACCTGTGTTTAATTTACTCCCATGTTGACAGTCTGAGAGAGGTAAAGGCACCTATTCTGCATCATTAATTTACTGGAGGAAATTGGCTTCCTCCTTCCAGTCCACTAAGAAATTGCAGTACTAAATGTAATCAAGAAGGTTATCAGGGTGGATGGCTGTAGGGTAAGGGAAAATGTCAGGCTTTCTGCCCTCCCACCATTAGGATAGATGATGAATCCTTGCGTTCCTGAATGCATGCCTGATGGCGGACACCTGGAATAGGGTGTGGGCATAGGTAGATGGGATTCACCTGGGCTAAGACTGTGCTTTTAAGGGCGGCGTCACGGGACCCCAGTAGAAGCCGAGAACGAACAGAAGCCAAGAGAGAAGCAAGAGAAGCAGAAGCCGAGAGAAGGCTGGAGAGCCCAGAGTGAAGACCTGCTGGGGGCCTGGGAGGCCTGCCAGCCTCCCAGGCCCCAGCACCCCTGCCTGCCCCGTACCTGGTAAACCCAATAAAAACCTGCAAAGCCACTGAGGACTCTGATTCCTCCTTTACCCAGTCTGCTGGATCAGAAAACCTGCTCAGTGTCCTGTCCTTCCACTACAATACCATTTCCTTCTTCATGGTTCAATTTTCCTCACAGAAGATCTGCCCATGTGTGCCCTTGCCACCCACAGATCTGGTCATTATTGCATTCCTTTTCAACCTCAGTGGTATATGAATCACATTTATCTAGGTATAAGGCTGGTGTAAGGGCTGGACTGGACACGGTGCAGGTTTTCTAGGATCCAGCAGACCCGGTGAAGGAGGAATCAGAGTCCTCAGTGGTTTTTGCACATCTTTTATAGGGATTTACCGGGTACATGGCAGGCAGGAGTGCTAGGGGGCCGGGAGGCTGGTAGCCCTCCCAGCCCCCAGCAAGTCTTCACTCTATCTGGGCTCTCCGGCCTTCTCTCTGCTTCTCTGCTTCTTTTGGCTTCTCTTTCGGCGGCTGCTGCTGCTGCTGCTGCTGGAGTCCCCGTGACGCCGCCCTTAAAAGCACAGTCTCAGCCAGGTGAATCCCATCTACCTATGCCCACACCCTATTCCAGATGTCCGCCATCAGGCATGCATTCAGGAACGCAAGGATCCATCATCTATCCTGATGGCGGGAGGGCAGAAAAGCCTGACATTTTTCCTTACCCTACATTACAGATGGCAAAAATCACAGTAAAATAATGCAACATCAAATTTTTCATTCAAACACCAGGAGTAGATTTGTAGGGCAAGGAAAAATGTCAGGCTTTTCTGCCCTCCGCCATCAGGATAGATAATGGATCCTTGCAGTCCTGAATGCATGCCTAATGGCGGGCACTGGAATAGGGTGTGGGCATAGGTAGATGGGATTCACCTGGGCTGAGACTGTGCTTTTAAGAGCAGCGTCACGGACGCCAGGAGAAGCTAAAAGAGAAGCCAAGAGAGAAGCAGAAGCCGAGAGAAGGCAGGGGAGCCCAGTGAAGACCTGCTGGGGCTGGGAGGCCTGCCAGCCTATCAGGCCCCCAGCACCCCTGGGGGGTAAACCAATAAAAACCTGCAAAGCCACTGAGGACTCTGACTCCTCCTTTACCGGTCTGCATGGGATCAGAAAAACCTGCACTGTGTCCATTCCTGCTGTAGGGTAAGAAAATATCTGGCTTTTCTGCCCTTCTGACATCAGGATAGATGATGGATCCTTGTCCTGAATGCATGCCTGATGGCGGGCACCTGGAATAGGGTGTGGGCATAGGTAGATGTGATTCAGCTGAGCTAAGACTGCTTTTTAAGGGCAGCGTCACGGGGATGCCAGCAGCAGCAGTAGCCGAAAGAGAAGCCGAAGAGAAGCCGAGAGAAAGCCGGAGAGCCCAGATAGAGTGAAGACTTGCTGGGGGGGAGGACTGCCAGCCTCCCGGCCCTCCAGCACCCCTGCCTGCCACATACCCGCTGAACCCCAATAAAAACCTGCAAAATCACTGAGGACTCTGATCCTCCTTTACCTGGTCTGCATGGGATCAGAAACCTGCACTGTGTCCTGTCCTGTCCTGCCCTACACCTGCCCTTTACAAGGTGAACAACATATTGGGGAAAAACTTGCCTAACCTAATGTCCCCATCTGTTCTCATCCCTGGTACCACTTGGAGAAGGGCCTGGACCTAACTTGGGTCATCTGTAGATCAACTCATCTTACAGTAAAGTCTTTGTTTTCTAACTGGTCCCGAGTAATTGGGGACCCTGAAATGTATTGTCCAGGAAACTAACACAGCCTGGAACTGGGCCCTTCCATTTCATTCTTACAGCTACCCTGGACACTGGGAACCCCGGTTTAGCTGGGCCTCATTCAGAGTCAGACGTCACTCCGAGGCGGCGGGCCGGGCCGCTGCGGACGTCCGCGCCGACGCCACCTCCGCCGCGAAGCCGAGCCCTGCGCCGACCCTCCGCGCCGACGCCACCTCGAGCGCCCTCGCCCAGCGGCGAGAGGACCGGGCACCCGCGGAGCCGCCGCCCGCCCGGCCGCGTACCCGAGCGCTAGGGACGGGCAGCGGCGAGGGGCGGGGCAGGGCCGAGCGTCCCCGAGCGCCTCCGAGCGCGCCGAGCGGGCCAGGCCGAGGCGGACTACGGGAGCCGGCGAGGGCCGCGCGGTGGGCGCGGAGCGGCGCGCGGCCGGATGATCCAGCTGTTCCGCTGAAGCAGCAGAAGAAGGAGGAGGCGCCCCGGGCGGCACCAAAGCAGCAGCAAGAAGGCGTCGGCGGCGCAGCTGCGGATCCAGAAAGACATAAACGAGCTGAACCTGCCCAAGACGTGTGACATCAGCTTCTCAGACCCCGACGACCTCCTCAACTTCCAGCTGGTTATCTGTCCTGATGAGCTTCTACAAGAGCGGGAAGCTTGTATTGTTTTAAGGGGGGCCAGGGTTACCCGCATGACACCCCCCCAGGTGACGTGTGGGACGATGGTGTATCACCCCAACATTGACCTCGAGGGCAACGTCTGCCTCAACATCGTGAGAGGACTGGAAGCCAGTCCTTACGATAAACGCCATAATTTATGGCCTGCAGTGTCTCTTCTTGGAGCCCAACCCTGAAGACCCACTGAACAAGGAGGCCGCAGAGGTCCTGCAGAACAATCGGCGGCTGTTTGAGCAGAACGTGCAGCGCTCCATGCGGGGCGGCTATATCGGCTCCACCTACTTCGAGCATTGCCTGAAATAGGGTTGGCGCACACCCCCCCCTCGCCAGGCCAGCAGCCTGGCATCCCCTGCAAATATTGGGGGCCACAGGTGGGGCATGGGGCAGCCGATGGGGGAAGTCCCTGGCCTGGCCTCCTCTCCCTGCCACCGGCTCATAGTTATTTTTTTTTTTAACCACCATGTGATTAAGGTCGGCGCTGCCTTCCCCAACCCGCTCAGCAATGGAAATGAATTGGCTTGTCTAGCCTCCTGCTGGGTGCTGTCCAGTCCCCCACTCTGGGCTCTGGGGTGCGGGCTCAGGGACTGGGTGGCCAGGGCCCCGGCACCCCACCCCTCCATCACCACTGGAGGTCCCACCAGGCTATTAAAGGGGAATGTTACTGCAAAAAAAAAAGAAGAAGAAGAATCAGACATCATTCTCAAATGCCTCCCTTAAAATATCATTTTTAGTGCATCGCCTAAACGTTCCCACCCCCATCCCCCACCCCCCCACCCCCAGTGATCCGTTAAGATCTTATTAAGGCTGGAAGCTTTGTATGGACCAGTAATGACACTATAGCTCAGGTCATGATCTGTGCTTCTAAACCCTAGATTTTTATTATGACCTTCAGAACACCTAACATTACTGTGACTATTTATTCTGCTTCTAGCCAACAAAAAATGTTAAAGGTTTTAATGCCCCCTTTCATGCCCATGCCACACAGTTAACCCCTTGCATCACTCATCATAATATCACTAGTCTTAACATTACTCATGTTCGTTCTAAAACAAAGAGCTGAGGTCTGGCTGCCAGGTAATCTTACCCATGAGGGGACTGGAGAATCTGGTCTTGAATAAATTACAAATGCTTTAGAACATACTCTTTTTGGGTGTCCTCATAGCTGCTACTATTGCTGCCACTGCTACGGCCACGGCTGCTGCTACTGCTATAATCGCCCTATCTCACTCCATTCACACTGCACAGCAAATGAATCATATTTTCAAAATGTTTCCTCTGAACTCCTGACTCAAACCACCATTGATCAGGAAATCTTACAACAATTACATACCCTTGAGGCTGCAGTGTCCTGGTTTGGAGAACATCAACAAGCCCTCAGGACATGCACCAGATTTAGTTGTGATGCCGAGTACCACTCTATGTGCATTATTCCTGTTCCTTTTACCACCTCCTCTTGGGAAGACGTCCAATGGCTCCTTCACAGTGCCTTCCGCAATCATCTAGGACGAGATACTCTAGATCTCAGAAACAAACTTCAGCAACAAATGGCTCAACTCCAACAAGAGGCAAAAAATGCCACCTTCAGCCATCTAAATGATCTAGCCCACTGGCTAAATCCAACAAACTGGTTTTCAGGTCTCAATATCAGAATATGGGTTATGGCCAGATTGGGTATATTATGTGTGTTTCATGTTTTCTTTAGTGCTCAAGCCCACTGTCCCTTGTTCTGGTGGACTGGAAAAGCCGAGGCCAGGCTGACCCTTCAACCATCACAATATCAACCCCTTTCTGTGCCTTCTGCTGCCTCCTCTCCTGATTCTGAACCCCCATAAAACAAAAGGAGAGGAGGGCCTCCCTGGTGGCACAGCGGTTGATTGCTGGGTTGCGAAGCTGCCCGCAGGCTCTGCAGCGCCGGTTCGATTCCCGGCCACCAAGGCAAGGGTCCTACATGGTGCACAGACCTCTCCTGCCACCGCTGCTCCCCTCAGCAGTGTATTTTGTCAGTCTGCCTGTTCTGCTCCCCAGTCTGTCTTTGGTGAATTCTCTCACCCTCCCGCGCTTCTGACTGTACCAGCGCTTGTATAAAATAAATAAATAAATCTTAAAAAAAAAAACTCATAAAAAAAAAGAGAGGAAACAAGGGAGTTTGGATTATTCTTTGTTCTGACTCATTTGTGCCTCGAAGACTATGAACAGGGAGAGTTTGAGATAAGGAAACTCTCAGGGCAAAAGTCCCAAGAGTCCTGTTGCAGCAAATGCTGAAAACAGCAATAGATGTTGTGCTTAGAGTAGCAAACCCTGACTCTCCCTGATTTCCCAGCCTTGGATGAGTCCCAGCTGGTTAGAGTCTCCCACACACTTGTGCATTCCCCATTTGCCTGCTTTCTTCTTTGGTCTTTTTTTTTTTTAATTTTTGTTTGATTCTAATACAAATGAGACTGCCCCATGAGCTGGGCTGCACCTTCGTGGTGTGGTCCCTCCAGGCTTCTCATTGTCCTACACATGGACTCTGAGCAATCCTTTTTCATGTCACCAGCACAAGTCGTAATGAGACACGAATTCCCTGCTCAGTCTGTGGTATTTGATGACTATTTTCAAGCACACAGAAAAATTGAAGTAACCGTGCAGAACACACCACCTAGATCCCAGCATTAGCATTTGCCACATTTGCTTTATCCCTTATCTTTACCCACGGATCCGTCTCTCTATTCATCCATCTTATTATTCTGATGCATTTCAAAGTTAATTACACATGTCAGTTTCATTTCTCAACATTTGAGCATTCCAATTAACAACTAGAGTTCAAATTGGGTCAAGATTTTTCTTTGAGATAAAACTTTGTTTGGAGAAATGCACAAATCTTCAGCATACAATTAGAGGAGTTTTGACCCTTTTCAAGAATATTATGATATATTATTCTTTTCTTCTCTTGGAAACAATGAACATCTAAATAATTTAATGATGTGTCACACTTAATATAATTTTCTCGGTCCCCCCACCTTTTGAGTAATTGTCACAGTCCAATCTGAAGCCTCCCTGGCCCCTCCGTTCTCAACACATCCTGTGACCACACTCTCCTTGGAACAGCTCCATGCCTGATTCATCTTCATAGTTATTTATTTTTATTATATTTATTTGGATAACTTTGATTTTACAACCATATAGACAATTTTTTAGGGGTTATAGGTACAAAACTCCAAAATATATGTTATCACCTCATATAAATATGATGCGTTATTCACTTTGATCTTTCAACAAATAAGTTAATCTAATTCTCCTTTTTCCTTTCATCCACAAGACTATTAGTCAATCTTAACAGCAGCTTAGCTGTTTTCATACCTTCATAGCCAAATATTACCATATATAACTATGGTAAATATTTTTATTATCTGTTTCATTAGACAAACTCATATTTACACACAATGCCTGAAGCATCATTCATTAGAGCAAGAGATGGTCATTTCTTCTAGAAAAATGAATGTCTGAAGTTAGATGAAAGAGAAGGAAATAGGGCCTCCCTGGTGGCCCAGGGTTAAAGTCTCAGCACTATCAAGCTATCACCAGCCACTGTGGCATGAATTGGATCTCCTGCCAGGGAGCTGACCCACAAGGCACAGGAGACCTCTCCTGTCTCATCTGCTGCTCCCCTCAGAAGTGTATTTCAATAGATGCACCTGTTCAGCTCCCCACTCTGTCTCTGGTGAATCTTGTCACCCCCGCCACACACACACCCCTCTGGCCTACTCCCCAGTTCTTGTTTGCATAAATAAATAAAAATCTTTTTTAAAAGGAGAAGGAAATAATTTCACTTTATAATTAACCTGTATGCAGTCACCCAAATCACATCAATTCCTTTATATGAGTACTACTTTAACATTATATAACAAGTTATTAACAGAAAATACACAAGCCAGAAACTTATAGCCTTAAACTTCAAATCATCAACTTTTTTAATATTTGAAGACATAAAAACACAAATCATTTCATATAAGAGCATGCAAACTACATATTTGTAAAGTGGTGAGACAGTCAAACTATTTCCTAGGTTTTAGCTAAAATGACCATCAAAAGTGTGCAGACTGTATCCACCTTGTTTTTGGGCAATTTGCCTCCTGAGCCTAAGCAGAGGACAATATTAAAATCCATGAATGATCCCCACTGACACTGCAGTGTAAATGGGGGTCTGGCTCTTTGGGCCTCAAATGGAAACAAAACACCCTGTGACAATGAGTGATCTCCTTAATCCAATGTTCTCCCTGCAGTGTGGGGTCAATCTCCATGAAGTGGGAGGTTCCTCCTTTCTTTCATGGTTTATTTCTAGTTTGATTCCTTTATGATCAGAGAAGATTGTTGGAATGATTTTGATCATAATGTTTCTGTTGATGTTTATCTTGTGGACCAATATGTGATTGATTCTAGAGAATGATCCAAGCACACTTGAGAAATATGTGTACTAGGATTATTTGGGGTACAGTGTCCTACAGATGTCTGTTAAACCCATGAGGTCTAGATCTTTATTTAGGGCTCTAGTGTCCTTGTTAATTTTTGTCTCGTTGATCTGTCCATCGGTGAGAGTGGGGTGTTGAAGTCTCCTACCACATATGTATTTTCTCTAATGTCTATTTACAGAGCTGATAATAATTGTCTTATATATGTTGGTGCTCCTTCATTTGGTGAGAATACCTGCACCTCTATGTTTATTGCAGCATTATTTACAATAGGTAAGATTTGGAAACAACCCAAATGCCCAAATATAGATGGCTGGATGAAGAAGATGTGGTATATATCCACCATGGAATACTAGTCGCAATCCAAAAAGATAAACTCATGCCATTCCCAGCAACATGGATGAAACTAGAAAGGATTATGCTCAGTGAAATAAGTCAGAAGGAAAAAGAAAAATATCGGATGGTTTCACTTATAGAGGAAAATAGGAGAATCAAATAAGGGATTGGGAAAAAATAACAATAAAAAATAAAATAAAATAAACAGTCAACTATAAATCCAAGACATTCTGCAGGGGAGGGGGAAGGAGAGGGATCAAAACAAGGGAGGGAAGAGCACAAGGGACTATGGTGATGGCGCACAGGAGAACTGGTGGTGGGAATTCTATGAGACCAGACCTGAGAAAAGACAGCAAACATTGTACAAAAATGAACAATGATGCAAAATATATATAAATAAATAACTGATTAAAATAAACAAACCATTAAGGTGGAGCCTTCCTGGTGGCGCAAGGGTTAAATCTCAGCACTATCAAGCTATGGCCAGTCCTGCAGCAAGAGTTTTGATCCTAGGCCAGGGTGCTACCCACATGGTGCTGCAGACCTCTCCTGTCTCACCCACTGCTCCCCTCAGCAGTGTATTTCTGTCACTCTGACTGTTCTGCTCTGCATTCTGTCTCTGGTGAATCCTCTCAGGCCCTGAACCTCTGGCCTGCACCCCAGTTCTTTTATATATAAATAAAAATAAATCTTTAAAAATAAAAATTACAATAATAATGGCATATCCCGGGTGCCAGAAAAGAAACTGAGACACAGATCACTGACATGATCTGCTCTAAGTCTAGCCTGGGGTAGGCCCTGGGGCTCCTGTTTCTGTCAGTAACTCTCTGACCTCAGTCTCGTCTCTAGGGGGAAAGGTCCAGGCAGGAACGCACCTCACTCAAAGCTCTGGGTACCCACAGATGGGAACTGTGGGAGTCTCTCTACTGAGTCACATGCCCCTCCCGAGAGACTGGACAGCAAGACCCTGTGCTGGGAGAGGCTACTCCCTGGACACACCACTGCTGGGGACACTGTCTTATGGGGACACTGCACGCTGGGTGGCTGGAGAGTCCTTGAGTGAAAGGGACGACTTTTCCTCTGCAGGAGGAGGGCATCTGGGCTGTGAGGGGCACCAGGGGCCAGTTCTGGGCTCTCACATGCCAGAAACCAAACTGACCCTGCATAAAAAAATCCCAAAGATAGAGGTGACCTTGGATTTCAAAAAGGACAGATGACCATCACTAGTGCAGAAAAACAGAGCATTATATTTTTTCTTTTAAAAATTTTAAAGGGAAAACAGCCCGATCTCTGGTTTCTGAGGACATGGGCAGAGCTGACCTTGTCTCTAGCAGGGACAGCTTTCCCACAATTGCTCATTAAAGCCTGCTTGGAATGGAGAGTCAGGGGTCCTATCATATTAATCCAATGTTGGAATCAGTAAAGGAACAGGTGTGTCAGCCTCCCCACATCACATGTGTGGGTCATGAGGGTAGAAGGTCTCTGTTACCTGCGGGCCCCTGGATCTTCCCACTGATGCCAGTAGGAGCCGTGGCAGGTGCTCCAGGTCCTAATCACCATTCATTTCCAGCCACAGATCCCGCCCAGACACTGGCCGTGCAGGGTGTCCTCACATAAGCAGCCTGGGTCCCTGAGAAGGGCCTATGAGCACTTTGAACCCCCAACAAAAACCTGATCACATGATGCTGTGCTGGGAAAGGGACTTCCCTTCTCACAGACCCAAGAACAGATGGAAACCCTGAGCTCAGGGAAAGGACTAGGCCAGGGCCTGGCCAGGCTAAGGAAGCTGCCAGATCATGTGAGCCAGCCCGTCTGAGTCTCAGCTGTCACCAGAGCTAGAACTTGGGTTCTCAGCAGAGGCAGCTCAGTGCTGTTTTATGTTCTTCTTTCCAATTATATTTCAAGTTCCTTCCCACAAAGGCCCTAGGAGCCCTCAGGGTCAAGCTGTCTGCACACGTGCTTGGGGCTCACTCCCCACATTCATCCCCAGGAGGGAAGACATGACAGGGCAGGTCTCCCTCCCCATGACATCAGCCCTTTGCTCACTAGAGGAGGCAGCAGAGGACCCTGAGAAGCCACTCGGGGATTCTCCTTGGGCCGGGCTGTGAGGGAAGGGCCTGCGGGACACCACCGCCTTTCCCTGACACGTTCCCTCCAGTTTCTTAAGATACAGCAGAAAATAATCCAAATCCAAGTTCCAAATTTTCCAAAAACAAAAACACATGCTTTCAAACCATTGTGCTTTCTGATACTCTGGGTTGAGCTGAGCTGCTGGAGGCGCTGATTTTCACACCCACTCCGTAGCCAGGCAAACTGCCCTCTCCCCCCATCATCACACCCAGTGACTCCTCAGGACAGAGGCCCAGACCCAGGCCCCATGAAGAACAGACCTGTGCCTGCTTGTGACCCTGTCGCCCTCAGTGTGAACAGGTGTCCCTGAGAAGCCTCAGGACACACAACATTGTCCCCAAGGAGTCGAGGTTCCCCCCATAAGCCCCTGGCCTGGTCTGTCTGCTTGTTCAGTTCACCTGAAGGTCAGTCCCCCCCAGCCTGACCTGCCAGGGCAAGGACAAGGTCCTGCCCCAAACACAACAGGACTCGGGTCAGACCCCACTAAGGTTTCGTCCTCATACACTCTACCTCTGGGGGGGATTTCTGCTTCGGGGTGAGGGACCCAGTGGAGACAGAGCAGCAGAGAAGGGAAATAGGTCTTGGTCAGAGAAAATACCCAGAGTCTGTAACAGGCAGAGTGAGTAGCACCTCAGAGCCCCAAACCTGCATACTCTAAATGGCTTCTGCCATCTGCCGCATAAAGGCAGAGCACACTCTGAGTGTGAAAGGACAAAGGAGAGTGGCGCGCAGAGAGGAAGGGAAGGAAAAAGAGTTTCCCAACAAAACACCCAGTTTCCCATCCCCTCGTGGGTAAATACCCAACCACACAGGGTTAACCCAAAGTGGGGCCACTGCAGCCTGAAATTTGCCACAAGTCTCAGGCACCATCGAGGGGGACCCACAGAAGCCAATGGAAGGGGCCAGGCCAGTCTGGGGCAAAAGGAGCAAAATGAAAGCACAAACCACAGTCAAGGCTGGTGTCCCCGCGGGTCTCTCCCAAGTGTCTCCTTCCACGACCTCCTGTCCCTGGGGCAAGCCCAGCACTGAGAAGCAAGGGGGCTTCTCCACATGCCCCTCTCCTGTGTCGTCCCCGCGTCTCTCTCCAGGTGCTCTCTCCCCCACATGCCTGTGTCTCACGGCAGATGCGCCTAAAGGGCCCTGACATAGGGGGTCTCTGTCCAGAGAGGCCGTGTGACCCCACGTCTTATTCAGAGAAAAGGCAAAGCCCTTCCAAAATCCTCAACGTCTGCATGATGTGGGTGCCCAAACCCCATCTCAGTGACCCCTGCCCCAGTCGTACAGCCTCTGACACACAGACATCCCCGTCCTGGGGCGTCTGGGCTGAGGTCGCCCTGCCTGGACAGAGCTTCTGCAGACACCCTGTGGGCATGGAATGTCCATCAGGTCTTCTCTCAAAGGTGCCATCCTAGTAGGGCCCACCTGTCCATGCTAGGAGAGTAGCCTCTTCCTTGTCTCCACACGCTTTCTCTGGGTCACTTTCCCCACAATTCTTACCCACACCAGGATGCGTCTGAAAATTCATCTCTAACACTAGACTCCTGTGAGCAGGGGCAGCCCTGGGCCTTGTGGGGACAATAGCGGTGCCTAAGCCTGATCCCTGAACATGAAAAAGAACAGGTGTGCTCGAAGAAAAACCCAAAGAAGCAAAATATAAACACATTGAGGCCTGAGGACCCAGCCCTGTCTGAGCGTAGACTGATCCAGCCACCCGCAGCCTCCACCCACATCCTGGACACAGGACAGGCCCAGGTGGGGTCTGAATCCCTGTGATCACAGGCCCTGCTGGGACAGGTGCTCCTGAAGGACAAGGACAAAGAGCAGAAAGATGACCCCCGAGGAATGGGATCACATCTAAGCCCACGACACACTGAGCACCGATGAACACAGGCCCGTCCCCTTGGCTCTTCACAGCCTTTCCTGCCCCCACCTGCGCAGACTCAGCACAGCAAACCTGCAGTTCTGGCTGGTCCTCTGACCTCCTACTAATTTCCAGTCAAATTTTAGGCATCTTTTCAATTAACACATCAAAAACACAACCCAGAAAAAAATATTTTCATGTCTGGGTATCTATTTGCAGTAGGGAAGTGGACATTATTCCTCAGGAAAACACAAAGTCCAGGCAGGGGTGGAGTCAGCCCCGCCTCTGCTGGAGCAGGAAAGTCATCAGGGAGAGACACAGGTCAGTGTGGGAGGGCCTGGTGGGCAGGGCTGGGCAGTCTCCCCACCTCCTCACGTTATGCTAATGTGACCCCAGACACATGAGGACGCCTTTTTTTTTAAAGATTGATTGATTGATTAATTATTTATACAAGCACTGGGTACAGTCAGATGCTTGGGAGGGTGAGAGAGTTCACCAGAGCCAGAGCAGGGAGCAGAGCAGGCAGAAGGACCGAAGTACACTGCTGAGGGAGCAGCGGGCGGCAGGAGAGGTCTGCGCGCCATGTGGGACCCTCCTCCGGTGGCCGGGAGCAGCAGGGAATGAACCAGTGCTGCAGAGGCTGCGGGCAGCTTCGCAACCCAGCACTCAACCGCTGCGCCACCCTGAGGATGCCTTTTGCAACAAGAGAGACCAGAGGATCTTTATTGAGGCAGGGTCCCCACATAAGTGCTGTCACTGTAGCACTGTAGCACACCCACCCCTGAGCCTTCGGGCCTCCAGTAGAGTTCACTGTGCCCCTCCCTGCTCTGTGGTCACACTTCCCATGCCCCTCGGGTAGCCGCTGCTCTACATGCAGCCTTCAAGGGTCACTGTGTGTGAGCGTATTTTTTTTAGTCATAATCACCTTTTACTGGTTTCACAGAAATAGCTAATAGTTTGCAAACCATGTTTCTCCAATACATTTATGTTTAAACATGTGAACGTATGTATTAGATTTTTTGGCAGAGGAGGTAGAGAAAGAAAGCGGGAAGATGACAATTTCAACGCTAACTTCAGTGGCAGGGCTAAATACTTGGCAATGGTTTCCCTTCAGTGAAAGTTATAGATTTATAACGTCAAACATATCAATTCTGCAGTGCCTCAGTTTACTTTAAAAACAATATGAAGGCCCTCCCTGGTGGTGCAAGGGGTTAAGACGCAGCACTATGAGGCTAACGGCAGCCACTGCAGCATGAATTCAATCCCCAGCCAGGGAGGTGACCCACATGGTGCAGCAGACCTCTCTTGACTCTCCCACTGCTCCCCTCAGCAGTGTATTTCAGTCAGTCCACCTGTTCTGTTCCCCACTGGTCTCTGTCTCTGGTGAATCCTCTTAACCCCCACACCTCTGGCCTGTACCCCAGTTCTTCCATGCATAAATAAATAAATCTTTAAAAAAATAGTGAAATATATTACTTGGGCATCACATTTCCCTTTCTAAATGTATTTACATTCACATAATTTTACACTTATTATAAAATGGTTTTTAAAATAAAGATCAAAATGTTAAATTAAATAATCCCACATTTGATAAATCACAGTAGTATCATTTTTTTAAATTCCAGTTTATTTATTCATCAGTAAAATGTAACATTTAACAGTGTCCCAGAGAACAGGGAACATATGAAATATGAAAAGGTCATTCACAGAGTCACTACCGTTTCAATGTGACCTGCTGTCACATTGGGGCTCCCCCTAAACAAAGTACTACAGGTGGTCATTGCCAGGCCAGCAGGGAAGACGGAGCTCATTCCTGACACCAGGCACCACCTGTCACTGTATCCATGTTCCTTGTCATGGCGCTGAGCCTTGGTGCTATTAGCACAATGAGTTTTTCTTAACAAATTTGGTGGGTTAAGGCAAAAGGACATAACCTGGTCCGCTCATCATTTCTTTTTTCTCCACCTTTTTAAAAATTTTTGATGAGACTATATAAGTTACAGATTCACTGGCTGGAAAGACACAGTCACCACTTAGGTCAATCACTGGTATTTACACAGGAGGTTGGTTTCTCTTGGTCTATCAGCATGACCATCCCTCAGTAGGGCTCTCAATGAGAAGTTTCAAATGCTACCATTGCTGTCTCCTGGCTGGATGTAGATTATTTTTCTATCATTAAAAATATTTAATAATTGGCCTCACTGGTGGTGCAGGCGGTTGAGCACAGTGCTATGAAGCTGTCCACAGCTTCTGCAGCGTGGGTTCAATCCTGGCCAGCCAGGGAGATACCCACATGATGCAGCAGACCTCTCCTGTCTTCCTGCTGCTCCCCTCAGCAGTGTATTTCAGTCAGTCTGCCTGTTCATTCCCCACTCTGTCTCTGGTGAATTCTCTTATCCTCCCACACATCTGGCCTGTACCCCTGTTCTTGTATGCAGGAATAAATAAATCTTTAAAAATATATTTAATAATTGGGCAATAATCTGCTCAGATTTGTAAACTCTCCATTGAATAATTTCTTATTTTTACAACTTTCTGCTGGCTTCTGTGCTTTTTTCTGTCACCTTCTTCCCTTCAAAGGAGGAAGGGTTTTTGAATGAGCCCCCAACTCTGCTCCGCCATGTAAAATATTGTCCACAGTTTTAGTTAGAGAAGAGGCAATGGTCTGTCTGATGAGCTGAGTCATTAATAAATGGCCTTAATATTTGAGGAGACAGAAATCATTGTCATGAATGGAAATTGTGCAGACATTGACCAAGATGTACAGCCTAAATAAGCCAGCTGATGTAATGGAAAGATTAAAGGTAGAGATGATAAGGTAGACTCTGAAGAAAACCATCCACAGGGTGAAAAACATGACTTGCAGGTGAAGAAGGGATCTTCCAGAGATGAGGCTCATGGATTCGCTTATCTGTAAGTCTATGGTGAAGGTGTCTGTGAATCCAGTAGATCAGCGTGTTGATGAGAAAGAGGAAGGACCATACAGAACAGTGAGTTGAATCCAGCTGTTTGGAAACTCTCCTATGCTGTCATACAATTTGCTGCATTCTCTCAGCTCCACAGAAACAGTGAGATGGTGGGAACACTTAATCCATGATAATGACCTAACAGTAAACATGATTCTCAGTAGACTTGATTCTATAAATATGTGGGGGTTCATTAGGGAATGACTATAGACAAAATAACAGCTCATTGTCACAAAGAATAAATAAAGGATAAAAGCACTAAGATTTTTTATAACCAGGAGAATGATAGTTTGTTGGAAGATGTCATACTCTGGCCCTGTGGTTCGATATAGAAATGGTATAAAAAATAATTATCAGCAGCGAGTACAAGATTCATCTTAGCTCCAGCAAATAGGAGAGGCTGGAGGATCCAGGGGTGGTGCAGGTGCAACAAGACACAATGGGGGACTCAGTCAGTGGGAGTCAGGCTTTGTCATCAAATGAGTCTGATGCCAAACTAGAGAGGGTCAGTCCACCACCAGCACTGCTGGGCCAGGAAGGCTGTGCTGGTCTGCAGCCCTGGTCAGCAATAGGCGCAGCCTGGGGGGTTCAAGGGTTAGTTTTTAAGTTTGTTAGATTTCTCTATATCATATATGAATGACATATTTGTCTTTCTCCTTTGGACTTAATTTAATTAGCTCCATCCATGTTGCCCCAGATGGCATGAGTTTATGTTTTTCTGTTAAGTAGTATTCATTATCTGCATACCACTTCTTGAATTCTCATCTGCTTTCAGGCATTTTGGTTGTTTCCATAGCTTGGATATAGTAATTAGTGCTGCAGTGATCATGGATGTGCAAGGTGTCCTTCACAGTAGTGTATTTGTGTTCTGTGGGTAGATACATAGGAGTGGGACTGCTGGGCCCTATGGCAGATACACTTTTAATCTTCTATGAATCTCAATACTGTTTTATATACATATAATGTTTTATATATATATATATATATAATGTCATTGTTCATTTTTGTACAATGTCTGCTTGTATGCTTTCTCCTCAGGTGTATTCCCCATAAAATTCCCAGCACCAATTCACCCATGAACCATCACCATAGTCCCTTGTGCTCTTCTCCTCCGTTTTGCTCCTTCTACCTCCCCTCCCTTGCAAAATGTCTCTGGTTTATAGTTGTCTGCTAATTTTGGTTTCTTATTTATTATTACTGTTATTTATTTTCCTGGCCCCTTATTTCATTCCCCTATATTCCTCCTATAAGTGAAATCAACCAATATTTTTCTTCATATCTGTGGCTTATTTCACTGAACATAATCCCTCTAGCTCCATCCATGTTGAGAATGGCATGTGCTGATTTTTTTTATTGCTGAATAGTATTTTATTGTGTATATACTACATCCTCTGGATCCAGTCATCTATTTTTGAGCATTTGAGTTGTTTCCACATCTTACCTATCATAAATAGTACTGAAATAAACATAGGGGACAGGTATCCTTTTGAATTAATGCTTTTGTATCCTTTGGGTAGATTACTAGGAGTGGAATTGCTGGGTCATATGGTAGCTCCATTTTAGTAGTTTGAGGAAACTCCACACAGTTTTCCATAATGGTTGGACCAGTGTATATTCTCACTGGCCATGTGGGAGAGACCCTTTTTCTCCACATCCTTGCGAACATTTGTTGTTGCCTGTTTTTTTTTTAATATTTTATTTTATTTTATATATATATATAGATTTAAAGATTTATTTATTCATTTTACACAAGAACTGTGATACAGGCCAGATCTGTTGGAGGGTGAGAGGATTCACCAGACACAGAGCGGGGAACGGAAAAGGCAGACTGACGAAATACACTGCTAAGGAAGCAGCGGTGCGACAGGAGAGGTCTGCTGCACCATGTGGGATCCTCGCCGGTCAGGATCAAACCTGAGCTGCAGAGGCTGCAGACAGCTTCACAGCGCGGTGCTCAATCACCTGCACCACCAGGGAAGACCCTATTTTATATATTTTTTACATCATTTTTCATTTTTTCACAATGTATGCATTTTCATCTTGGTTATATTCCCATGCAATTCCCATCCCCCTTATGTTTCCTGTTTTCTTAACATGTGCCATTCTCACTAATGTAAAGCGGTATCTCATTGTGGTTTTGATTTGCATTTTCCTGATTTAAGTGATGTTGAACAATTTTTCATATACCTGTTGGCCATTTGCATTTCCTTTTTGGAGAAGTTTTTTTAGCTCTTCCTCCATTTTTTGACTGGATTTTTTATTTTTGTTGAGTCCTGTGAGCTCTTTTAGATCTTTGTGATCAGTCTCTTACAAGTTGTACTGTGTGCAAAAATTTTCTCCCAATCAAAAGGGTCTCTCTGTTTTAGTTAATATCTCTTTTGCTGTGCAAAAGGTTTTAGTTTGATGTAATCCCAGCTGTTAATCTTTTCCTTCACTTTCTTTGGTTTTGGGGTTGTGTCTTTAAAGATGTTATGGATTTTTATATCATGTAGTGTTTTGTGTATATTTTCTTCTGTATATTTTATGGTTTCAGGTCTTATGTTGAATTATTTTATCAATTTTCAGTTGGTTTTTGAGCATGGTGTGAGGTAGTAGTGTAGCTTCATTTTTTGCATGTAGCAGTTCAGTTTTCCCAGCACCATTTATTGACCTGAACAAACTGTCCTTATTCCATTGCCTATAATTTGCTCCTTTGTCAAAGATTAGTTGTCCATAAATATGTGGATTTATTTCTGGGTTTTCTATTCAATTCCATTGGTCTGTGTGTTTGTTTTTGTTCCAGTATCATAGTGTTTTAAATATTATGGTTTATAGTACAGTTTGAAGTCTGGGAGTTTGATGCCCCCATTCTCCTTCTTCTTAGTCAGGAGAGCTTTGGCTATTTGCGGAAACCTTGATACTGTTTCCATCAAAACCGAACCAGTCTACATTCCCATAAACAATGTAGGACTGTTCCCTATTCTCCACGTCTTTGCCAGCACTTGTTAATGTCTGGTCTTTATGATACAGGCCATTCTCACAGACATGAAGTGGTTTTGTTACGGCAATTTCCCAGAGAAATCAGATGGTACTCAGAGAGGTGGAGAGAGATTTAATGTCACACCAGCAGGCTCAGTGAGATCGCTCCCCAAAGGGCTGAGCACCAAGAACAAGAATGGCAAGGCTTTGTACAGTTTGTATGAGGAAATTTGCTATCCCATCCATCACAGCATAAGCATTCTTTATTGTTTGGGAAGGAGTTCAAGGTAGTCACAGCTACCACCATGGACAAGCAGTGCAGTACACCCAGCAACTTCTTCGCTTCAGTGAGCAGCAGAATCAAAGCGGTAGAATCCCCAAGCAGCAGCTTTGGGAAGCTTTCTGTTTCATTTTCCCCCTTTTGATGTCCCTACTATGTGCTAGGGAGTATCAAGGTCTAGACTCAAAGCAAGCAGCGGAAAGGAGCCTAAGGGCGCATATTGTCTAGTTAACATTTGGAGTTTAGTAGCCTCCAAACAGAACTGGATAAACAGTGTGGCCAGATTAAAAGACACGGCAAAGGGCAAGAATGGAGACCAGTGCACCCAGGACAGGCGTGAGCCAAGGCACAGTGTGGTGATGCTGTCCCACCAAGAAAAACAAGGGAAGCACCCAACACTGAGTCCAACCCAGCAGCCCATAAGCATTCCTCCTGTGATGCTCCCCGAGCTTCTGCTGTGCGCAGGCCAACCCACTTCCCGGCTGTGGTTGGAGCAGGGCTGCAGCAGGTCACAGTGTTTGGTCAGAGTCTCTCCACAGGGTCAGACTGAGCTGGTGTGCAGGGTCTGGGCAGGCAGTCCACTGTGCCGACGTCTCGCGCGAGCTGGCATATCTGGAGAGTGTTGTTCTAACACCTGCAACTTTGACAGCAGTAGGGTCGTAAGGATGACAGTACAGGTTCCCACCAGACAGGTTTGAGTAGCTCTTTTTCCAGTCCTTTACCCAGACTCAGTCCCCAGGTTTGTGGGGATGAGCTAGGTATCCCAGACGAGCAAGGCCCTCTGGGTGACAGTTTCATGAACCTTGCGTAGGACATTACTAAGGAGCTGCAGCTGCCGATTTAGTCCCAGTTCGCCAGTGTGTCTGAGGTCTCCCCTCACCACAGACACAACAGGGGAGGCCGGCCAAACAAAATCTCAAAGGGGGTATAGTCACTGGCACCGGAGTGCACCTAATTCTGAGCAGCACTAAGGGGAGAAGGTCCAACCAGGACAAACCTATGTCTTGGCAAATTTTCCCAGAGTCATTTTAATGGCTCGGGTGACATGCTCTACTGTCCCTGAACTCTGTGGCCGATAGGCAGGAAGATTCCATGTAATGTGAAGGAAGCGAGTCAGGTGAGTGGTGATTTCAGCAGGAAAGGCTGGGCCAGTATCACTGCCAGTGGTCAAGGGGACCCTGTATCTAGGAATTATTTCTCTTACAAGAGCTTTGCGGACTTGTCCGCCTTCTCCGATCTAGAGGGGATGATGCTACTCCCCACCCAGAGAAGGTACAGATCAGAATAAGTAAATATTTGTAGCTTCTGCAAGGCTTGATTTTTGTGAAGTCCTTAAAAAGGAAGGAGCCCGTGTGCTGTACACAAATCTGGCACCTGAAGAAGCAAACAAAAGGAACAAAAGTTTATCCGTCTGGCAGGAACCATCACTCCTCTGGTGTTTTCACTTTTATTTTTTTTTAATTTGATATTTTATTTTATTTTTTAATTATTATTTTCAAATTATTTATTTTTTACATCATTGTTCATTTTTAAACAATATTTGCTTCCCCACCCCTCAGGTGTCGTCCCCATGGAGTTTCCTTCACCAATGCACCGTGCACCATCACCTCAGTCCCCTGTGCTCCTCCCTCCCTCCCTCTGATCCCTCTCCCTCCTCCTCCCCTGCAGGATGTCTCTGGTTTATAATTTTCTGTTTTTCTTTTGTTGTGTTTTGTATTGTTATTATTTTTTTACACTGAAGTCTCATTTGGTTCCCCTACATTCCTGCTATAAGTGAAACCATCCGATATTTTTCTTTTCCTTCTGACTTATTTCACTGAGCATAATTCCTTCTAGCTCCATCCACATTGTTGCAAATGGCATGAGTTTATCTTTTTTGATTGCTGAGTAGTATTGAAACGGCACATATTAAAAATCTGGCAACAACAAATGTTGGCGAGGATGTGGTAAAAAACGACCTCTCCTACATTGTTAGTGTGAGTGCAAACTGGTCCAACCTTTATGGAAAACTGTGTGGAGGTTCCTCAGTCTACTAAAATGGAACTTCCATATGACCAGCAATTCCACTCCTAGGGATCTACCCAAAGGACACAGAAACATTGATTCAAAAGAACACCTGTACCTCTATGTTTACTGCAGCACTATTTATAATAGGTAAAACCTAGAAACAACCCAAATGCCCAAAAATAGGTGACTGGATCAAGAAGATATTGTATATACATACAGTGGAATACTACTCAATGATCAAAAACATAAACTCAGGCCATTTGGGAAATATGGATGGGGCAGAAGGGATAATAAGCTTGATAAGTCAGATGGAAAAATAAATATCAGATGGTTTCCCTTATATGTGGAATACACAGAAATCAAACAAAGGGTCAGAATAAAGGGCCTCCCCAGTGGCACAGCGGTTGAGCACTGGGCTGCGAAGCTGACTGCAGCCTCTGCAGCGCTGGTTCAATCCCTGGCCTCTGGGTGAGGATCCCACAAGGCACACAGATTTCTCCTGCTGCCCGCTGCTCCCCCAGGCCTGGTCTCCACCAGCTCTGTTGCCTGGGTCAGGTCCTCCCCATTTTGCTGCCAGGTTGGGGTGATGGCCACAGGGTAGAAGCCCAGGGCCCAGCACTTCAGGGTGACCTCATGCTCAGAGGTGAGGTGGAGGGTCACGTGATTTTGGGGGGATCTGAGGAGAAGGGTCAATAAATTCACACTTTGCGTTTTTCCCTCCTGAACACTGAGGCAGCCTCACTGACCATCCTCAGAATGGACATGACAATTGGTTTGGAGGGAGGAAGAACAAAGCCCAAAAACCAGCTAGTCTGGGGACTCTGGGATAATCAGGTGAGAGTCCAAGGTAGGAGGATGCAGGTCTCTAAGGAGAACACAGGCTTTTCCTGACCTGGTGGAAGGGTGCATGACACAGAAAGGCAGGAGTCAGATCCAAAACTGTCCTCAGACCAAAAACAAGACCTTGAAAGAGAAACTCATGGTTCCCAGGATGGCTGCGGGGTCACAAGGATCCAGGGAGAGTTATTTCAGGATGGCCTCCTCCCTCAGGAGAGACTGGATTCCTTAACTGTCCAGAAAAGTGGTGTCTTCTGGGCGAGTCTCTCTCTAGCACAGAACATGAAACCCAGGGGGACTCTCCCTCTCTGCCCAGAAAGCAGCTGCTGTTCTGCCCATTATTCCAGTTTCCCTGTGGGGCGCCACGAGAGGGGAGGTCTTGATGCGCTCGGCCCTCCCTGCGCCTCCCACGCGCGCTGGGTGATCTGAGCCCCTGAGTCCGCGGGGGTCCAGGAGCGCAGGTCCTCGCTCAGGGAGATGAAATCCGCGCCGTCGTAGGCGAACTTTTCATACCTGCCGAGGAGACGCAGGTCTGGGCCCACTTCACAGCCACACATGCTCTGGAGGGTGTGAGACCCTGACACCCACCCCTGTGGTCAGCCCTGAGGTCATCCCGCGGTCACACCTCCCTCCCACCCTGAATAAACCTAAACTGAAATGAAAGGGCCGGCAGGACAGTTCCTTCCCGGGGGAGGGGCCTGGCAGATCCACAGCCTCGAGGGTCAGTGGACCTGAGACTCGGGACACCCCGGCCTTAGGGTGGGAATGGGGGGATGACCTGACTCTGGCCCGCTCCTTGAAGCTCACCGTCCTCGCTCTGGCTGTAGCGGCTGCGCAGGTCCCCCAGGAGCTTTTGGAACCACTGTGCCTTGTTCCTTTGGTTCTGAGTCTCCTCGTCCAGGTCCTCCTGCCCACCTGCCTCGCCCAGGGTGCCCGCGGCTCCACGCTCTGGCCCGGAGAGTCGCTGTCGAACCGCCGAACTACGTGTCGTCCACGGAGCCCACGGCGATGAAGCGGGGCTCCCCGGGGCGGGCCAGGGCATCACAGTGTAGAAACACCTCAGGGAGTGGGGGCCTGGGGGCGGGAGGGGAGACCCGGGCTGACCTCCTCTCAGCACGGGCCCAGGGCCCAGGGAGATGGGCCTGGAGGGGGAAGGGCGGGGCCGTGAGAGTGAAAAGGGGGTGGGCCAAGAAGGGCCCAGACTCAGGGGCCCAGAGCACTCAGCGGAGGCGGGAGGGACAGAAGGGGCCAGAACACAACGGGCCTGAAGGGGAACAAGAGGTTGCGGGGAGATGAGCCTTTTCTGGGGTCCTGCACCCGCAGGGGGCTCCTTGCTCCTCCCTCCTGGGGCAACAGTGTCCAGCTGGACACGCACTCACCCGCCCGGGTCTCCATCAGGGCCAGGGGCCCCCAGAGCAGCAGCAGGAGGGTGAGGGGCATCACACCCCATCCAGGGTCTGGGGAGAAGGAGTCTAGGAGGGTCCTTGGAGACTTTGTAACTGGAGCAGGATGATGCTGATTGTCTTCCCTGGAAACCCCCAGGAAATGGGGAGAGAGAATGGGGAGAGTGTGGGGTCATCAAGGCTGCACCACCCCACAGAGCCTGTGAGAGGGAGACATGATGCTGTAACAGGGTGACATCCACAGACAGGGGAGGCTCCAAATTCCCCTCCCACCTTAGGGAGGAGTGGATTGGGCTGGGAGAAGCAGCAGCCTGGAGGAATAAAGAAGCTAGCAGTATTTTCAGATAATTGTGAATATCCATTTGGATACTAAATTGAAACTATACAGGTGGTGGCTTCTCAAAGGTTATTTGCAATATGAAACCTGAATTAATATCAGGGAATATTTCCTATTCTGTGTCATTCCCATAGGCCTCTCTTGCATGTTGGTTGGAATTTGTGCTAATGTGTGATTTTTAAGGTGATACATTGTTTCACTAAGTTACATAGATCTTCAGTGTTAAACACTGGAATCAAATCATCAAAAAATATGTTTTAGTTTTAACCACAAATCCCAAAAGAAAAGTTTGTACTATACATTGCCAAGTAGTGATGCACTCAATTTTTCATAATTCTGGTTTGATCTGAGAGTTTATATTTTATCAGGCAAAATTACTGTCATTTGCCAATTGTTGATTTCCTTCAAGAGACAGACATTCATTTTGAGGAAAGTGTCTGCTAATTAACCAAATATAAATGACCTTAGTTTTTGTCATTCATTCCTCAGGTAAGATTGGTGTTGCCCACAAACAAAAGAGTCTCATTCATCTCATCCAAATATTTTCCTAGGGACACATGCTTGGGGATGCCGCAGAAGTGCTCTGTGTGTCCTTCCAGGTCAGCACACCAGATATTTTTAAAATGTGGAGTTGAGATGATGCAATAATGAAGATAACTTTTAATGCTTTTCCAGGACATTTTCAAGTGAAACTGGCTTTGATTTTTGTTTCTGCAGGTGAGTGCTGGTGAAGAATTACTGCTTCTGAAATTGGTTCTATAATCTCCACTCTTACAAAGCTCGTTTCTGTTAATAACCCTAATTTGGGTAAGACCAGCAATTTTCTTTTTTTTTTAAAGAGGCATGTATTTTTATTTATTATTTATTTTGTTTATTTGTTTTGTTTGTTTGTTTATACATGCAATGGGTACAGTCAGAAGCGCGGGAGGGTGAGAGAATTCACCAGAGCCAGAGCGGGGAGCAGAGCAGGCAGAAGGACCGAAGTACACTGCTGAGGGGAGCAGCGGGCGGCAGGAGAGGTCTGCGCGCCATGTGGGACCCTCCTCCGGTGGCCGGGAGCAGCCGGGATAGAACCAGCACCGCAGAGGCGGCGGGGAGCTTCGCAACCAGCGCTCAACCGCTGCACCACCGGGGAGGCCCAAGACCAGCAATTTTCATACCAGGTAGTTATAGAAGTGGTAAATGTTTCTTAAGATGAACCCCTGATGAAACTCAGATGGAATAATTCACATGCACAGAAATTCACTTATAAAATTTTACCTCAGCAAATGCCAAAATAGTGAAAAGACGAATGGTGTCTATGTGATTTGAAAATAGTTTTACCTCACGGATCCCATGAAAGGTTCTGGGTGACTTCAAGGGCTCCACAGACCACACTTTGAGAAATGCTGTTCTCAGGAAACCAGGGAACATCTCTCAAGTGTTCTCTGCTTTTGCATCCTCTTCACTTCCCAGCATCCCTCTCCCTGGCTGGCTCCTACCCGCCCCCCAAGCTGCCTCCCTGCAGATACAATGGGGAGCAGAGAGAGGCCCTGGAGACGTGGAGCTTGCACTGTCAGGAGAGATGGACACTGAGTAAAGGTGACAAAGACACGTGTAAACCCGACCTGAGCCCCATGCTGGGGAAGGAGCGGGTTTGTTGTGACAGCAGAGAATCAGGAGCCCTAACAGGACCCACCACTGTTGTCAATAGTATCAAAAGATGCAAAAAAAAATTAAAAACAAATTAAGCATAAGGAAAACAGATCTTATCTCATCCCGTAACTATCATTTCTACCTGACACACGTGCTCTTGCCCCATAGAACAACCCTGTCCCTCTTCCCTCAGCCCCCCTCCACATCCTGCCCCAGGACCCAACCACACTGAGGAGGCCTGTAGCCTAATCTACAGCCTGGTCCTGGCCCCATCTTCACCCTCATCTGCTCTTCCCCTCATTTATTATGTGCTGAAGGACAGGCCTCCCCAAGATGTTCAGAAGGGTGTCCCCAAGACAGACCACTTTGACATATAAATTATTTCCATCTGAGGTTCATCAGGGGTTCATCTTAAGAAATGTTTACCACTTCTAGAACTACCTGGTATGAAAATTGGTGGGCTAACCCAAAATTAGGGTTATTACCAGAAACGAGCATTGTACCTGAGAAACCAACCTATATGTCAGGACAAATATAATTGTAGAACATCCGCCTTCATCATATGAGCAACCCTGTCCTTGCCATGTGACCCCATCCTCTCTCCTGGAGGTCCCAGGCCCCATCTCACTCCTTAGCTCAGGAGACACAACCCTGTTTCCGGCAGGGATGTCAGACACTGGTTTAGATGTAGATTCCCTCTGCAATTATAGGTAAACTTGGTTATTTTCTAGTACTGAAAAAAAAAAAAAAGAAAAAAAGTTTTTTTAAAATTTCATGTGCTTGGAATATGAGTTCTTGAAAATTAGAGATTTAATCACAGAAATGAATAAAAGAGTAGATGAACTGAAATATTAAAGTCTCACTACCACTAAATAATATAAATGGAAAAGAAATGACAAGCAGAGAGAAGACCTACAAGAAACTGAGTCTATCGACCAGGAGATTCCAACTAGTTAATAAAGTGTCTAAAAGAGTGATCAGTGGAAATGATGAAAAAAATCAAGAAAATCGCTGAGCACTCACAGATTAAATGTGCACGCTGAATGTCCTCCCTGGGTTCCTCCTACAGAGGATGAGCAGTCCCACACCATGACCCGCCCCAGGAACTTTCAGAAAGAGGCTGGAGAAGGACAGACCTTGGGGCCCTCAAGAGACAACTCAGGCCTGGAGGCCAGAAGACCCTGGAGCCAGGCCTGCCCAGTCCTCAGGGGAATCCAGCCCAGACTCCATGTCAGGCCCAGGTGAGGAAGACGCTGGGGCACAGACATTCACTTCAGCTGTTGGTGGTCTCAGGAGTTACTTTCCACATCCCTCCTCTAGTGGGCAAAGGAAACTAGTGGGCAAAGGGGAGACAAAGATGATGGACACAGAGAGCAGGACACAGGAAAATCAACCACAGGGGAGCAGGAACAGGAGAGATGCCAAGGGTGAGGTGAGGGATCTGGGCCTTCAGGCCTGCCCAGGGGAGCAGGCCCCAGGCCCCGGAGGCAGGACTGAGGCTGTGGGACAGGGGTCTGCCCAGGGTGAAGTGGGCAGAATAGCTGTGATATGTCCATCAGGGAGATATCAGGGAGATTCTGACCCTGGGGAGGGTTTGGATGTGATTAAGATTAAGCAAAACAGGAACTAAGGTCATGAGGGAACAAGATAATAACTCCAGAGAAGAAAAGTTTCCTGGTCTACTCACTGCTCAGTTGTGACTGGCTCACGAGGTCATGATGGTGCAAACCCTGGATCCTGGTGTGTATCTCAACAACCTGGCAGAGGGCCTATGGGGGCAAATGCCTGTCCTGTAGATCTGAAGGCCACCTTTAGGCCTCCTTGCCACTCAGCCAGCTCTCAAGGCCTGGGCAAGAGGCCTGGGAGGTGTGGGCAGGGACTTCTCCAAGATCCTGATTGAAGATTTCAATGTGAAGTAGAACAAGAGGCCCCAGGAAGGCTATGGGGAAGAAAGTGACTGGTCACTCTGAGAAGGAAGCCACAGTTGTATCCAAAAGAGGAAATATAAAAGGAAGCAAGTCACAAGGCCTTTAGAACAGACCCACATGCTCTGTGGTGCCCCAGCCCTGAAACAGGAACCATCTCTTCTGAAAAAAACACACAGCTCTGGGGAAGGACATTACAAATGTTCAATAGAACACATCTCAACTGATGCTGGTGTTGGTAGAGATGGACCAGGCCATCCCTACCAGTGTCTACTCAGATGCTGGCCACCTTGTTCCTGGTGTTCCCAAATATCCAAATGCATGGCTAGCCACACATTTGATTCCTCAATTCAGCGAGATTTTTTTTTCTGCTTTTGGCTTATGAGGTCATAATGATGCAAACCCTGGATCTCTGTGTATCTCAACAACTTGCCAGAGGGGTCTCAGGGGCAAATGCCTGTGCTGTGGATCTGAGGGGTCACCTCCAAGGCCTCCTTGCCACTCAGCCAGCTCTCAAGGCCTGGACAAGAGGCCTGGGCTGTGGGGGCAGGGACTTCTACAAGATTCTGGCTGAAAGATTCCATGTGAAGGAGCAGAGAGCAGACGACCATCAGGGGCCCTAGAAAGGCTGCCGGGAAGACAGTGACAAGCCATCCTGGGGAGGAGGCTGTAGCTGCTCACCCAAGAGCTGAAGCACCAAGAGGAAACTAGTCACCAGGCCCTTTAGATCATGCCCCGTGCTCTGTGGTGCCCAGCCCTGACACAGGAGACAAGTTTTCTGAAACAGCATAATTCAGGGTAAGGAGGACATTAAAAAATTCTAACAGGACACATCTCAATCGATGCAGGTGTCAGTAGAGACAGACCAGGCCAAGTGCAGAGAGCAGCTGCTACAGAACCTCCAAGAAGCAGACGCATGAGCATGTCGGCAGCTGACACTGAGGAGACACTGAAAACTCAGACAGAGCCATAATTTCTGCCAGACTAAGAGGCACATGGAACAACTTAGTGGTGGTCTCCATCCTCCAGGCAACTCAGGAAAATGGGTGCTCTCAGAGGCTTTGTAAGACAGGCTGGAGGCCTTGACCTGCCCTCAGAGTATGGCCACACTTGTGGGAACTTGGATTTTTAATTTCTGCCAGACTAAGAGGCACATGGAACAACTTAGTGGTGGTCTCCATCCTCCAGGCAACTCAGGAAAATGGGTGCTCTCAGAGACTTTGAAAGACAGGCTGGAGGCCTTGACCTGCCCTCAGAGTGTGGCCACACTTGTGGGAACTTGGATTACTCTGTGCCTCAGCTGTTCTGTGTCTTTGCCTTGATTATTCTTTGCTTTGACTATTCTGTGCCTCTCAGTGTGCAGAAACAGGGAAAGGTTGAGATAAGGAACCTCTCAGGCAAAAGTCCTGGTGTGAGCATCTATACGTGCTGGAAACAGCGTGTGCAGAAACAGCAACAGGTGTGATGGTGAGAGCAGCATAAACACTGAGACTTTCCTTGTTTCTCCCTATTTCCCAGCCGTGGCTGGGCCAGCTGGTGACGCGTCCCCCTCACACTTGTGCATTCCCTGTGTGCCTGCTGCTGCTTTGATCTTTTCTATTTTCTCTTTAGTTCTAAATAAAAACGAGACTGCCCTTGGAGCTGGGCTCTGCCTTCATGGTGTGGTCCCTCTCAGCTTCTCATTGTTCTGCACATGGACTCTGAGTAATCCTTTTTCATCCTGCCACCACACGTCATAAGGAGACAACTGGTGTCCCATGTGGGGAACCCAGTGAGGGAACTGGGACTGACCTAAGGGAAGCCCCTCACAGGGGAAGGACATCCGACTGCATACCTGCAGGGAACACAGGCAGCAAAGGGCTAGTCTTGCAAGCCTGCAGGGAGGCCAAGTTAGGTATTTCACCTGGAGGTTTTTTTTCTTTTCTCTGCTTGTTTAATTGAGTTTTGCTTTTGCTTTTAAACTATGGGAAAGCACAAGTGAAGAGAAACAGCATAAATTACAATTTTAAAGCAGGAGGATACAAAGTAACCAAGCCCCAGCTCCATAAATTACTTCTAATCCTTAGACAACACAGTTCTCAGCACCCAAAAGGAGGGAGTTAGACCTGGAAGCCTGGGGAAGGCAGGGCAGAGGCTGAGGCCATCAGCGGGACCGGGACAGTGTCTCCCCTTCCCGCGTGGAGTCTCTGGATCAGCCCTGAGACCCGTTCAAGGGAATAAAAGATCTGACACCCAGATGGCCCAGGGCTTCCTGCCCAGCGCGTCCTTCTCCTCTCCTCCCTCCTCTGCCGCCTCCAACTAATTTTGAGCCCCCATAGAAATCTGCTTTCATGAAGGATGACAATCGAAGGGAGAAATATTTTTTGAGGAGGAGGCCAGTGTCCCTAACATGAAAGTTTGCCATTTGCTGTTTTTAAAGAATTTAGAAAAACTATTTCTGACAATAGTATTCAAAGTTCATTTACAAAAGACATTTTTGTATAGAAAATGGGTATGAAATGACTGCATGAAAGTCCTTATCAAAACAGTACTAACCACTGGCCCCCAGTGGTGCAAGGGGTTAAGTCTCAGCACTATGAAGCTATCAGCAGCCACTGCTGCAGGAGTTTGATCCCTGGGCAGGGAGCTGACTCACATGGTGCAGCTGACCTCTCCTGTCTCACTCACTGCTCCCCTCAGCAGTGTATTTCAGTCAGTCTACCTGTTCTGCTCCCCAATCTATCTCTAGTGAGTCCTCACACTTCTCCCCACCCCCACCACTCTGGCCTACACCCCAGCTCTTGTATGCATAAATAAAAAAAATAAATCTTAAAAAAAAAAAAAACTAACCACTGCTCAGTACAGTGTCTGGCTTCAGGGTCTTTCACCACAATTAGAAAAAACCCCAGTGTAGTTGCCCAGTGCTGGAATCATTGGCACATCTCTGCTGCCTTCCCTCTGGGGGGTAACTGGACCCTTCTTTTGTCTACCGTGCGATACTGTTCTGGTCTGTTCTATGAGTACAAAATTCTACTTCCCTGTGTTTTCCTAATCTTAAAATCTGCCTGTTTAAGGTAAAAATTGCTAAGTTACTTTGGACATGCTAATAAACTATACAGGACACTTAATGGTAGAGAAAAACTTTTAAATTGCTTATTGGGTCTGTGCAAGTTTCCTTTATTCCTCCATCCCTTTCCCGAATAAACCTGTCCTTTAAATATAACTAATGTCTCTGTCTCATGGAGAAACTTGCCTGGGAAACTCGCCGCGTGTCACTGAAAGGGGAGCTCTGGTGACACCGTCCCCAGAGTGAACCCCAGGACCCTGCACTCCAAACCACTGACTCCAAAAACGACATCATCATAACTCTAAAAGTAAATAAAGTGAGTTGTGTTAAGGAATGTATTTGAAATGGATATGTTGAGGTATTAGGAAACTTTTAGTGCCAAAATGAAATGGCTATCTTTAAAAGGAAGTGGTATAAAAATAGGAAGGCAAAAGAAAGTGTTGAAGGTCTGAGAGGTAGCTGAAAAAAAAAGTTGCTCGAATGACTTGCTATAGAAATATTTAAGTTTGGTATCAGTAGCATACTTATGTAAAACCAAACTTTAATTTTCATCTGTAATAAGGACTGAAGTATTCTTAAACTGTTCTCACTATTTTTGATGACAAATTAAGGACTGTTTATGAAATCTAAAATCTTGGTCCTTTTTTACCCTCAGGCTACATGAGAAAAATATCTTTTCCTATCAGCATTGTTGAGCCTCATCAAAAAATAGCTCTGTTCCTAAAAATCCTTTTCACTCTGAGTAACTATTTTATAAAAATCTGCAAGTTTGTTAATCCTATGACAACTTCCTTGATACCAAAAATTCTAAATTATTAAAGTCTTTGTCCTAAAAGGACTCCTAAGACAGCCAATAAAAGGGTTTTCCTTATAAAAACAAATTGGGTCAATCTGGATATATTAATGAAAATACATAATACATTAAATTTTAGTCTTCCTTCCTATTCCTCTATTGGGACAGGACATCATAACCAAATTCCAAACTAACAGCCCATTGGCTCTTCTAGCCACTGCTACAAAAGGTAGAGATATTACAGAAGCCCCAGGTCTCAAACATAATGATATTGACAAATACACCTTACATTCACCTTATATTCATGTCTCTAAAGACACCTATCCTGCATTAATTCAAGCCTCAGCCCAAACAGGATAAACTGCTAAACATGTTAAAAAAAAAAAAAAGAAAGAAAATCTTTTATCTGCCATTGCAGCAATGGGAATCCCCTCACAAATGAAAACTAATCATGGAGCTGCTTATATCTCCAAAGCCTTTAACTCTTTCCTGCTAGTTTGGAATATTCAACATGTGCCTGGCGTCCCTTGTTACCTACAGGACAAACTATAGTTAAGAGAGCCAATAGGTGCCATTTACAATAATTCTAACACAGCAACCCTCCAGAGACAAGAGACACAAAGGGAAAGACACAGACACAGAGATCTCTTCCATTTAGAATTTTGGCCATTTGCACTAATTTTTAGAGACAGTTATTTTACTAGTATTGCTGACAATTATTAATTTACTTTTAAATATTCCTTTTTAACTACCTCCTTCAGATAAGAAAACATTTCTCAAGTTATATTTGTAAGAATGCCCCTCAGGTTCTAAAGAAATGGGGCAGAAAATTCCCTATCAGTTTCCATTTTTTTAAGCATGGTCTCGAGGACCCTCTGTTTACTCCAGTTCCCTCCCATTGTATTGGATGCTGCAGCCAGGGAAGGGGGAGCACACAGATGCTTTCCTGGCCATCCCCCTCTCAGAGATTTTGGTAAGTCCAGTCACTGATCAGCCATATGACTTGTCCACAGAACCACAGATAAAGCCCAATCTATCTCCGCAGCTGCAGCTGTGGAGATTTCATACATATACCTCTCTCTCTCTCTCTCTTTCACACACACCCACACACACACACCCACACACACACCCCAAAGGTTATAACCATCCCTCCCTTTCTGGGAGCTCCAAGGTTCACTACCAAAACCACATGAGACCCTTGATCAGCCTCTCCTTCCTCCACTCTGGGCAGGCCACATGGGATCCAGGGTCCTGGGACCTACCTGATCTGACATCTCCTAAGCCCATGGCTCAAAGGGCCAAAGCACTTGTTGTTTCCAGCCAACACACCAAAATGTTGTAGAAATACATTCTAGCCTTTACCCAGGTAGGGGAAGAACAAGTGGTGCTTCAGGAATGGTGAGGTCAGGAGAAGCTTTATGACTCATGCATGAGGTCCCAGACCTGGGTAGCCCCCTAAGGTCTGAGCACCCATTTAAAGACCAAGGGTTCCTTTCATACACAACTGTGTCCATATCTGTTACATTGATAGCGTCATTTTTCAGCAGGCATAGCCATTTGTGGCAAAGTCCCCAGACAAGGGGGGCAAGGCAAGAGGGGAAAGATGCAGGCATTTGGGGATGGCCTTGGAGAGAGAGACCAGCTTGGCCAGTTGCCCCACCTTGTAGATAAGAGTGCTGAGGCCCTGGCCATGAATCTTGAAAGGGAAGGAGCTGTAAGTCAGCAAACTTGTTGATGATGCCTGCGTTGGAGTGTTCATTGCACTGGGCTGGGAGTTCTGCTGGAATCTTTATCATATTCATTTGCCCAATAATGTATTTTCACTTCATTGTAAACCACCTATTGGACACACATATTAAATGTTTAGTTTACTCACATGTTGAAGGTCTGAGAAAGGTAAAGGCATCTATTCTGCATTAATTAATTTACTGGAAGAAATTGACTTCCTCCTTGGGGTCCACTAAGAAATTGTACTAAATGCAACCAAAAAGCTCATCAGGGTGGATGGCATTTCCTTGTTTGTTTTTTTTTGTGTTTTTTTTTTAAGGTTTTTTGTTTGTTTCTTTTTTTTCTAAAGAGGCACGTATTTTATTTATTTGTTGTTTGTTTGTTTATACATGCACTGGGTACAGTCAGAAGCAAGGGAGGGTGAGAGAATTCACCAGAGCCAGAGCGGGAGCAGAGCGGGCAGAACACTGCTGAGGGGAGCAGCGGGCCGCAGGAGAGGTCTGCGCGCCATGTGGGACCCTCCTCCGGTGGCCGGGGAGCAGCCAGGATTGAACCAGCACCGCAGAGGCCGCGGGCAGCTTCACAACCCAGTGCTCAACCGCTGCGCCACCAGGGAGACCCGGCATTTCCTTGTTCATGGTTGATTTTTCCTCACAGAAGATCTGCCCATGTGCGCCCTTGCTACCCACAGCTCTGGCCATTATTGCATCCCTTTTCAACCTCAGTTGCTAGAGACCAACTTTGGCAAAATGTCATGTCAGGGGTTCCTGAAAGGAAGAGATGGACTTGGTGACGCAAAAAGGGAAGGGGATGAGGTAGTGAGGAGACACTAACTCTCAGTAAGGTGCAAGTATCTTCTACTGAGGGGCTCAGCAGGTCTTTTATTTATACATTTTTAGCAAGCTGGGATTACATTATCATGTGCATAGAAACTAAGCAGAAACAATCAGCACATTCCTTAGACTTTTTGTTATTTGCCTTCCCTAAGAAGGCAACCTTCAAGGTTAGAAAAACTAAGCCTTACACTAAAACTTATTTCAGTTAAACAATTTTCTAAGACAGTTGATAGCTGTTGGTACACTCCTATCAGTTAAAGCCTAAGCATCAAAAGACTTTTCTTATTCTCATGGCCTTCAGCCGGAGACCAGCTTCTACTCAGCTATCAGAACTTTTTCTACCTAGAAACTCCTTAACGCAAATAACTTCATTTAAAAACTTTCCTAAGAAACTTCTAAAAAGCAAAAGAAGGATTTACTGTAATTATTGTGCTGGATTGCTTGTCAGGCATGTACAATACTCTCCCATTGTCAAATGGGCCAAATTGTTTAATAACTAATTTCTAAACAGATAATTTTCCATGCCATTTATTTACAGTCTGCTGATACGTATAATTTATTGCCTAATGTACTTTCTGATAAATTATTCTCTTTTTATGACCAAGAACAAAAAACAAGGGGATGTTAAATCTTCAGCCCCACGGTGTGAGGCTCTGAACTTCGGCCCCATGCTGTGAGACCCTTTTTCTTAGCTCCTTGCCAGTGTCTTACCTGGCTGGGGCAGCAAGGCCCTGCAGCACTCAGTGGTACATGAATCACATTTATCTAGGTATGGATGGTGAAAACAACAGTAAAATAATGAAACATCAAATGTTCATTCAAACACAGGAGTAGGACGTACATCAGTATTGGGAAAAACTACCTAAACCTAAAGTCCCCATATCATGAGCGTGATTAATAGGCTTCAGTCAGAAGTTGGCTTTCAAAGAGAATTGTATTACTGTTTGTAGGGTAAGGTGAAAAGTATCAGGCTTTTCTGCCCTCCCGCCATTAGGATAGATGAGGGAACCCTGCGGTCCTGAATGCATGCCTGATGGCGGGCACCTGAAGTTGGTACACCTGAGCTGAGAGCCTTTGAGTTTATAAGGGTGGCATCAGGGGGAAGCCAGAAGCCAAGAATGAACAGAAGCCAGTGAAGAAGAGAAGCAGAGAGAATGCCAGAGAGCCCAGACAGAGTGAGGATTTGCTGGGGCTGGGAGTACTGCCAGCCTCCCAGCCCCCAGCACCCCTACCTGCCATATGCCTGGTAAAATTAAATAAAAGATCTGCAAAAACCACTGAGGACTCTGACTCCTCCTTTACCCGGTCTGCTGGATCAGAAAAACTGCTCAGTGTCCATTCCTTCCTGCCCTGTAAGGTCAGGAATGACCACAGTGCAGGTTTTCTAGGATCCCACGCAGACCGGGTAAAGAAGGAGTCCTGGAGCCATCAGTGGTTTTTTGCAGGTCTTTTATTGGGATTTAGCAGGTACACAGCAGGCAGGGGTGCCTGCCAGCATCCCAGCCCCCAAGAGGTAGTCACTCTGAGTTCTCCGGCCTTCTCTAGGCTTCTGTTTCTTGGCATCTCTCTCGGCTTCTCTTTCGGCTTCTGCTGGCGTCCCTATGATGCCACCCTTAAAAGCACAGTCTTAGTCCAGGTGAATCCCATCTACCTAGGCCCACACCCTATTCCAGGTGCCCACCATCAGGCATGCATTCAGGACCACAAGGATACATCATCTATCCTGATGGTGGGAGGGCAGAAAAGCCTGACATTTTTTCTTTACCCTACAGTCCACCCCGTCAGGGTTTTCTGCCATGTAGTCTTTATATATACAATTTTCTTAGGAAACGTAAACAATGCAGCCATGGCCCACAAAAGCAAATACATTACAATATAACTACATACAACAGAACACAAGTAAGTCCAGGCAGGGCCCCAACCTAGTGGCCAAAGACAATTATTGGTACCAGCAGATGAGCCACCACATCTGCTGCCGAAGGCACTGCTCATACGAGGGAGGGGAATCACTCACGGCATCTACTGTAACACACCAGGAGCCGTCAGGCTTCCTGGCCTTCTCTGGCTGTAGTCTCGGCTACAAGCCACACACAGCATCCACCCCCAGGATGCACTCACTCTGGGATTGGCGATTCTATTCTGTTGGGGGTAATCGCCAACCCTCGGGTTTCTGTCTGCAGTCGCGCCAACATTCAGCCTTCATAGCCACCCATGCGACTCGCAGACCCCTGCACTCAGGCCAACCCACTGCACAAGCACATGGGTCGGGGATCCAAACTCGACATGCAGCTTGGCTCCACCCCAAGCCACGTTCCCCACCCGTCCCCCAAGGACAGGTTCCTCAGCTCCTCACCTCACTCAAGAATGAGCAGGGCATCACCCACAGGCGATTTTACGAGACTCACAGTCTTCAGCATACCCAGGCTGCTTAACAGCCACTCAGGGCTTCCCAAATTTAGCATCAGCACCAGCTTTTGCCTCCTCAGTTGGCTTTTCTCCTCTGCCTAGCTGCTGGGCATACACAGGCTGTTTTTGGCCATCAAGGCCCACTGGCCACCCCCAGATTCCCAAAAAACAATAACCTGCCAAGGTCCTCCGCCTTCTGGTGGGATTGTCAGTCCATCAGTCCAAGTCTATTAGGCCTCTCCCTGCATCAGCACTGGTGAGCTCCGAATCGTGGCACTCTCTTCGCTGATGATTCTTGCTGCCTCAGGGGTCGTTGGCTGGTCATCTCGGGAGTCTCCTCCTCCAGCTGAGGTCTCGTCCTGCAGCTCCTGGACCTTGTCCCTCTCCTGTGCCACCATGATGCCTCCAGCGTTGTTGCAGCCAAACACAGTCTGTTACAACTCCTTAGTCTCTCCAGGTCTTCGGAGGGTTCCATACCCGTCTGCATGGATCATCTTGCCGACTTACGCCAATTGTAAGGTCAGGAATGACCACAGTGCAGGTTTTCTAGGATCCCATGCAGTCAGGTAAAGAAGGAGTCCTGGAGCCCTCAGTGGTTTTTGCAGGTCTTTTATTGGGAATTAGCAGGTACACAGCAGGCAGGGGTGCTGGGGGCCTGGGAGGCTGGCAGGTCTCCCAGGCCCCCAGCAGGTCTTCACTCTGGGCTCTCCGGCCTTCTCTAGGCTTCATGCTACTTGGCTTCTCTCTCGGCTTCTGCTGGCGTCCTCGTGATGCCGCCCTTAAAAGCCCAGTCCCAGCCCAGGTGAATCCCATCTATGCCCACACCCTACTCCAGGTGCCCGCCATCAGGCATGTATTCAGGACCTCAAGGATCCATCATCTATCCTGATGGCAGGAGGGCAGAAAAGCCTGACATCTTTTCTTCACCCTAGATGCCTGTAGGTGAGGTAAAAATCAGGATAGATGAGGGAACCCTGTGATCCTGAATGCATGCTTGATGGCGGGCACCTGAAGTGGGTACACCTGCGCTAAGACTGTGCTTTTAAGGGCGGCGTCACAGGGATGCCAAAAGCTGAGAAAGCAGCAGCAGAAGCCGAAGAAAAGCCGAGATCACCAGAGAGCCCAGACAGACTGAGGATTTGCTGGGGGCTGGGAGGCCTGCCAGCCTCCCGGCCCCCCAGCACCCCTGTCTGCCGTATGCCTGGCATAAAACCTGCAAAAGACCTGCAAAAAGGCATAAGACCTGCAAAAAACACCGAGGACTCTGACTCCTCCTTTACCCAGCCTGCATGGGATCAAAGAAAACCTGCCCTGTGGTCTTCCTGACCTTACAATGCCCCTACACTCTTTTAGTCACATACACACTTATGTTCATGTAGGCAGCCAACCCCAAGTTCCCAGAGGACCCCGGTGTAGTGGCAGGAGGGGCACAGGGCAGGATCTCTATGATCCGGCAGATGGGTGAAGGAGGAGTCCTGGACCCTCAGTGGTTTTTTCAGCCTTTTATTGAGTTTACCAGGTACATGGCAGGTAGGGTGCCGATGGGCCAGGAGGCTGGCAGGCCTTCCAGCCCCCGGCGAGTCTGCACTCCTTCTGGGTTCCCCAGCATTCTCCTCGTCTGGTTGATCTTACACTCTGCTGTTCCGTTTTCTGCTCCACCAGCATCCCCGTGACGCCACCCTTATGAGCCCCGTCTCTCAGCCCAGGTGTACCCACTTACGTATGCCCACACCCCATCCAGGTGCTGCCATCAGGCATCCATCATCAGTCCTAATGGCGGGAGGGCAGAAAAGCCTGAAAGTTTATATACCCTACACTCTACCTGGAGACAGCAGCCGCGACGTGTCCCCAGGTGCCGTGGGAGTCTCTAGGCTCGAGGTCCCACAGTCCGGATGGTCTCGCAGGATGCTGTGCCGGTCTGCAGCTGCTGTCTGAGAGCAGCCACTGGTTCGTGGGAGGAAGAGCCCGGAGTGGGGCTCTGTTGGCGGGGTGCCTCACCAAGGAGCCAGGAGAGGTGCTGGCTGGAGAGCAGTCTGAGTCCAAAGGGGCAGTGAGTCGGGCTCCAGAAGAGTAGCCTCCGGCCAGGCCTTCCTCAGAGCCAGTTTGGGACTGCTCTGAGTCTGCTTCATGAATCTGCTCCCTTTATCCATCCTTATCAGGCTTAGGGTCTGGCACCATCTGTTTTTAGGAGTCTTTACCACTCAGGATGTGGACATGGCCACTTTCACTCACTGCAATTGCAGGCATCTTAATATATTTTTAGTTTCACTTTTAGTCAATGTATTTATTGTTTGTTAGCTTTATATGTTCATTACACCCCATCTGTTCTCATCCCCGGGTACCCCTTGGAGAAGGGCCGGACCTAAATTGGGTCATCTGTAGATCAACTTATCTTACAGTAAATTTTTTGTTTGCTAACTGGTCCCTAGAAACTGGGACCTTGAAATTTATTGGTCCAGGACACTAACACAACCTGGAACTGGGTCCTTCCTTAAAACTATTTTTTTAAGCTTTATTTATTTATGCATACAAGAGCTGGGGTACAGGCCAGAGATGCAGGGAGGTGAGAGGATTCACCAGAGACAAAGTGGGGAGCAGAACAGGCAGACTGACTGAAATACACTGCTGAGGGGAGTAGCGGGCGAGACAGGAGAGGTCTGCTTCACCATGTGGGTTTCTCTCTGGCCAGCTGGGGATCGAACTCATGCTACAGAGGCTGTGGATTGCTTCATAGTGCGGTGCTTAATCCCTTGCACCACCAGGGAGGCTCCCTTAAAATTATTATGGCTATCCTGGACACTGGAATCCAGGTTTAGCTGGGCCCTTGTTAAGAATCAGACATCAATCTCCAAAACGTCCCTTAAAAAAGCATTTTTGGTGCATCACCTTAACATTTTTCCCTGACTGATTCATTAAGGATCTAATTAAGGCTAGAAGCCTTGTATGGACCAATAATGATACTACAGCTCAGGTCATGATCTGTACTTCTAGACCTAGATTTTATTATGACCTCCAGAACACCTAACATTACGGTGACTTTTCATTCTGCTTCTAGCCAGCAAAAGGTTAAAGGTTTAATGCCCCTTTTCATGCCAATGCCACATGGTTAACCCCTTGCATCACTCACCATGACATCACTAGCCTTAACATTACTCATGTGTTTATTCTAAAACAAAGAGCTGAGGTCTGGCTGCCAGCTAATCTTACCCATGTGTGGACTGGAGAATCTACTCTTGAACAAATTACCAATGTTTTAGAAGATACTCTTTTCAGGTGCCCTGTGTCCTCATACCTGCTATTATTGCTGCCACTGCTATAGTGGCCCTATCTCACTCCATTCACACTACACAGCAAATGAATCGATATTTTCAAAATGTTACTTCTGAACTCCTGACTCAAAGACCACTGATTAAGAAATCTTACAGCAACTAGATGCCCTCAAGGCCACAGTGTCCTGGCTTGGAGAACATCAACAAGCCCTCAGGACACACATCAGAGTTAGTTGTGTTGCCCAGTACCACTAATTGTGCGTTACTCCTGTTCCTTTTACCTCTTGATAAGAGGTAACCTCCTCTTGATAAGACGTCCAATGGCGCCTTCACGGTGCCTTCCACGATCACCTGGAACAAGATATTCTAGATCTTAGAAATAAATGTTACCAACAAAAGGCTCAACTCCAACAAAAGGCAAAAAATGCCACCTTCAGCCATCTAAATGATCTAGCCCACCGGCTAACTCCAACAAATTGGTTTTCAGGTCTCAATATCAGAATCTGGGTTATGACCAGACTGGGTATATTATATATTTCGTGTTTTCTTTTAGAGCTCAAAGCCCACTGTTCTTTGCTCCAGGGGACCGGACAAGCCAAGGCCAGGCTGGCCCTTCTACAACCATCACAGTATCAACCCTTTCCTGTGCCTCCTGCTGACTCCTCTCCTGATTCTGACCCACCATAAAACAAAAGGAGGAAATATGGGAGCTTGGATTATTCTTTGCCTTGACTATTTTGTGCCTCTCTGAATATGAACAGGGAGAGTTTGAGATAAGGAACCTCTCAGGGCAAAAGTCCTGAGAGTCCTGTCTCAGCATGTGCTGACAACAACAATAGATGTGCTTAGAGTAGAAAACCACTGACTCTCCCTGATTTCCCAGCCTTGGCTGGGCCAGACAGTTATGAGTCCCCCACACACTTGGGCACTCCCCATTTGCCTGCTGCTGCTTTGACCATTTTTAATTTTCTGTTTGATTCTAAATGAAAACAAGACTGCCCTTGGAGCTGGGCTGCACCTTTGTGGTGTGGTCCCTCTGGGCTTTTCATTGTCCTGCACATGGACTTTGAGTAATCCTTTTTCATTCTGTACCACACGTCGTAACGAGCATTCACTCTCAGTCTGTGGTATTTTATGAATATTTTCAAGCACACAGAAAAATTGAAACAACAATGCAGAGCACACACCTAGATCCCAGCATCAGCATTCGCCACATTAGCTTTATCACTTATCTTTATCCATGGATTTGTCTCTCTGTTCATCTTATTTTTCTGATGCATTTCAAAGTCAGTTGCACATGTCAGCACCTTTCATTTTCAACAACCGAATTTGATCCCCAACAAGGGAGCAAACCCACAAGGCACAACAGACCTCTCCAATCTCACCGCTGCTCCCTCAGCAGTGCATTTCAGTAGATGCCTCTGTTCTGCTCAGCCTCTGGTGGATCTTGTCACACACCCCCGCCCCCACACACACACCCCTCTGGCCTACACCCCAGTTCTTGTATGCATAAATAAATAAAAGTAAATCTTTTTTAAAAGGAGAAGGAAATAATGATTTCACTTGATAATTAACCTGTATGCAGTCACCCACATCACATCAGTTCCTTTACGTGAGCACTACTTTAACATTATATAGCAAGTTATTAACAGAAAATACACAAGACATAAATCTTATAGCCTAAAACTTCAAATCAACCATCAACTTTTCTTAGATATTTGAAGACATAAAAATCATTTCATATAACAGCATGCAAACTACATACCTTTGTAAAGTGGTGGGACAAACTATTTCCTAGGTTTTAGCTGAAATGACCATCAAAATGACCATCAGAACTCCTCTAATAGTATACTTAAGATTTGTGCATTTCTCCAAATAATGTTTTATCTCAAAGAAAAAGTGCTCAGATTGTTTTGGGGCCATTTGCCTCCTTGAGCCTAAGCAGAGGACAATATTAAAATTCATAAATGATCTTCACTGACACTGTGGTGTAAATGGGGGTCTGGCTCTTCGGGCCTCAAATGGAAAAAAAACACCATGTGAGTGAGCCTGAATGGTCATTTCCACATCATTTCCTGTGGTCTGTGGCTTGATCTTACTGCAACTTCTAGAAAAACAAGTGAGTTTATTTTGTCTCCAGATACTTTCTCTCAGGCTTAGGGGATGCTTCCCTGCTTTCCTGAGCCTCCCCGTCCAGGACCCCACAGCTCTTCATACTGGACAGGGTGGTGTCTGCCCATGTCCCTCACTCATGGTCATGGCTTTGCATCAACAATCTGTGACTCTTAAATCTGTCCCACCTTTCCCCACACAACACTTTGAACACAACCCTGGAAACTATCCTGGTCCTAGCCGGCCCCAGAGTCTGTCCTCACAGATTTTCTGTCCCCCCTGGACTGGCCCCTGGATCCCCTCCTTGGTTTCCCTGCTCCTCCAGTCAGGCACCACAGATATTGTCCTGGAAGCTGGGAAAGGCTCCTTCTCCGTGTCCTGGTGTCTCACCAGCCCCTGAGACCCGCCCTCCAGGCAGGTGCCTGACTGCGTGTTCAGACTCCTGGAAAGGAGTAGGGGCAGGACAAGAGATGCTGGGCATGGGTAAGGGTGACTGTAGGGTAAATAATTATCAGGCTTTTCTGCCCTCCCGCCATGAAGATTGATGATGGATCCCTGCAGTCCCGAATGCATGCCTGATGGCGGGCACCTGGAGTAGGGTGTGGGCATACATAGGTGGGGACACCTGGGCTGAGAGACCGGGCTTATAAGGGTGGTGTCACGGGGACGCCAGCAGACCAGCAGAGTGAAAGAGCAGTAAAGACCACGAGAGAACACCGGAGAACCCAGGAAGAGTAAAGATTTACCGGGGACTGGGAGCCCTGCCAGCTTCCCGACCACCTGGCACCCCTGCCTGCAGTGTACCTGGTAAATCACAATAAAAGCCTGAAAAAGCCACCAAGGGCTCCCAGGAATCTCCTTTACCCCATCTGCTCGGGTCATAGAAATCCTGCACTGTACCTTCCTGCCGCTATAGGGACTAAGCCATGGGATCTCTCCCTCCAACTTGTGGGTGCAGGTCACCTTCCCCCCACAATTCCAAGACCCAAAGGGGTGCCTTTTGGCTACAGGTCAGAGATGACAAAAGGGGGTGCTTTTCCTGTCATTCTCATTCAGGTAGGTAATGAGCCCTCCACTGCCTGCTCATCCCTGGACTGTGTCCTCGATCTTCTGAACTCCTGCCTGGCCAGCTCATAAACTAGAGAAAAAAGAAATACTGGCCAAAGTTGGGAGTATAAATTTCAATTCTTACTCCACAACTGAGGTGGGAGGGAAAATGCTGGAGACTAAAGTGAGAGACCCACAGCAGCTGATGGGGAAGCTGCCTTTGTTCTCATGAGACCAAGTGAAAAAAAAGGACTTTGGGAAACTAATGAAAATCTACTCTGTCAGTTTAAAGCCAAAAAACAATTTTTCTTATAAATGCAAACTTAAAACAAATGTTTTCTTATTAAGGAAAATTACCAGGACCCCACAATTACCAGGACCTTGTGGGCCTGTTAAAAACCATTAGGGTGTCCCATACATTCTGGAAAGTTGTGTCCTCATTGTCGTTCAACTCAAAGTATTTTTTAAATTCTTCTTTAATCTCCTCTTTAATCCAAAGTTCTTCCCATAGTGCGGATTTCAATCTCCATGAAATGGGAGTTTCCTTGCTTTCTTTTCATGGTTTATTTCTAGCTGATGCCTTTGTGATCAGAGAAGACAGTTGGAATGATTTTGATCTTAATGTATCTGTTGATCTTTGTCTTGTGACCCAGTATGCAATCGATTCTGGAGAATGATTTGTGTGCACTTGAGAAAAATGTGTTCTTGGATTTTTGGGGGTGCACTGTCCTGTAGATGTCTAGGTCTTTATTTAGGGCTCTAATGTCCTTGTTCATTTTTGGTCCTGTCGATCTGTCATTGGTGAGAGTGGGGTATTGAAGTCTCCTACTATATATGCATTTTCTCTAATGTCTGTTTTCAGAGTTGGTCAAAATTGTCTTATATATTTTGGTGCTCCTTTATTTGGTGAGAATACCTGCAGCCCTATGTTTATTACTGCACTATTTGCAAAAGGTAAGATTTGGAAAGAACCCAAATGCCCAAAAATAGATGACTGGATGAAGAAGATGTGGTATATGTACACAATGGAATACTATTCAGCAATCAAAAAAGATAAACTAATGCCATTTGCTGCAACATGGATGGAACTTGAAAGGGTTACACTCTGAAATAAGCCAAAAGGAAAAAGAAAAATATCACATGGCTTCACTTACAGGAAGAATATTGGGAAACCAAATAAGGATCAGGGGAAAATAGTAACAATAAAAAACAAAACAAAAAACAGGCAACTATAAATCAAACATTCTGGGCCTCCCTGGTGGCGCAGCGGTTGAGCGCTGGGTTGCGAAGCTACCCGCGGCCTCTATGGCGCCGGTTCGATCCCGGCTGCTCCCGGCCACCAGAGGAGGGTCCCACATGGCGCGCAGACCTCTCCTGCGCCCGCTGCTCCCTCAGCAGTGTCCTTCGGTCCTTCTGCCTGCTCTGCTCCCCGCTCTGGCTCTGGTGAATTCTCTCACCCTCCCGCGCTTCTGACTGTACCCAGTGCTTGTATAAACAAAAAATAATAAATAAATAAATAAATAAATAAATAAATAAATAAATAATAATAAATAAATAATCAAACATTCTGCAGGGGAAGGGTAGGGAGAGGGATCAAAACAAGGATGGGATGAGCACAAGGGACTATGGTGATGGTGCACAGGTGAATTAATGGTGGGAATTCTATGGGGACCACACCTGAGAAAAGAGAGCAAACATTGTACAAAAATGAACAACGATATAAAATATAATAAATAACTTACAAAAACAGCAGGGTGGGGGCTGCCCTGGTGGCAAAGGGTTAAAGTTTCAGCACTGTTGTGCTATCACCAGCCACTGTGGCATGAGTTCAATCCCCAGCCAGGGAGCTACACACATGGCACAGCTGACCTCTCCTGTCTCGCCCACTGCTCCCCTTAGCAGTGTATTTCAGCAGATCTGCCTGTTCTGCTCCCCACTCACCCCCCACACCTCTAGCCTACATCCAAGCTCTTGTGTGCATGCATGAATAATTTTTTTTTTAAAAAAACCCACTACGGTGACCGTTGGCAGTAAAGTGTCAGGGTAGGCTGTGTGGTGTAGAGTAGAGACTCCCCGGTCTCTTTTGAGAAGGGGAAGTTGTCCTCTCTTGCACCACTTTCTATTTACTTTGGCTGTTCATCTTAACCACAGGCCCAGGGCTCTGCTACTCCTGACCTCACTCATCATCTTAGAGGCCGGCCCATATCCTAGACCTAAGAAAAGTCCTCAAGTCAGTAAAAACTGCTTATAGTTAAATTAATAAAAGTTCTCCATGTCTTCACAAATAAAAAACCAATGCAAAATTTAGTAGTTTAATTTAAAACATTTGCCTTAAAGTTATGATGTTGGGAATTAGCACTTGATTCTGTGTTTAAATGTGATAACTTAAAACAAAAAAAAAAAAGCTCATGTGGAAAAAAATAGTAATTAACCTACTGTATGTCAACAAAGATAAATTTGCTTCTTGATGTTAATACCAAAACTTCTTTTTATGAAACTATATTCCAAAAGACAAAAGCACTTATCATTACTTAACGTTTTATTGAGTTTAATTATAAAAATTTGTTAAATATCTAAAATTATATTATTTAAAATTACTGAACTTTCAGGATTACTTTTTGCTCCTTATTTTAAGGAAGCTGAAATTTTGATGTCATGTAACTGAAAGGAAAAAATTAAAACATGTGCTTAAGTCTAAGACTTCAGTCCAAAGAGATGATAGTACAAAAATTGCCATTAAAAAAGTGGTTACACCTTTTCAGCATAAAAATAAACTAATAGGAGTGTTCTCAAATTTCTGAGTTCTGAAAACGTCATACGTTCTGGTGGGTGGTCCCTGGAACTGGCCTTACAACAGCGCCCATGTGATCACCTGCCTCCTTCAGGGCTCTCAAAAAACAATTATTAAGCCCTTCAGCTGTAACAAACTGAGGAAGGTCACTCAGGAGCCCGATAAAAATCCTGCATTATTTCAGGCTAGACTTGCTGAGGCCATAAAATATATTCTAATCTGGACCCAGGGACTGTAAAAAATGAAGCCCTTCTAGCAGCCCCTTCATTAGCCAGCCTTGCCCTTGGACCAAAAGCCTCAAACCCCTTTCTCACACTTTTGGGTATGACCTTCAGGGTCAACAGTGACAGGGAGACCTGCCAGACTAAAAGGAGAGGAAGAAAGACCCAGTGTAGTGACAGGAAGTGATGGAGCAGGATCTCTATGATCCTAGCAGACGGGTAAAGGAGAGTCCTGGAGCCCTCAGTGGCTTTTTCAGGGATTTATTGTGCATTACCAGGTACCTGGCAGGCTGGGGTGCTGGGGGCCGGGGGCTGGTGATTCTTCACTCTTTCTGGGCTCTCTGGCATTCTCTCACAGCCTCTGTCTCTGCTGGTTTCTTCTCTCTTGCTTGTTCCCCTTCTCATGGTTCTATGATGCCACCCTTATAAGCCCAGTCTCAGCCCAGGTGTACCCACCTATGTATGCCCACACCCTACTCCAGATGTCCGCCTCCAGGCATGCAGTCAGGAATGCAGGATTCATCATCAATCCTAATGGTGGGAGGCCAGAAAAGGCTAACGAACATTTTCCCTATACCCAGTATATGTTGGCAGCCATTGGCAGTGCCACCGCCTTAGACACCTGAGACCCCAGGTGTGCCGAGGGCATTTGGGACCTCAACCGCTTAAAGGGTCTAGAGCAACTGGGACATTTCAGCCACAAGCGTCCAAAGAGATTGCCCCAGGGCCATGCCCTCTCTGCCATCACACAGGGCATTGGAAGGAGGACTGTCCCACTCTCTACAGAGGGAGGCCCAGCCCAAACCAGACTGCAGGACAAACAGACCATAAGCTGCCTCTGGCTGTGAAGACCCCAGCGCAAGAGGAAGAGACCTTCTCTAAAGGAGCTCAGAGGCGAGACAGGCTCCCCCACGTACTATCTCTAAGGATAATCCTCGGCTTGTTCCAATGAGCCCGGTGGAGAAATTAGGTTTAATTCCAAATAGATGAAAGATAAAAAATTGAGTACATCTGGAATCTATGTTACTTTCCTGGGGTACCTTTCCCTCTCCCCCTCCTCCCCCATGGACCATTGCCTGGACCCCAGGGAAGCCTGCAGTGTGTACAGCTGCTGTGCCATCTCCTCCAGTGTCCACATGCTGCGGCTTTATCCTGGGTTTGAAGGATTTAACCTGCATCTGTGAGATTGAAAGGTCAGCCAAGTTTTGGGCAGTTTCTACTCCAATTGCGTGGCTCACTGTCTCGGTGGTTGCCTTGCTCCTGGCTTTTACCCCAAATTCCAAGTGTCTGTCCAGCCACAAAGTCCCACCCTCAACATCTCAATCCAGTAAGATTTTTGTGTTGGACAACCTGAGCTTTGTGGGAGTGGACAAGTCATCAGTGAAAGGTGGAGACTCACCGATTTCACCAGGATCAGTTTGTCTCTCTTCAAGGGAAAAGTACCTCTAGGTCCTTGTGGCTTTTCTAGCAGTTTTCTTGAGTGCCCCACACCTGGGCACAGTTTGTATTCAGATTTGGTTGCAACCCTTCTGCTCTCTCAGGTTTATATTCCCCTGGAGTGTCCGGCTGCTCTGCTCTGCCCCTGAAACACTGAGCTGCAGGGTCTGCAAGGGAGGAGAGCACCCTCGGGTGAGAAGGCTGAGCATTGTATTTCTACTCATTACAGGAGCTCTTCAAAATGAAATTTCTTCCCATATAACTGCTGCCTTGGTTTATTTTTCTGGTTGCTTCAAATATTTATTTTTATACTTTTGTTCAATTATTGTAATTATCTTCTGCCAAAGACTTGCTCAAGCTATTGTTTTGTACTTTAACACATCAATTTTTAAATTTATTTTCATATATTGTTGTTCATTTTTGTGCAGCTTCTCCCCTCATGTGTATTTCCCATAGCCCTCCACCACCACAGCACCTGGGAACGCTCACCATGGCCGTGTGATCTTCCTTCCCCCTGTTTTGAACCCTTTCCCTTCCTCCCCTGCTGTATGACTCTGATCTATAGTCAGCTTGCAACTTTTGTCTTGTTCTTGACATTTTGTTCAGTTTCTCTATACCACATGTAAGTGGAGCCATCTTATATTTATCTTTGTCCTTTTCACTTATTTTGCCTAGCATAATTCCTTTGAGTGTTATCCATTTTGCCTCAAATGACATGAGTTTATCATTTTTGATTGCTGAGTAGTATTCCATTGTGTATATATACCACACCTTTTTGATCCACTCATCTGCTTGGGGCATTTGAATTGTTTCCATATCTTGGCTATTTTAAGTAGTGCTGAAATAAATATAGGAGTGCAGGTTCCTTTCAAATTAGTGTCCCTAGGTATTAGGGTAAATTGCTAAGAGTGGAATTGCCGGATCATATGGTAGATCAATTTTAGTGTTTGGAGAAAATGCACACAGTTTTCTGTAGCTGCTGCACCAGTTTACATTCTAACACTTGCTGAACCTCTCCACCCTGCCATCAGCAGTCCCACCAGACAGAGGATTTTTTATTTTTTACATCATTTTTCATTATTAAACAATATTTGCTTTCCCCCACCCCTCAAGTGTAGTCCCCATAGAGTTTCCTTCACCAATGTACCCGTGCACCATCACCTCAGTCCTCTGTGCTCCTCGCTCCCTCCCTCTGATCCCTCTCCCTCCTCCTCCCCTGCATTATGTCTCTGATTTATAATTGTCTGTTTGTGCTTTGTTGTGTTTTGTACTGTTATTATTTTTACACTGAAGTCTTATTTGGTTCTCCTATATTCCTGCTTTAAGTGAAACCATCTGATATTTTTCTTTTCCTTCTGGCTTATCTCACTGAGCATAATTCCTTCTGGCTCCATCCACGTTGCTGCAAATGGCATGAGTTTATCTTTTTTGATTGCTGAATAATATTCCATTGTGTATATATGCCACATCTTCTTGATCATCTATTTTTGGGTATTTGGGTTGTTTCCAGGTTTTACCTCTTGTAAATAGTGCTGCAATAAACATAGGTGTACAGGTGTTCTTTGGAATCAATGTTTTTGTGTCCTTTGGGTTTATCACTAGTATTGGAATTGCTGGATTGTATCATAACTCCATTTTTAGTAGACTGAAGAACCTCCAGACAGCTTTCCACAGTGGTTGGAATAGTTTGCACTCCCACCAGCAATGTAGGAGAGTTCCTTTTCACCACATCCTTGCCAACAATTGTTTGTGCTTGTTTTTTTTTTCATATGTGCCATTCTTACTGGTGTAAGAGGGAATCTCAATCAATCAGAAGAAAAGGAAATCAAGAAAACCATTCCTTTTATAATTGAAACCAAAAAAATCAAATACTTGGGAATAAACCTAACAAAAGAGGTGAAAGACCTATACAAAGAAAATTATAAAAACACTGTAAAAGAAATAGAAGAAGACACAAAGATATGGAAAGACATCTCCTGCTCATGTATTGGAAGAACTGACATTATTAAAATGTCCATCCTACCAAAAGCAATATACAGATTCAACACCACTCCAATAAAAATATCAATGACATTCTTCAAAGAAATAGAACAAATACTGATGAAATTCATACAGAACTACAAAAAACCCTAATAGCTTAAGCCCTCCTGATGAAAACAAAGGAGAAAGGAGGGATCACACTTCCAAACTTCAAGCTATACTACAAAGCCATAATAATTAAAAACAGTTTTGTATTGGAACAAAAACAGACACACAGACCAATGGAACTGACAGAGGATTTGGGGGAGAAGGTTACATGCAGGGGCCTTGCTGCCTCAGCCAGATAAGATGCTGGCAAGCAGTTAAGAAAAGGGTCTCACACCGTGGGGCCAAAGACTTTTAAAAGGCCTCACACCGTGGGCGAAAATGTCCAAAGAGCCTCACACCATGAGGCTGAAGATTAATCTATAACCTATAAGCATCCTTTGTTTTTTGTTCTTGGTCATAAAAAGAGAAAAACCTCTCAGAAAATACACTGGGAAATAAAGTATATTGTTGCACCTCCCCCTGCAGTGACCTTCAGGCTAATGGCTGTTGCCATGGTCCCTGAGGTCCGGCGTGGGCAAGGAACCATGCGCGCAGGGGAGAACAGCAAACCCCCTAAAGCTTAGATAGGCCGGATGCCTGTTCAAGAGATAATGAATACCAGAAGCCACCACAAAGATTGTTAAAGAAATGCTGCTCAACAGAACCTTATCTCGCTTTCTCAAGACCCACAAACTTTATTCTGCTACAACTGTCTTTCTAAAATCTTTTCCTTTTTCTGGTCATTGGTTGCTAATTAAAAAACAAACGTAATTTAATAATTAGGCTAATTCAAATGAAACATTACTAAGCACTGTGTAATAATAGAATTGTTGGTTTAATAATCTTTCTATTATGTGTTTGACTTTAGTACCTCAATATTAACTGCATTATAAAATAAGTTCACCCATGACAATAATTATGAGTAAAAATGAGTAGGTAGTAGTAGTTAGTTAGTGCAACAAGAATTATATAGAACAAAAGAAAGAATTAATAGCCTGTCTACTTAGGAACGAGGCTAGGCCAGGTGTAACTTCGGACATAGATCACTGCCCTGTGAATGATAAGCTAAACCTATGAGCAAGCTGATTTCTTTGATGTTCACTGCTCCTATGCTTTTAGAAAACATATATATACTGGTCACAAACTCAAAGAAAATTACACTCAGATTTTCACTCTCTTGAAGTGTGTCTGTTTGTCATTTATTCGCCAAATCCCTGACCACTCCGGGCAATCTCTCAACCTTGAGACAGCCTCATTGTCCACTGCTGTGCTGGTCCACGGCAGTATATGTATAAGAAAATCATAAGCACATGGCATGAAAAATTATCTGCTTAAAAATTAATCATTAAACAATTGGCCACTTGAAATGGGAAACAATTTGTTATACATGCCTGACAAGCAATCCAGGACAACAATTACACTAAGTCCTTCTTTTGCCCTTTTTTATAAGTTTCTTAGGGAAGTTTTAAATGAAGCTAATTGTGTTAAGAAGTTTCTAGATAGAAAACCCTGTGAGCTGATAACCAGAAAGCAGCTGGTCTCCGGCTGAAGGCCATATATTAAGAAGAGTCTTTTGATGCTTAGGCTTTAGCTGGTAGGGGTGTACTGACGGCTATCAGCTGTCTTAGGTAATTGTCTAAACTGAAATAATGAATTTAGTGTAAGGTTTAGTTTTTTAATCTATTAACCTTGAAGGCTACCATCTTGCTGACAGAGCCAGTAGTCTATGGGAAAATAATAGGAGCCAGTAGTCTATGGGAAAATAATGCACTGATTGTTTCTGCTTTGCTTCTACGCATATGATGATGTCATCTCACCAACTGCAAAAAATGAATAAAATAAGACCCACTGAGTCCCTCAGAAGGAGATACTTGCACCAAAAAAAGAGTGTTGGTGTCTGCCTCACTCCCCTTCCTCTCAGCCCCTAAGTTTCGCCAACCCCGTCTCATCTTTTCAGGGACTCCTGACACGATATTTTGCCGAGGCTGGCCATCGGCAGTTTCAGCCCATTATTTGATCATGTGAAACTAATGTGCACCCAGGCCGCAGGATCCCTACTCAGGTTCTCAAACTGACATGAGATTAGACCGGGGACTGGGAAGCACAGAACCCCCTCAGGAATCACTGACTGCACAGCCAGCGCAACAACGGAGGACGGTCCCTCTGGCCTCACTGTAGTTTGGAGGCAGCACCTACAGACTGAGGATGCTCCTGCATTGTCTAAGTCACCAGAAATACAGTCACATTTGGAAGGAGCCCTGGAAGTGGTTAACTCACATCTGAAGCAGTCTCTGCATTAGTCTCATCCTCCCCAAACCATGAAATCACAGGTGTCTCATCAACCTGACAGATGCTTGTGGGCTCTGACAGCGAGAACCCCCATTGATCATGGTTTCTGGGCCTCTTGAATAGGGATCCCTCCACCTCTGAGGAGTACAGGCATTTTCAGAAGTGACTGCATAATCACATGGGTCAGAATCCTAATGAATACTCTAGCGCCAGGAAGGTGCAGAGCAGTTTCTCTATGATTTGGGCAGACGGGTAGAGGAGTCTGGAGCCCTCGGTGCCTTTCTCAGGCTTTCACTGATCTTTTTACACCATTTGTAGTGAGGTGACCAGGTGCAGGGCAGGCAGGGGAACCCGGGGGAGCAGGCAACTGGCAGGTGTCCCAGCGTTGGGTGAATCTTTACTCTTTCTGGGCTCTCTCTGGCGTTCTCTCGTGGACTCCCTGCTGCCCTTATATGCCCAGTCGTGGCTCAGGCATGCGTGTAAGCCCACGAGTGTTGATCATGGATGCTAATGGCAAGAAGGGGAAAAAACCTGATCACTTCCATCACCCTACTTTCCATCCCCTCAAGGTTTTCCACTGTACAATCTACACAATAGTTTCCCTTGGCGAATATGCACCCTGCCGCCATGACCCACAAAAGTAAACAGTACAACTGAATATAGCAATGCACCAAAATACAACAGAATGCAACTAAGCCCAGGGAGGGCACCTACCTAGGGATAAAAAAACGATTATTGTCGCAGCAGATGATCCACCAATTCTGCTGCGAAGGCGCTGCTTATGCGAGGGAGATCCACTCTTCACTCACCGCATCGCATCTGGCCTCCATTGCTTCTTGGCCTCCTCCGACTGTGGTCTTGTTGCAGGCGTGATTAATTGGCTTCAATGGGAAGTTGGCTCACAAAGAGAATTTTATTACTTTATTAGCCACACACACACTTATGTTCATGTAGGCAGCCAACCCCAAGTTTCCAGAGGACCTCTGCCTGGAGACAGTAGCTACAACGTGTGTTAGCAGGGCCTGCCCCCAGGTGGAGTCCTCCGGCCATGGGAGTCTCTAGGCTCGAGGGCCCGAAATCTGATGGTCACGCAGGATGTTGAGCTGGTCTGCAGCTGCTGTCAGAGAGCAGCCGCCGGTTCGTGGGGGAAGAACCAGGGAGTGGGGCTCGGGTGGTTGGTGGGGTGCTGCGAGGAGAGGTCTGGCTGGAGAGCAGTCCGAGTCCAAAGGGGGCAGTGAGTCGGACTCCAGAAAAGTAGCCTCCGGCAAGGCCTTCCTCAGAGCCAGTTTGGGGACTGCTCTGAGTCTGCTTCATGAACCTGCTCCTTTTATACATCCTTATCAGGCTTAGGCTCAGGCACCACCTGTTTTTATGAGTCTTTAACACTTAGGATGTGGACGCGGCCACTTTCACTCACGGCACTTGCAGACATCTTAATATATTTTTAGTTTCACTTTTAGCCAATGTATTTATATTGCCTGTAAGCTGTATATGTTCACTGCAGGTCTCAGTCACAAGCCCACACACCACATCCACTCCCAGGATGCACCTATTCTGAGACTGGTGACACAATCCATACTCTTTTGGGGGTAACCCCACAATCCCCAGGGTACTCACTGCTATCACCCAACACTCCGCCTTCACAGCCACCAGTGTGACTCGCAGACCCTGCACTCAGGCCAGCCCTTGGCACATGCACATGGGTCGGGGATCCATGGACACAAGCTCCACATGTGGCCTCTCTCAGGGCCACAGTTCTCGCCTGTGGGCTCCACCACAGCCACATTCCCCACCCATCCCCCAAGGATAGTTCCTCAGCTCCTCTCCCTTATTCAAAACAAATAGGGCATCACCCACAGGTGATTAAAGAGGGTCCCCTGCCTTCTTTAGCATCCTGTTAGCTGCTTAACAACTGTTCAGATCTTCCCAACCTTAGCACCAGCCTTTGCCTTGTCTAAGTTGGCTTTTTGATCCATCTCCTCTGCCTGGCTGCAGAGAACCTCACACAAGGCTGCTTTGGGCCACCAAGGCCCACAGGCCATACCTTGATTTTCATCTCCTGGGATGTACACATAACCCCATCCACCCCAGGGCCTGTAAACATAACATCCACCTGCCAGTGTCCCCCAGCCTTCTGGCGGGATTGTTAGTCCAAGTCCACTGGTTTTTTTCCTTGCTTTGGCACAGGGCAAGCTCTGGATGATGAATCCTGGTTCTCTTTCTTCCCCGACAAGTCTGCTGCCTCAGGGGTCTTGGGCTGGTCCTTGCGGGCCGTCTCCTCCTCCACTTGAGGTCTTGTCTTGCAGCTCGCGGATCTCGCCCACCTCCTGTGCTCCTACAGCATCTTTAGCTCTTCCCACAGCTCCTGCACTTTGGTCACCTCCTGTGCTGCCACGGCGCCTCCAGCACTGTCACAGTCTCACAGTCTTCACCCCTCAGTCCCTCCAGAGGTCTTCAGAGGCCACATACCCATCTGCATCCCATCATCCTACCGACTATGCTATTGTAGCACTAGCAAGTTACAGAGTAGATTTTCTAGTATCCAGGCAGAAGGGGAAAGGAGGAGTCCTGGAGCCCTGGGTGGCTTTTGCAGCCTTTTAATGATCTTTCTACACCATTTGCAGTGAGGCAACCAGGTGCAGAGCAGGCAAGACTTGACCTCCCGCCTGTGTTTACGGGGGTCGGAGATGTTGGAGCAGTGCTGCATGTCCTGTGTCTGCCTTTGGCTAATCCAGACCTCAGGTGGGACAGAAAAAAATAACCTAGACCTGGGAACAAATGGGGTTCCAGTGATCAATACAAGTTCTACCCAGGAGTATAGATGGCAGCAACCTGAAGAAAGAAGGCCCAGGCTTCTAAATGAATATTTTACTGTAAAGCTACTTAAGAGGAAGGTTGTCCAGAAGCCATCGCACAATTCTCCACTGAACCAGGAGATACTTCCCTCGCAGTGAACAAAATCATGTTGGTGTTTTCTGTTGGGGGTTACACTAATTAATAAATGTCTGAATCCTGGGACGGGAGGAATCTGTTTATACTGCAAAAATCACCTCACAGCAGCATCCACATTGGTGTTTAATTGAATAAATGGGAGGAAGGTAATAACTGGGTGGCATCATGGACCATTGCTCAATCGGCCTGCTATGGTCTAGTTGGTCCTTTGTGCTTGAATCAGTCACAGCTGGAAATTGAAGTTCAAGTAGTATTGTTGTGAGTGTCAAGAAAGTGTGTCCCATCTATTAGCCTTGGAAATTCTTCTTATATCTTAAAACCAAATGACATGTTTTACTTTTTTTTTAAGATTTATTTTATTTATTTATGCATACAAGAATTGTGGTGTAGGCCAGAGGGGTGGGGTTGAGAGGGTTCACCAGAAACAGAGTTGGAAGCAGAAGAGGCAGATCCACTGAAATACACTGTTGAGCAGCAGGTGAGACAGGAGAGGTCTACACTATGTGGGTAGCTCCCTGCCCTGAGATCCAACTCATGCTGGGACCAGTGAGGTGCACCACAAGCTGGAAATGTGGGGGAAAGAGGGGAATGGCTGGGGATTCAGAGAACAGCAGCAGCGAGGGCGGCGGGGCCTGATCTGAGGACACCTTAGGGGGTGTGAGGGAGAAAGCCCTGAAGATAGTGGTGAGCAAAAACCCCACCCACCTGCCAGTTCCCAGGTACAAGGTTGGTGGGGGAGGAAGCACCCTGGGGGACAGGACCTCGCAGGGAGCCGTGTCCTCAGGAGACCAGGATTCTGTCTGAGCTTCGCTTGAGATGAAGGGACATCCTGAGGGAGGACTTTGGTGATTTTGCTGATCCTGGGCTGAGAACACCAGGGACCCCGGTGGGAAGACTTTAGGGTTCCAGGAGGGAGTGAGAGGAGACAGAATAGAGGTGCGCAGACACACTCATCCCTTGTGGAGATAGGAGTGAAGGATACTTGGTGACAGACACAAATAGGGAAAAGGACATGGTGAGATTAGTCAGGCAGGTGATGGCGGTGAGTCTGAGAGATGAAGGTCAGAGGAAAGGGACTGGGAGTCTCCCTTGGGCTCTATCAATGGAGATGAGGAGGTTTGGGGTGGCCGGGTGTCAGGTGTAGGGTGTGGACCCATTCTTGGCCCCGATCCTGGGCAGAGTGCCTGACAGAGGACGGGGTCTCAGAGGCGGGCATGAGTCCACTCCAGCCCTGATGGCGGGAAGACGCTCACACCTGCTCTCAGATCGGCCTGGCCCTGCTGTTGGAGGTTCCTTGGGGAACCAGGTGTGAGCCCTGGCACAGCGGCCCCTCTTCCTCTTTGCTGAGGGAACAGAAAAGCCCGGAGTGGGCCTGGGGGGACCTGTGTCTTAGTGCCAGTAGTCTGTGGGCAGATCCACACCGTGGAGTGTTGTGTAAACAGAGAGAGGTTATTTCCACCTCCATACGATTTTACTCAAAAACTGAGTTTCAAAAAACAAACAGGAAGTAGAAGAAATGTTTTGAATTTTCTGGGATGTTGCCATTAAAGAACTAAAGAGAGGTGGGGCTGGGGAGAACTTGGAACCCGCAGAGATGGCACAAGGGCTTCTGGCACTCTTCTCCTGCAGTCTCTGTCCCATCCCTCACCTTGACACAAGCAGCAAGACTCGCCAGGATCCTCATCTGCCCCATTTGGTGCCCATCCTCCAGGTCAGCCCCCTCCCACCAAGCACAGCCCAGACCCTCCCACCTGCTCAACCAGAATCCCAGAGCAGCACAGCAGCGCCCCCGTGTGGCCACAGGGCTGAGCACAGGCGACCAGAGCTGCCCTTTCTCCTGCTCAGCCAGGCCCTCCCCGGGCTCCCTGGGGTCCCAGCAGCACAAAAAGGCTTGAACACAAGAGGAGCCCCCACTCTGTGTCAGGTATGAAGTAGAAAGTGTTTCCCAAAACCCCACATTTACATCAGTGGTTCCTCCCCGCTGAGTCACCATGGACTGCCTCAGGGCAGTAAGATCTCCTGTCATTACAGCTGGGTCCAGGTGGGGAACCCCACAAACAAACTGGGTGCCCTCAGTCACCCGGGATGGAACATAAGACGCCTGAGACCCTGTTCCTTGCTCCTACCGCTGCCTTTGGAGTTGGACTCAGTCTAATGTGTCTCTAACCATAGGGTGGGGAGGGGAGGAGCCGCCTGGGGTGTTAGGTCCTGGGGCGACCTGGGGACACCCCAGGGAAAGTAAGGATAGAACAGAAATCAGGACGTGAAAGGAGCAGAGGTCACAGGAGGGGAGAGGAGGAGCCAGGGAAGAGAACTGCCCAGCCTGGGAGACAGCTGTGGGCAGTCTGGAGAGGGTCTCCAGGTTCTGGGCCCTAGAGAGCAAAGGGGAGATTCTGTGCCACCCCTGTAGGCACTAGCCCCAGCCCCAAATTGCTGGGGTCTCCAGGACCCCACCCTTGTGGACGACCTCTCCAGTAACTGGTTGTCATGGTCTCAGTTGTCCCTTCCTCCTCTGTGACAACCAGGCCAGGGACCCGAGGGCCTGTGCCGACCTGCAGCAGCCACTGACCTCACTGAGGCTACAGGCATCAACAACAGTGCAGGCAGGTGCCCCACAGCTGCTTCCCAGCAGCAGCTCCGACACCCTCCTCAGCTGCAGCTCAAGGGATTCCTCTCGCTGGGGGCCTGCGAGGCTGGGTCATCAGGCCCAAATCTTTGCCATCCCCACCCCTGAGCTTAGGAGCTCCGCAGCTCCACCCCAGTGTCTTTTCTACCTTGATGAATCACCCAGGGCTTGGGGGTGCTGGAGAGTGTGTTCCATAAAATCCATATGCTGAATTCTAACCCCCAATGTGATGGTATTTGGGACCTTGGGGGATGATTAGGTGATGAGGCCTCATGAACGGGATTATGTCCCTGTGAGACACTCCAGAGAGCTCCTCACCATGTCCACCGTGTGAGGGCACCGTGGGAGGGCAGCCAGCTATGAATAGGGAAGAGACCGCTGGAATTTGCTGGCACCTTGATCTTGGACTTCTCAGACCCCAGGACTGAGAGAAATAGGTTTCTGTTGTGCATGTGTCAGTTTATGACATTCTGATACCGTAGCCCAAAAGCCAGGAGATTGTTCCCCAGAGTCCTACATGCTGTGGGGTCCCCTCAGCTGCCATCTGGGTGACAGTTTCTGTGACCCCCAACCAGATGGACATACTTCCTGGACCAAGAGACCTCAGAGGCAGTTGGTGGCCGGCACCACCTGTCTTTCCTGCTGTGTAGGGGGAGGCTAAGGAAATTGAGATGAAATGTTAGCAGCAAACACACACAAATCGCAGGAAATGCTTATTTTGAACAGTTGTGTCCCCCGAAATTCACATATTGAATCCCTCAATATGATTGTACTTAGAGACACAGCCTTTGAAAAGATAATTAAGGTTAAATGAGGTCATAAGCCTGGGGTCCTAATCTGACAGGACTGGTGGTTATGAGAAATATCAGACATCTCTCTCCCCCCAAACTTGTGTGCATGCACACACACACACACACACACACACACACAGAAGCACCCTGTGAGGCCATGTTGTGAAGTCCCAGCCACAAGTGAGGAAGAGAACCCTCATCAGCAACCAACTTCCTAGCACTTTGATCTTGGACTTCTGGCCTCCAACTGCTGGAAAACATATTTCTGTTCAGCCCCCTAGTGTGTGGGATTTGGTGACGGCAGCCCGAGCAGACCAAGGAAACTTCCAAACCAAACTCCAGGCAACTCTCCCTTTCAGTCTCAGACGTACCAGCTTTACGGGGCTGGTCACAGCCTATATTCTCATCCATGATATTCAGTGACTGTTCTGTGCCAGGCATGCTTCTGGGCCTGGTGATCATGTCATGAAATCAGAGAAAAAACTGCTTTCCTGATGCTTCCATCTGACAGGAAGACAGACAACCAATGAGAACATCGCAAGAGGAGTAAAGTGTGATAAGTGTTCTTGTCCATCACTTGGTAACAAACAATCCCCCAGATGAAAGCATCTTTTATTCTCCCCCTCCTGAGGGGTGACAGGGTCAGTGAGCAGCTTCTCTGCTCCACATGCACAGGCTGGGGTGCAGTGCCCTGGAACATCCAGGAGGATCCCTCCCAGGATGACAGGGGGTGCAGGCTGTGGGCTGGGGCTCACTGGGGCTGCTAACTGCATGGTTTGGCTCTTCCCAGCTCGGCTCCTGGGCTCCAGGAGGGGGTGTCCCCTGTGGACAAGTCAGACCCAAAGGGGATCTGGTGTCTGAACCTCAGAATTCAAAAAGTGTCACTGTCCCAAAACTCTTCAAAGATGAAGGGGAGGGAGGTGGTCACACCCCTAGGTAGGCAGTGGGGGCGTCACACTGCAGAAGGGGATGTGGGTGAGTATTGTTGAGCCCATCTTGGGAAAAGGCCCCTGTACAGTGTGTCAGAAAGTGACAGGAGAGGGCCTCCCTGGTGGCACAGGCAGTTGAGCACAACACTGTGAAGCTGTCCACAGCCTCTGCATTGCAGGTTCAATCCCTGCCAGCAGGGGAGATACCCACATGGTGCAGCAGACCTCTCCTGTCTCGTCAGCTGCTCCCCTCAGCAGTGTATTTCAGTCAGTCTGCCTGTTCTGTTCCCCGCTCTGTCTCTGGTGAATCCTCTCACCCTCCCATGCATGTGGTCTATACCCCGGTTCTTGTATAAAAATAAATCAATCTCTAAAAAAAATAAATAATGTTTTTTAGAAATTTATGTGGTCTTCTAACTCACTATAATAGCATTTAAACTAAACTTTAATGTTTTTAGTGTGCTCATATGATACCAAACTGAAATTTTTGATTTGCAAGAAGAACTAAACTATTCTTGGACTGTCTTTACTAATTTTTAATGATCCTGTCAGCATTGCTAAGCCTTGTGAGAAAAATAGATCTGCTCTGAAAAATTTTTGTCACTCTGGGTAATGAATATTTTATAAAAATCTGTACATTTCTTAATTCTATGCAAACTTCCATGATATCAAATTCTAAAATAGTAAAGATTTTGCTTCGGAAGTCTTGAAAGGACTCCCAAGACATCTAATAAAGTTGTTTTTCTTGTGAAAAAAAAAATTGAGTCAATTTGAGTGTATTAAAACCAGTCAAGAAACATTTTTTGCAATAGATGACTGGATCAAGATGTGGTACATATACACCATGGAATATTACTCAGCATTCAAAAAAGATAAACACATGCCATTTGCAGCAACATGGATGGCGCTGGAAGGGATCATGCTCAGCGAAATAAGCCAGAAAGAAAAAGAAAAATACCGGATGGTCTCACTCATAGCAGGAATCTAGAAAACTTAAATAAGGGACCAGGAAAAAGAATAACTATAAGAAAGAAAATATCAAAATCAACAAATAACTATGAACAAGAGACACTTATGGGGGTTGGGGGTTGGGGTGGGGAAAGGAGGGCTTGGGGTCAAAATAAGGAGGTTGTAATTGTATGGGGAATATAAAAATAAAATTTAAATTAAAAAAAGAAAAAATTTTTGCTATAAAAAAATGGTTACACCTTTTCAGCATAAAAATAATAGGAGTGTTCTCAAATTTATGAGTTCTTAAAATGTCATATATTCTGGTGGGTGGACCCTGGAACTGGCCTTACAGCAGCACCCATGTGATTACCTGCCTCCTTCAGGGCTCACAAAAAACAATTGTTAAGCCCTTCCACTATAACACACTGAGAAAGGTTTCTCAGGCGCCTGAAAAAAATCCTGCGTTATTTCAGGCTAGATTTCCTGAGGCCATAAAAAATATATGCTAATCTGGACCCAGGGACTGTAAAAAATGAAGCCATTCCAGCAGCCCCTTCATTATCCAGTCTTGCCCTGGACCAAGAGCCTCAGACCCCTTTCTCACACTTTTGGGTATGACCTTCAAGGTCAACAGTGACAGGGAGACCAGCCAGACTAAAAGAAAGAGGAAGAAAGATGTAGTATATGTCGGCAGCCATTGGCAGTGCTGCCACCTTAGACACCCGAGACCCCAGGCGTGCCCAGGGCTTCAGGACCTCACCCGCTTAAAGGGTCTGAAGCAGTCGGAACATATCAGCCACAAGTGTCCAAAAAGACCTCCCAGGGCCATGCCCTCTGTGCCATCATACAGGGCCTTGGAAGAGGGACTGTCCCACTCTACAGAGGGTCAGCCTGAACTACAGGCCAGATTGGAGGACAAACGGATCATATGTGCCTCTGGCTATGAAGACCCCAGTGAAAGAGGAAAAGACCTTGCCCAGAGGTGAGACAGGCTCCCCCATGTACTATCTCTAAGGATAAGCCTCAGCTTGACTCCAGTGAACCCCGTGCCCCGTGGAGAAATCAGGTTTAATTCCAAATACATGAAAGATAAAAGATTTAGCACATCCGGAATCTGTTACTTTCCTGGGGGTAGCATTCCCTCCCCACCCAACCCCCATGGACCAATGCCTGGACCCCAGGGAAGCCTGCAGTGTGCGCAGCGGCTGTGCTGTCTCCTCCAGCATCCACATGCTGCACCTTTATTGTGGGTTTGAAGGATTTAACCTGCATCTGTGAGATTGAAAGGTCAACCAAGGTTTGGGCAGTTTCTCCTCCAGTTTTATTGCTCACTCTTTCAGTGGTTCCTTTGCCCTTGGCTTTTACTCCAAATATCCAAATATCTGTCCAGCCACAAAGTCCCACCCTCAATATCTCAATCCAGTAAGGTTTTTGCTTTTGACAGCCTGAGCTTTGCGGGGATGGACAAGTCATCAGTGAAATGTGGAGACTCACCAATTTCACCAACATCAGTCTCTCTCTTTCAAGGGAAAAGTATCTCTACTTTCTTTTGGCTTTTCTAGCAGTTTTCTTGCGTGCCCTGCACCTGGGTACAGTTTGTATTCAGATTTGGTTGCAACCCTTCTGCTGCTCTCTCAGGTTTATATTTCCCCTGGACTGTGCGGCTGCTCCGCTTTGCCCCTGAAACACTGGGCTGCAGTGTCTGCGGGGGAGGAGAGCGCCCTTGGGTGAGAAGGTTGCGCATTGCAGTTTCTACTCATTACAGGAGCTCTTCAAGATGAAATTTCTTCCCAAATTTCTGCTGCCTTGGTTTATTTTTCTGGTTACTTCAAATATTTATTTTTATACGTTTGTTCAATTGTTGTAATTATCTTCTGCCATAGACTTGCTCAAACTATTGTTTTATACTTTAACACATCAATTTTTTAAATTTATTTTCATATATTGTTGTTCATTTTGGGGCAGTTTCTCCCCTCATGTGTATTCCCCATAGCTCTCCCACCACCCCAGCACCGGGAATGCTCACCATAGCCGTGTGCTCTTCCTCCCTGTTTTGCAACCCCTCTCTGCCCTCCCCTGCTGTATGACTCTGATCTATAGTCAGCTTCCAACTTTTGTCTTGTTCTTGATGTTTTGTTCAGTTTCTCTACATGCCACATGTAAGTGAAGCATCCTATATTTATCTTTGTCCTTTTCACTTATTTTGCCTAGCATCATCCCTTCCAGGGTCATCCATTTTGCTGCAAATGACATGAGTTTGCCATTTTTGATTGCTGAGTAGTATTCCATTGTGTATATATACCACACCTTTTTGATCCATTTGTCTGCTTGGGGCATTTCAATTGTTTCCATATCTTGGCTATTGTAAATAGTGCTGCAATAAACATAGGAGTGCAGGTTTCCTTTCAAATTAGTGTGGCCCAGGTATTAGGGTAAATTCCTAAGAGTGGAATTGCTGGATCATATGGCAGATCCATTTTTAGTGTTTGGAGGAAACTCCACACAGCCTCCATAGTAGCTGCACCAGTTTACATTCCCATACTTGCTGAACCTCTCCATCTTGCCATCAGCAGTGCCACCTGACAGAGGATTTGGGGGAGAAGGTCACAGCCCATGATTTGATCATGGGAGACTAATGTGGATCCAGGCACCAGGATCCCTACTCGGGTTCTCAAACTGACATGAAACTAGACTGGGGACTGGGAAGCACAGACCCCCTCAGGAACCACTGACCATGCACAGCCAGCATGACAACAGAGGACAGTCCCTCTGGCCTCACTGTAGTTTGGAGGCAGCACCTACAGACTGAGGATGCTCCTGCATTGTCTGTCACCAGAAATACAGTCAAATTTGGAAGGAGCTCTTGAGGTAGTTAGCTCATCCCCAGGATGCGCTCATTCTGAGACTGGTGACACAACCTATACTCTTTTGGGGGTAATCACGCAATCCCCAGCATATTAACTGCTATCACTGCAACACTCCACCTTCACAGCCACCAGTGTGACATGCAGACCCTGCACTCAGGCCAGCCCTTTGCACATGCACATGGGTCGGGGATCCATGGACACAAGCTCCACATGAGGCCTCTTTCGGGGCCACAGTTCTCACCGTGGGCTCCACCACAGCCACGTTCCCCGCCTACCCCTCAAGGACAGTTCCTCAGCTCCTCGCCCTTAATCAAAAACGAACAGGGCATCACCCACAGGTGATTTTAAGAGGTTCCCCTGACTTCATTAGCGTCCTTTCGGCTGCTTAACAACCATTCAGGGCTGAGCCTCCCCTGGTAGTGTTATAGGGTAGCCCCGATACAAAACGGGGTGCCTGACTGTGGGTCCTCACCCGCGCGCTTGAAAGGACTTATTAATACTCTACTGCAGACACACACGAAAGGTTAATAAAAGGTTTATTTACAAAAAAAAAGGGCAAATGAAAAAATGTACAACTCAGGGAGAAAAATGAGAGACAAAGTTTTAAATGCGTCCTACCCGATCCGCCGATCTGAAATCCCAAATGACACTGAGAGTTGGCCGCAAGCCAGGAGCCAAAGCCAGGAGGCAAGTGATAGCAAGCCCACTCCAAGGCCCACGTGTTTGGTTTTTCATACCAACCCTGGCTGCTTAACTCCACCCTCAGGTCCCAGCCACCTTCCCTTTGGTGGTGACAAGATTTGTCTTTCCCAATGTCCTGATGACTTTAGTCTGGAGTGGGAGTAAAGTCCACAAAGCCTGTATGGATTAGCTCAGGACATCCATTCCCCCTAACAGTAGTGCAGGCAGTTGAGCTCCGCACTGTGAAGCTGTCAGCAGACTCTGCAGCACGGGTTTGATCCCAGCCAGCCGGCGAGGGTCCCACATGGAGAAGCAGTCCTCTCCTGTCGCACCCACTGCTCTCGTCAGTAGTGTATTTTGTCAGTCTGCCTATTCTGTTCCCCGCTTTGTCTCTGGTGAATTCTCTCACCCTCTCGCAATTCTGGCCTGTACCCGGTTCTTAGATAAATAAATAAATATTTATTAAAAAAAAAACACAACCATTCAGGGCGTCCCAATCACAGCACCACTTTTGCCTTGTCTGAGTTGACTTTTTAATACATCTCCTCTGCCGGCTGCAGAGAACCTCACACAAGGCTGCTTTGGGCCACCAAGGCCCACTGGTCATGCCTTGATTTTCATCTCCTGGGATGTACCATAACCCCATCCACTCCAGAGGCCCATAAACAAAACATCCACCTGCCAGTATCCCCCAGCTTTCTGGCGGGATTGTTAGTCCAAGCCCATCGGTCTTTTCCTTGCTTTGGCACAGGGCAAGCTCTTGATGATGAATCGTGGTCATCTTTCTTCCCCGATGATTCTGTTGCCTCAGGGGTCGTGGGCTGGTCCTCGCAGGCTGTCTCCTCCTCCACTTAAGGTCTTGTCCCACAGCTCCCGGACCTCATCCACCTCCTGTGCTCCTGCAGCATCTTTAGCTCTTCCCACAGCCCCTGGACTTTGGTCACCTCCTGTGCTGCCATGGCACCTCCAGCGCTGTCACAGGCTCACGGTCTGCACCCCTCAGTGCCTCCAAGGTCTTTAGAGGGCTGCATACCTGTCTGCGTCCAATCATCCTGCTGACTACACCATCACAGCACCAGCAAGGCACGGAGCAGGATCCAGGCAGACGGGTAAAGGAGGAGTCCTAAAGCCCTGAGTGGCTTTTGCAGGCTTTTAATGATCTTTCTACACCATTTGTAGTGAGGCAACCAGGTGCAGAGCAGGCACAGAGGCCTGGGGGCCAGAAGGCTGGCAGGGGTGTCTGAGGGCTGGGAGGCTGGCAGAGGGACCTGGGGGTCGGGAGGCTGGCAGGGTGGTCTGGGGGCCATGAGGCTGGCAGGGGTGCTGGGAGCTGGGGGGCTGGCAGGCATCCCCAGTCTTTGCTCTCTCTGGGCTCTCGGGTACTCTCTTGTGGTCTCCTCACCAGTCTCTACTGCCTGCACTGCAGGGGATCCTCCGCAGCCCCATCCTCTGCTGCTGCCCTTACATGCTCCATCTCTGGCTCAGATGCGCCCGCTCACACACGCCCACACCACGCTCCAGGTGCCGCATTCGGGCACACGTGTAAGAACACAGGTGTGGGTCATGGATGCTAATGGCGGGAGGGCGAAAAAACCTGATCACTCCCATTTACCCAACAAAACCAACATCATGCCAAAGAAAAAGATGTGAGTTCTCATACCAGAGGGGTCTCTGTGAATCAAAATCTAATAGAGGGGAAAGTGCAAAAACCCTCCCACCTGACATGGAAATGGCGCTTGTGCTTGAGGGCCGAGCCAGGGTCTCGCAACTGCGGGAAGAGACGGTGCCGTAGGCATGTTCGTCTGCTCTTTGCTCAAACCATATTTGCTCTCAGCCTGAACTGAGATGTGCCACCTAATAATGAAGCTGAGCCATGACGGGACAGCTCACTGGTTCCACCCTGGCACATCCAAGGGGCACGGCAACCCCCCTGACCTTACGGGAAGCTGCCCACAGCCCGTGGTGCTAAGACGGTGCAGGCAGGTGAGCAGGGCTGGGCCCAGAGCACACACTGACCCTCACAGAGTTCAGGCTCAGGCCTCGTGATGCACCTGCTGATGGACGGGTTGTTGGACTCTGGATGCTGGGTTTTGAAGGACACATTGTAAAGTGAACCCCTTTATAAAGAAGGTTAAATGGGGCCTCTGGTGGCGCAAGGGGTTAAGCCTCAGCACTACAAAGCATTCCACAGCCACTGCAGCACGAGTTCAATCCCTAGCCAGGGAGCTACCCACATGGCGCAGCAGACCTCTCCTGTGCTGCTCCCCTCAGCAGCGGGTAATACACTGAATACAGTGTATTTCACTGTATACAAATACACTGGGACATACACTGAAAATATACAGGGAAACACACTGAAATACAGTGTATTTCAGTAGATTTGCCTGTTCTGCTCCCCTTTCTGTCTCTGGTGAATTCTATCACCCCTCCACCCCCACATCTCTGGCCTATACCCTAGCTCTTGTATGCATAAATAATAAATCTTTTTAAAAAACATTATTTTTCTCAACAAAATAAAAACACACAATTATAAATCAGAGACATCCAGCAGGGGAGGGGAGGGAAGTGCACAGGGACTGAGGTGATGGTGCACGGGTGCACTGGTGAAGGAAATTCTATGGGGACTACACCTGAGGTGTGAGGGAAGCAAATAGTTTTTAAAAATTAACAATGATGTAAACAATAAATAATAAAATTAAATTAAAAAACATTTTTATTCACATCTAAGCAGTGTACATATTTTGAGACATTATTTTTTAATTATTATCACTATTATTTTAAACAGATTAAAGAGGCAATTAGTTTTTAAGCAGTCCCACAGACTTTTTTTTAAGATTTATTTATTTGTGCATACTAGAACTAAGGTATAGGCCAGAGGTGCGGGCGGTGAGAGGATTCACCAGAGACAGAGTGGGGAACAGAAGAGGCAGAAGGACTGAAATACACTGCTGAGGGGAGCAGCAGGCGAATCAGGCGAGGTCTGCTGCACCATGAGGGTAGCTCCTGGCTAGGGATCGAGCTTGTGCTGCAGTGGCCGTGGACAGCTTCATAGTTTGTGTCTTAATGCTTTGTGCCACCAGGGAGGCCCCCCACATTTGGTATTTGCATTTTAAATACCAAATGCAAGAAATACTCTGCTATGCTATTTCTCAAAGATCTATAAAACAATATATTAAATCTGAGAATTCTCTAGAATTCATTGTGTGCATTATACTTTTCCTCACTCCTGCTTCTCCAGCCCTTCACTGTCTCTCTCACAGCCCAGGCTTTCTCCTCCCCTTAGTCTCTACCACAGTCCTCCCTCACAGCTGAATATTGGCACCAGCTATACCTCCTCCCTGTCACCCAAAGACTGTTCTCTCACTGGGGTCAGCAATCCTGCTAATGTGAGTCAGGACATGCCATTGCCTCCCTCAAAATGCTCCAGTAGCTGCACCTCAATCCTAGAGAGGCTCTAGAATTGTGAAGCTCAGGGATCGTTGCTTACTGAGGTCAAAGTTGCATCCCCAGCATAAAAAGTCATAAATAGTCATGAAAAGTGCATAGCAGGCATTAAATAGTTTGAATGAACGAGTAAGCTATGATTTATTAAAAACTTTATTGCAGGCCTCCCTGGTGGTGCAAAGGGTAAGATGCAACCTATATGTAGCAGTCCACAGCCTCTGCAGCACGAGTTTGATCCTTGGCCAGCCATGGAGCTACCCACATGGTGCAGCAGACATCTCCTGACTCGCCTCAGCAGTGTATTTCAGTCAATATGCCTGTTCTGTTCCTCACTATGTCTCTGGTGAATCCTCTCACCACCAGCCCCACACCTCTGGCCTGTACCCCAGTTCTTGTATGCACAAATAAATCTTTTTTTAAAAAAAATTTATTGCGGTACATAAAAATCATTAAGTGAACAACACCAAAAAAGGTTAGGAAAGATTTTTATCTCATGCAACCAGTATATAAATCAGCTCAGAAATTCATTCCAGCGGGAAAAATACCACCTGCTTATCTGTTGCTCAGTGGTGTCTGTGTAGGCATCTATCACTGCATAACAAGTTGCTACAACTTTGTGGCTCAAACAACAACCATTTGTTTACTTGCAGTTCCTTCATCATAATCCAGGTCTAGCGTGGGTGGGGTCTCTGTGCAGGTTTTCACACAGTTGTGTTCTCATCTTGAGCTCAGGTCCTCCTCCAGGCTTATGCAGAGATTGTTGGGAGAATTTAGTTCTTGTAGTTGCAGGACTGAGGTCCCTGATTCCCTACCAGCTGTCAGTGTGGAGCTGGGGAGGACTGCTCCCAACTCCTGGTGGCCATGGCATTCTTTGCTGGGTTGACCCTTCATTCTCAAAGTCCACAATGGAGAAAATCCCACATTAAGTCCCTCTCACACTTTGAACCACGTTGCTCAGGAAAAACCCAGTCCTTTCAAGGGCTTACCTTGATACAGTGCAGCAAGGGGCACTAAAGGTGGCCAAGGACACTGCCCAGATAGTTTACTGGTCACTGTCTGAGTTCTTTACCAGCGCACACAATTGCAAGACAACTCAAGCTCAAAGAACAACAATAATGGGATTTATTTAACAAACCAGGGTAAAACAAAGAGTTACTGAGGCCAAAAATGGCTTTTACCTCACTCAAAGCAGTGTCCAGTGTTTATCAGTCCTAAGCAAAAGTAGCAAAAACGGCATCTTCCCACCACTGAGGACAAGGAGTTCCTCTCCTGAACAACAGGCCATGTGTCTAAGATGGCATCTTCCTGCCTTTGCCGAGGACGCAGCATGTGGCAGCCAGACTCTAGGCCAGGTTCCAACTCACAAAGACAGCAGAAGACACACAGGAGACTCCTTGAACTGCCGAGATGCCCCAGCACAGCACCAGACAAGCGACACTCAAGACAGCAGCTTCCATGACCAAATGACCCCACAAACGGTCACACTCACACAGCTCCGGGTCTTCGCGTTCTCTGCCAGTCTGTAACAGCAGCAAAACAGGGAGCAGTTTCAGTGGCTTAGCTAAGTGCAAAGCCTCTAAACTTTTTCTCTCCGAGGTTGTCTGCTGGAGGCCTCCACCTTCAGAGGCCCACGATAGCCTTCTGGAAGATCGGCAAGGTAGGGGCCAAAATCTGTTGACCTCAAACGCTGAAGATCCAAAACCGGCTGAAATCCTGAAGACTGAATGATTCTGTGCACCCTTCTGCAGTCCTTTATATGTCTATCGGTCAACCCACCCCATAATATAATATTTTTAGCATTTTCCCTGGGCTATCTATCCTCACCAGCAACCCCCTCCCAGGGGCACCACCTGTAATATCTTTTGGCTTCAGCCACCAGTTACAACCTGACTAAGGCAGTGCATCCCAGGTTAATCCCATGTTAACATGTATAAAATTCTGCAACAACAAAAAAATCTTTGGTAATGACTTCGTCCAGGGCCTTGCAGGTTTGTTGTCATCTTCCTGCCCACGGCCTCTCCCAAAACCATGCTCCACCTGACCCTCAGTCAGGCCAGGAAGCATCCTGGCTTGACCCGTCTCACAGGTACTAGTGTAAGGTTGGCCTGGGGGCACCCTAGGGGTTCTGGTGGCAAGGAGACCCTTGAAACCGCTGGGGAGGAAACAGACTGTGTGCCAGTTCCTGGAGCCAGATGTCTCCACCTGGCAAAACTGGACCTGATACCGATCAGCCGAAAAAACGCCAAAACAGACTGTGCAGAAAAACAACTTGTTCTGCATGTTGGCCTGCTTACCCAACCCCCTTGTTTGCCTTCTCGGCCCCTATAAAGGGGGACCCTCTTCCTGCAATGGGTGCGACTTTGCTGGCCTTGCCCAAAAACAAGTAAACCTCACCTGGGAGCACAGCCAATAAACCTGCTTTCCGTTTAGTGGTTATTGTCTGTAGAGGCAGGAACCGGCACAGTGCAGGTTTTCTGATCCAGCAGACCGGGTAAAGGAGGAGTCAGAGTCCTCAGTGGGTTTTTGCAGGTCTTTTATTGGGATTCACCAAGCATATGGCAGGCAGGGGTGCTGGGGGGCCAGGAGGCTGGCAGTCCTCCCAGCCCCAGCAAATCCTCACTCTATCTGGGCTCTCTGGCGTTCTCTGCTTCTGCTGCTTCTTCTCTGCTTCTCTCTCGGCTTCTCTCTTGGCTTCTCTTTCGGCTTCTGCTGCTGCTGGCATCCCCGTGATGCCGCCCTCAAAAAGCCCAGTCTCAGCCCAGGTGAATCCCATCTACCTATGCCCACAACCTACTCCAGGTGCCCGCCATCAGGCATGTATTCAGGACCGCAAGGATCCATCATCTGTCCTGATGGCGGGAGGGCAGAAAAAGCCTGACATTTCTCCTTACCCTACATTGTCTCTCTTTGTATTTCCATCACCTCTGAACCTTTCAGCTAGAACAGTGCTGTGTGTCATGCCTCTGCCTTTGATCAATCTGTTGCAGGGCAACCCCCATATAAAACGTTTGGCTGACTGTGGGTATTCACCTGGGCGCTTGAAGGGAACTTAAACTGCAGGCACACACAAAAGATTAACTAAAAAAGATTTATTTACAAGGGAAGGGGAAATGAGGAATGAACAACTCAGGGAGAAGAGAGGGAGATAAATTCTTAAATGCGTCCTACCCGTTCCACTGACCTGGAATCCCAAATGACTCCCCTGACCAAGTGCCCCCAGCCCACAGCAGCAGCCAAGAGAAAGACCCTGTAGAGTAAATAGTTTTCAGGCTTTTCTGCCCTCCCACCATTAGGATTAACCTGCCTGATGGGGCACCTGCAGTTGTTACATTGTTGTGTTATTTACTTCTGTGGGCCATGGCAGGGGTACTGATATAGTCACCAGGAGAGGCAGGAAAGCAGCAGAAAGGAGAAGCAGAAGCAGGAGAGAAGCCAGAAGAGAGAGAGAGAAGCCCAAAGTGAAGACTTGGCTTGGGGCTTGGAGGCCTCTTGTCCTCCTGGCCCCACAGCACCCCTGCCTGCCATGTACCTGGTTGCAGCAATGCATGTAAAGCCCAATAAAAGCCTGAGAAAGCCACCAAGGGCTCCAAGACTCTCCTTTACCCATCTGCTAGATCATAGAAAACCTGCTCTGTGCCTCTGCTGCCACTACAGACCCCTCACATGGCTGGGGGAGAGAGAGAACATGGCTGCTTAACTCCACCCTTAGATAATCAGAAGCTATCTTTGGGGATCACGGGAGTTGTAGTCCCCACTGTCTTGATGGAGTGGGAGTGGGGTCCACAAAGCCTGTGTGGAGTTTGCTCAGGTCATCCTTTCTCCCTAACAAATCCAGACCCAAGGTGGGACAGAAAAAAATAAAAACACCTAGACCGAGGAACAAATGGGGTTCCAGCGATCTATACAAGATCTACCCAGGAGTATAGATGACAGCAACCTGAAGAAAGAAGGCCCAGACTTCTAAATGAATATTTTACTCTAAAGCTACTTAAGAGGAAGGTTGTCTAGAAGCCATCTGCACAATTTTCCACTTAACCAGGAGATACTTCCCTCTAAGTGAAAAAAATGAAGTTGTTTTGTGTTGAGGGTGTAGGGTAAGTAATTTTCAGGCTCTTCTACCCTCTTACCATTAGGATGGCCCTGCCTGATGATTGTTCTGCATTTGTTACATTGTTTAAGTTGTATTGTTTACTCCCGTGGGCCATGGCTATAGTACTGATGTATTCCCCAGAGAAGCAGAAGCAAGAGAGAGAAGGTCAGAGAGCCAGAACAGAGTGAAGATTCCCAGGGCTGGGAGGCCTACTGGCCTCCTGGACCCCCAGCACCTTTGCCTGCTGTGTACCTGGTTGCTGCTGTATATGTAACAGCTCAATAAAAGCCTGCAAAAGCCACCGAGGGCTCCAGGATTCTCCTTACCAGGTCTGCCATGCTCGAATCATAAAGAGACCAGCCTCTGCCCCTGTCCTGCTGCTATAAGGGTTACACTGATTAATAAGTATCAGAATCTTGGGGCGGGGGGTGAGGGGGGGAATCTGTTTATACTGCAAAAATCCTTTCACAGCAGTGTCCCACATTGGTGTTTAATCGAATTAATGGGAGTGTGGGGCAGGATGGGCACTGAGCTGGTTTTCTGATCCAGCAGACGGGTAAAGGAAGAGTCCTGGAGCCCTGGTGGTTTCTCAGGCTTTTATTGTTACATATAGAGCAGCAACAAGATACACGGCAGGCAGGGGTGCTGGAGGGACCAGGAGGCTGCCAGGCCTCCAAGCCCTGGCAAGTCTTCACTCTGGGCTTCTCTGGCTTCCTTTTCTCCCCTTCTCTCTCCTGCCTCTTGTCCTGCTGCTTCTTCTCTGAGTGACTATGGCAATACTCCTCCCATGGCCCACAGAAGTAAATAAGACAGTTTGCGACAATATAACAACTGCAGGTGCCTTATCAGGCAGGGAAAACCTAATGGTGGGAGGGCAGAAAAGCTTGAAAAACCATTTATCAAACCATTTACACTCTAGGGAGGAAGGTAATAACTGGGTGGTATCATGGACTATTGCTGAATCAGCCTACTATGGTGTAGTTGGTCCTTTGCATTTGATTGAGTTACAGTTGGAAATTGAAGTTCAAGAAAATATTGTGTCAAGAAAGTATGTCTCGTCTATTAGCCTTGGAAATTCTTCTTATATGTTAAAACCAAATGACATGTATAATTTCTTTTAAGATTTACTTTATTTACTTAATGAATACAAGAACTGGGGGTAGGCCAGAGATGTGAGGGTGAGAGGATTCACCAGAGACAGATGGGGAGTAGAACAGATGGATCTACTGAAATGCACTGCTGAGGGGAGCAATGAGTGAGCAAGGAGAGGTCTGCTGCGCCATGTGGGTCAGCTCCCTGGCGGGGGATTGAACTCAGGCCATAGCAGTGCTAGCACTGAGACTTAACCCCTAGTCCTCCAGGGAGGCCCTGTTTCAGGACTTTTAAATCAATATTTCTTTTATGGAATTATTTGTCTTTCACATTTTAAATTTCACTTTTAGAAAGTAATGAATTAAAGTTTGAGACAGAGCAAGGAAATACAATAATACTTGTAAGTTTTTCTTACAGTTGCCTTCTCTAACATTCCCTACAAACAGTTGCCACAAAGTTGAAACATATATTAGGTAGATCAAATAGTTTCAAGACATGGATGTCATAACCATAATGCCTTAAATAATATTGCTTTTTGGGGTGGCAGGGAAAGGAGGGATTGGGGTCAAAATAAGGGGGCGGTGCAATTATATGGGGAATATAAAAATAAAATAATTTTAAAAATAATATTGGGGCGGAGCAACATGGCAGCGAGGAGACACTGCGAGTAAGATCTCCCATTAAAAAAAGTTAATAGGGAGGAAAAGCGGCAGGTCCCAGTGAGAACTGGGACACGGAAGATAAACGGGCAACTCTGGCAAACTACGCGAAGAAGAAAGTTGCCATAAAAGAGGACTAGAAGGGAGGAAAGCGCAGAACCCTGCTCCCCTCCCCACCCACAGAGTCGGCACTCTCCGACCAGAGAGAGGAGGAAAACAACAAACTAAAACGACCAACAAGAACAAACTACGCAGCAAGCGGGACTGTGAGTGGAAAGGAACTATTGCAGCCACCACACCCCGTGAACGGGAGCTATGGAGAACCCTGCAGGATTTGCCGAACGGCTCCAGGCACCATCAGAGAATAACAAAGACTCTGAAGACCCACACACAGCCCGGGTCCGCCGGTAAGCTTGCGCGGAAAAGCGGTGCGCTTGGCGCGCTTGAAAAGCAAACTGGATAGGGATCGCGGCTGCCCAGGTCCCCGTGCCTGCGACCTAGGCTTGCGGGGACACGTGCGGAGGCCCTCACTGGGTGAAAGTCCCTCACTAAGTAAGCAGGAACCAGGCACGGGAGCGGGGTGAAAAGGCGCCATTCCCGCGCCACTGAACTGGGCTACAGCCCGCGTCCTGGACCTGAGGGCTTTGGAACTGAGACCCGGGGCACGAAATTCGGGCGTGGGTTCTCCACGACTGTGAGGCACAAGGCAGACACAGCACCCAAAGCTGTTGAGGTTTACCCTACCATTCCTCTCTGTTCCCTGTCCCACGGGGAGGGGGGGCGGCGAAAAAAAGCCCCCCCAAGGACAATAGGAGAGATCTCTGGCGCCACCTAGCGACCAGGAAAAAAAAGTCACTAACACCCATAGAACAGGGAAATTTCTTAAGACTGCTTGAAAAGGGCAGAAGACTCCCAGAGGAGACAGTGGCCAGCTGGGAAGTTAGCCCATGCCAGGCCCCTTCCAACCAGCAGTCTGAGCCCACAGAGGGAACAGGCACCCACGGTTGGGGCAGACGGGCGCGCAGAAAAGTGTGCCTGAGACCGGAAGCGCAGGGACTGAGTCCCGCGTCGCCATTTTAGAACAGGGACATTTCTTCAGTAAAGACTGCCTGAAACCAGCAGAAAGCTCCCTCAGGAGCCAGAGATGGCTCCTGGAGGAGCCAGAGGGGAGCGGAGAAGTTCACCCAAGATGCCGGCCAGTCCGAGCAACACAGTGTCCCAATGCATACGACAAATTAGAAAACAGACAGTAGGGAGTAGAAGAACCACACACAATCTAACAACTCCTCAGTAAAAAAGCACACCACAAAAAGAAAACCACCCTCCAGATTACAACGACAGTAACTTGGAAGAACTTCTGAGACTTCCAGAAAGAGAATTTAAAATTGCTGTGATTAAAAAACTGACAGAAGTCATAAAGGAAAAGAATGATATGAGAAAAATAATCAACGATCAGAAGAATGAAATTGAGTCCGTAAAGAGGGAAGCAAAAGAAACGCAGGAGATCAAAGAATTAATGGAGAAACTAAAGAACTCTGGGAAAGCAATGAAAGCAGAATAGATGAAATGGAAGAACGAATAAGTACTCTTGAAGACACAGAAATAAAAAGAACCAAAACAGAAAAGGAAAGAGAAGTACAAAGGAAAAAGAACGAAGAAAGACTTCGGGAATTATCTGACTCCATGAGGAAAGGAAATATAAGAGTTATAGGAATTCCAGAAGGAGAGGAGAGAGATGTAGGAACAGAGAAAATATTCAAAGAGATAATTGAAGAGAACTTCCCAAATGTGAAGAAGGAGCTGAAAATTGATATACAAGAAGCAAGAAGAACACCAAACTTCCACGACGAAAGGAAAAATACAACAAGACACATAATAGTAAAGCTCCCAAGAATCCAGGACAAGGAAAAAATAATGAAGCTGACTAGAGGGAAAACCGATAACATTCAAAGGAAAACCAATCAGGCTGACATCGGACTTCTCTGAAGAAACACTATGGGCAAGGAGAGAGTGGAGGGACATAGTCAACAGACTCCAAGAAAACAGATGCCAACCAAGAATACTCTATCCCGCAAAGCTCTCCTTCCTCTATGAAGAAAGAATAAGGACCTTGCCAGACAAACAGAAACTCCGGTATTTCATTACGACTAAACCCCCCCAAAAAATACTACAAGGAATCCTAAAGCCAGAACCTCAGAGGGACGAATAACAACAAAAGAAGGCCAAAAAAAAAAATTTATTAAAAGAATAAACAAATAAAATCAAAGGAAAGACAAACACAATGGCAAATACAGATGCTAACATATCAATATTAACTCTAAATGTAAATGGACTAAACTCTTCAATAAAAAGACACAGAGTTGCAGCCTGGATTAAGAAACAAAACCCAACCTTTTGCTGTCTCCAAGAAACGCATTTACTACAAAAGATAAAAATATGCTCAAAGTTAAAGGATGGAAAACAATCCTACAAGCAAATGGACCAAAAAAGAAAGCAGGAACAGCTATACTTATATTAGATAAAACAGACTTCAAGCTCAAAAAAATGAAAAGAGACACCAATGGTCACTACGTTATGATCAAGGGGACAATACTTCAAGAAGAAATAACACTCATTAACATATACTAACCAAAAGAAGGAGCACCAAAATATATCAGACAACTGTTGTCCTCTCTGAAAACAGACATCAGAGAAAACACATATGTAGTGGGAGACTTCAACACACCACTATCAACAATGGATAGATCAACAAGACAAAAAATAAGTAAAGAAACTAAAGCTCTAAATAAGGACCTAGAGCATTTGGGCTTAACAGACATCTACAGAACACTAAACCCCAAAAAACGGAGAACACATTTTTTTCAAGCACACACGGATCATTCTCCAGGATCGATCACATACTGGGGCACAAGACAAACATCAACAGATACACAAAGATTGAAATCATACCAACCATCTTTTCTGACCATGAAGGCATCAAACTAGAAATAAACCATAAAAAGAAGGCAAGGAACTTTCCTACCTCATGGAGATTAAAAACCACACTACTGGAAGACCAATGGACTAATGAGGAGATCAAAGAAGAAATTAAAAAATTCTTTGAATTGAATGACAAGGAGGACACCAATATCCTAAATGTATGGGATGCAGCAAAAGCAGTAATAAGAGGAAAATATATAGCAATAGAAGCTCACATCAAGAAACAAGAAAGAACTCAAAGAAACAACCTAATCTCGAAGCTCAAAGATCTAGAAAAAGAACAACAAAAAACCCCAAAACCAGTAGAAGAAAAGAAATAATAAAAACCAAAGCAGAAATAAATGAAATTTAAACTAAAAATACAAATCCAAAAGATCAATGAAACCAAGAGCTGGTTCTTTGAAAAAATCAATAAAATAGACTAACCCCTAGCCAGGCTCACAAAGGAAAAAAGGGAGAAAGCACAAATAAACAGGATCACAAATGAAAGAGGAGAAATCACAACAGACACAGCAGAAATCAAAAGAATAATCAGTAACTACTATGAACAGTTATATGGAAACAAGTTCAACAATCTAGAGGAGATGGACAAATTCCTACCACTCTACAATCACCCAAAGCTAGATAAAGAAGAAATAAAACACCTAAACAGACCAATTACAAGCAGCGAAATTGAAATGGTAATCAAAAACCTCCCCAAAAACAAAAGCCCAGGACCTGATGGATTTACAAATGAATTCTACCAAACATTCAGAGACGAATTAGTGCCTATCCTTCACAAACTCTTCCAAAAATTGAGAAGGAAGGGACAATACCAAACACGTTCTATGAAGCCAACATTACACTAATACCAAAACCGAACAAGGACAACACAAAAAAGGAAAACTACAGGCCAATCTCCCTAATGAACACTGATGCAAAAATCCTCAATAAAATTTTAGCTATCAGAATCCAACAATGTATCCATAAGATAATTCACCACGACCAAGTAGGATTCATTCCAGGGACACAAGGATGGTTTAACATCCAAAAATCAATCAATGTTATCCAACACATCAACAAAAAGAAATATAAAAACCATATGATAATATCAATAGATGCTGAGAAAGCTTTCGACAAAGTGCAACACCCATTCATGATCAAAGCCCTTGAAATTCTTGGGATACAAGGAACATACCTCAACATCATAAAGGCCATATATGACAAGCCAACAGCCAGTATCATTCTCAATGGTGAAAAGCTGAAAGCAATTCCATTAAGATCTGGAACAAGACAAGGATGTCCACTCTCACCACTGCTTTTCAATATAATACTGGAAGTCCTAGCCAGAGCAATAAGACAAGAGAAAGACATCCAAGGAATACAAATAGGAAAAGAAGAAGTCAAACTATCACTATTTGCAGATGATATGATAATATACGTAGAGAACTCCAAAAACTCCACAGAAAAACTAATTCAACTCATCAATCAGTTCAGTAAAGTGGCAGGATACAAAATCAACACGCAAAAGTCAGTAGCCTTCCTATACACAAACAATAAATCTGAAGAAGAAGAAATCAAAAAATCATCCCTTTTATTATTGAAACAAAAAAATCAAATATTTGGGAATAAATCTAACAAAAGAGGTAAAGGACCTATACAAAGAAAACTATAAAACACTGTTAAAAGAAATAGAAGAAGACACAAAGAAATGGAAAGACATCCCCTGCTCATGGATTGGAAGAATAAACATTATTAAAATGGCCATCCTACCAAAAGCAATATACAGATTCAATGCTATTCCAATCAAAATTTCAATGTCATTCTTCAAAGATATAGAACAATTGTTGATGAAATTCATATGGAATCACAAAAAACCCGAATAGCCAAAGCTCTACTGAAAAAAAAAGAAGGAAATGGAGGCATCACACTCCCAGACTTCAAACTATACTACAAAGCCATAATCATCAAAACTGCATGGTATTGGAACAAGAACAGACATACAGACCAATGGAATCGAATAGAAAATCCAGAAATAAACCCACAGATTTATGGTCAACTAATCTTTGACAAAGGAGCAAAGACTATGCATTGGAGCAAAGAAAGTTTGTTCAATAAATGGTGCTGGGAAAACTGGGTCGCTACATGCAAAAGAATGAAGCTTGACCACTACCTCACACCATACACAAAAATCAACTCAAAATGGATTAAAGAACTAGACATAAGACCTGAAACCATAAAATATATAGAAGGAAATATAGGCAAAACACTACGTGATTTGCACATCAAAGACATCTTTACAGACACATCACCCAAAGCAGTGATAGTGAAGGCAAAGATAACAGCTGGGACTACATCAAATTAAAGAGCTTCTGCACAGCAAAAGAGACAATAACAAAAACAAAGAGAAACCCCACCCACTGGGAGAACATTTTTGCACACAACACTAATGATAAAGGACTAATCACAAAAATCTGCAAAGAGCTGATGAGACTCGACAACAAAAAAGAAAATAATCCAGTCATAAAATGGGCAGAAGAGCTAAAAAGAAACTTCTCTGAAGAAGAAATACAAATGGCCAACAGGCATATGAAAAAATGTTCAACATCACTTGTAATCAGGGAAATGCAAATCAAAACTACCATGAGATTCCATCTTACACCAGTGAGAATGGCACATATTAAAAAAAAACTAGCAACAACAAATGTTGGTGAGGGTGTGGAGAAAAAGGAACTCTTCTGCGCTGTTGGTGGGAGTGCAAACTGGTCCAACCACTATGGAGAGCTGTGTGGAGATTTCTGGACCTACTAAACATAGAGCTTCCATATGATCCAGCAATTCCACTCCTAGGTATTTACCCAAAGGACACATAAACATCAATTCCAAAGAACACCTGCACCCCTATGTTTATAGCAGCACTGTTTACAATAGCTAAGCTTTGGAAACAACCCAAATGCCCAAAAATAGATGACTGGATCAAGAAGATGTGGTACATATACACCATGGAATATTACTCAGCATTCAAAAAAGATAAACACATGCCATTTGCAGCAACATGGATGGCGCTGGAAGGGATCATGCTCAGCGAAATAAGCCAGAAAGAAAAAGAAAAATACCGGATGGTCTCACTCATAGCAGGAATCTAGAAAACTTAAACAAGGGACCAGGAAAATGAATAACTATAAGAAAGTGAAAATCAAAATCAACAAAAAACTATGAAACAGGGCCTCCCCTGGTGGCGCATCGGTTGAGCGCTGGGTTGCGAAACTGCGCGCAGCCTCTGCGGCGCCGGTTCGATCCCCGGCTGCTCCCCGGCCACCAGAGGAGGGTCCCACATGGCGCGCAGACCTCTCCTGCCGCCCGCTGCTCCCCTCAGCAGTGTACTTCGGTACTTCTGCCTGCTCTGCTCCCTGCTCTGGCTCTGGTGAATTCTCTCACCCTCCCGCGCTTCTGACTGTGCCCAGTGCATGTATAAACAAAACAAACAAACCAGCAAACAAATAAATAAAAAAAAAAAAAAAAAAAAAAAAAAAACTATGAAACAGGAAACAGAGACACTTTTGGGGGGTGGGGGCAGGAGGGGAGGTTTGGGATCAGAATGGGGGCGTTGCAATTGTATGGGGAATATAAAAATAAAATTTATTATAAAAAATAATAATGATAATATTGCTTTTCTTATTTAAGTTTCACTTTTTTTTTAAGATTTTTATTTATTTATACAACCACTGGGTACAGTCAGAAGCGCGGGAGGGTAGAGAGAATTCACCAGAGCCAGAGCAGGGAGCAGAACAGGCAGACTGACGAGGTACACTGCTGAGGGGAGCAGCGGGTGGCAGGAGAGGCCTGCACGCCATGTGGGACCCTCGCTGGCAGCCGGGATTGAACCGGCACTGCAGAGGCTGCGGGCAGCTTCGCAGCCCAGCACTCAACCACTGTGCCGCCAAGCCCAAGTTTCACGTTTTTGAAAAGATTTATTTATTCATGCATACAAGAGCTGGAGTGCAGGCCAGAGAAGCAGTAGTGGCCTGTGAGAGGATTCACAAGCGACAGAGTGGGTAGCAGAAGAGGTAGATCCACTGAAATACACTGCTGAGGGAGCAGCAGGTGACACAAGAGAGGTCTGCTGCACCATATGGGTTAGCTCCCTGGCCAGAGATAGAACTCATGCTGCAGTGGCTGCGGATAGCTTCGTAGTGCTGAGACTTAAGGCCTGTGCCATGAGGAAATGACCTTAAGTTTCAAATTTAAGTCAACAAGTGGAAGGCAATTACCAGATGGTTTTGTTCATATGCAGAACATAAATAACCAAAGCAAACAAACTGACAAAACACAATAAAAGGAACTCTTAAACTCTGTGGAATATGATGGTTACCAGAGATTGGGAAGGGGTGGGAGCAGGAAAGGGTGAATGAAGAAGATATATACATATCGAGGTGTGAAACTGTGCTCCTGAAATTGTATCTAATTTTGTAAAGGAATGGTAAGTGAATAAAATGTAATGAAAAATAGATATTTCAGGGCCTCCCCAGAGGCACAGCAGGTTGAGCTCAGCACTGTGAGCATGGATTCAATTCCCAGCCAGCCAGGGAGATACCCACATGGTGCGGCAGACCTCTCCTGTCTTGCCTACTGCTCCCCTCCAGCAGTGTTTTTGGTCTGTCTGCCTGTTCTGCTCCCTGCTCTGTCTCTGGTGAATGCTCTCACCCTCCCGCACCTCTGACTGTACCCCAGTTCTTGTATAAATAAATAAATCTTTAAAAAAAAATAGATGTTTCAGGGCCTCCCTGGTAGCCTGTTGATTAAGTCTCAGCACTATCACCCCTAAGGCCTGAGTTTGATCCCCTGCCAGGGAGCTACCCACAAGGCACAGCAGACCTCTCCTGTCTCGCCCACTGTTCCCCTCAGCAGTATATTTCAGTAAACCCACCTGTTCTGTTCCCCACTCTGTCTCTAGTAAAATCCTCTCATGCCCCCTACATCTCTGGCCTACACCCCATTCTTCTACATAAAAAATAAATAAAATCTATTTTTAAAAAATAGATATTTCAATGTTAGTTTGTTAAGATTGTGAACAATATTGACTGTCCGGAGCCACCTGGAGCATGCACCGTGTTGCGCATGCACGCCAAAAGTTAGGTTTCGATTCCTGTTTTGCCTTCGGAGAAACCACTGCGTTTCCGGTAAATCATGTGGGACTGGGAGGTACATGGGAGGAGCTACGAGGGTACAAGAAGGGAACCACGGGAGAGAGCAGGAGAGATTGCAGAGACTGCGTAGAGGATGAGGCGAGGAGACCACGAGAAGGAGACTGCGGAAAGGATACTGCGTAGAGACTTCGAGAGAGGAGACTGAGAAACGTACTGAGAGAGGAGCATAGAGAAGGCCAGGGAAGGTAGTAGGACAGGGAAAGGAAAAACATGTAAAAGTAGGAAAAGGAAAAAGGAAAAATAAAGAAGCAACCGCTAGCGGCAAGTCGTCTCAAGCCCCTCATTTCAATGCTCAGCCCTTCTCTTCCCGTGCCTCCGAATCCCACGGGGCGGGACAATTGACTAAAATGCCAATTGTTTTACCCTTTTGATTTTACTGATTTTTTAACTCAAAAACTTTTTTTTTTCTTTTCCTTTTTCTTTTAGCTTTCCGATACTGTGTTTGTGCTGTCACGTCTTTCACAGTGATTCTCTGCTCCTCAGAAGGGGAGCACGGGTGTCCTGTCCAGACACACCCAGCACAGCGGAAGTCCCAGAATAGGCCCCCTGATGTGTTCTTTCACTTTTGACGGCCTCCTAAGAACTTGAGCATGGAACTCCTGCAGCCCGCCTGGGCACACGGCAACTGCACTTTTGGGAGCTTTCTAAACTTTCTGGGTATAAGATGAGCAATTCTTATTTCCAGGGATTTGGGACAGCCCAGTTCAGTTAGAGGGGATATTCAGAGCTCACCAAAGACAGGAGGTCACATGCTGGCCCATCTGAATAGCTGTAGACACTGTGCCAAGAAAAAGAAAGCGCTGTGAGTTCAAAGGACAAATATAACCACACAGGCCAGGAAGTTACCTCAGAATGCTGAAATGCCAATTCTAGGAACTAAGTTTTTCAAGAACTGGCTATTCACTTAGCATTTTTATTTAAAAAAATATCTTTCCTGTGCTTTTAATGCCACTGTGGAGACAGTGAGGTGCACCACAAACTGGAAATGTGGGGGGAAGAGGGGAATGGCTGGGGGTCCAGAGAACAGCAGCAGCGAGGGTGGCGAGGGTGGCGGGGCCTGATCTGAGGACACCTTAGGGGTGTGAGGGAGAAAGGCCTGAAGATGGTGATAAGCAAAGGCCCCACCCACCTGCCAGCCCCCAGGTACAAGGTTGGTGGGGAGGAAGCACCCGGGGGCACAGGCCCTGCAGGGAGCCGTGTCCTCAGGGGACCAGGCTTCTATCAGAGCTGCAAGGTAAAGGCACATCCTGAGGGAGGGCTTTGGTGATTTTATGGATTCTTGGCTGAGAACTCCAGGGACCACAGTGGGCGAGGGGGGTGGGGAGTGGGAGGGGTGGGGGGTTTCAGGGGTTCAGGAGATGTGTGAGAGGAGACAGAATAGGGGTGTGCAGACACACTCATCTCTGGTGGAGATAAGAGTGAATGTTACTTGGTGACAGACACAAACGGAAAAGGACATGGAGAGATTAGTCAGGCAGGTGGTGGGGGTGAGTCTGAGAAATGAAGATGGGAGGAGAGGGGTTGGAGCCTCCCTTGGGCTCTGTCAATGGAGATGAGGAGGTTTGGGGTGGCCAGGTGTCAGGTCTAGGGTGTGGGCCTTTTTTGGCCCGGATCCTGGGCAGAGTGCCTGACAGAGGATGGGGTCCCAGAGACGGGCATGAGTCCACTCCAGGCCTGGGGGCAGAGAGACGCTCACACCTGCGCTCAGGTCGTCCTGGCCCTGCTGTTGGAGGTGACATCAGGGCACCCTAATCAGTGAGCCTTGACACTGGGCCCTCTTCCTCCCTGCTGAGGGAACTGAAAGCTTAGGGTGGGCCTGGGGACCTGTGCTCTTAGTCCCAGTGTCCGTGTGCAGATCCACACCTTAGAGTGTTGTGTAAACAGTGAGATGGTCTTTCCTCCTCCAGATGATTTTATTCAAAAATTTAGTTTCAGGGCCTCCCCTGGTGGTGCAGTGGTTGAGTGCTGGGCCGCGAAGCTGCCCACAGCTTCTGCAGCTCCTTTTTGATCCCCGGCCTCCGGCAAGGGTTCCACATGGAGCGACAGACCTCTCCTGTCGCACCAGCTGCTCCCCTCAGCAGTGTATTTCGTCAGTCTGCCTGTTCTGATCCCAGCTTTGGCTCTGGTGAATTCTCTCACCCTCCTGTGCTTCTGACTGTACCCAGTGCTTGTATAAATAAATAAATCTTATAAAAAATAAAAATTGAGTTTCAGGGCCTCCCTGGTGGTGCAGGGTTAAAGTCTCAGCACTATGAAGCTATCAGCAGCCACTGTGGCCTGAGTTCAATCCCCAGCCAGGGAGGTACCCACATGGCACAGCAGACCTCTCCTGTCTCACCCGCTGCTCCCCTCAGCAGTGTATTTCAGTAGATCTGCCTGTTCTGCTCCCCACTCTGTCTCTGGTGAATCTTCTCATCCCTCCTAATCCTGTGCCTCTGGCCTACACCCCAATTCCTGTATGCATAAATAAATAAAATAAATCTTTAAAAAAAGACCCTGAGTTTAAAAAAACTGAGAAATAGGAAGCAGAAGAAATGTTTTTAATTTTCTGTGGCGTTGCCATTAGAGAACTAGAGAGAGGTGGGGCTGGGGAGAACATGGAACCCTCAGAGATGGCACAAGTGCTTCTGAGCCCTCTTCTCCTTCAGTCCCCTCACTCTGACACAAGCAGTCCAAGACTCCCTAGAATCCTCACATGGGGGGCCCATCCTCCAGGTCAGCCTCCTTCCACCAAGCACAACCCAGACCCTCCCAACTGCTCATTAGAATCCCAGAGCAGTGCAGCAGCGCCCCCGTGTGGCCACAGAGCTGAGCACAGGAGACCAGAGCCGCCCTTTCTCCTGCTCAGCCAGGCCCTCCCTGGGCTCCCTGGGCTCCCAGCAGCACAAAAAGGGCTTGAACAAAGAGGAGCCCCCACTCCATGGCAGGTATGAAGTAGAAAGTGTTTCCCAAAACCCCACACTTATATCAGTGTTTCCTCCCCGCTGAGTCACCATGGACTGCCTCAGGGCAGTAAGATCTCCTGTCATTACAGCTGGGTCCAGGCGGGGAACCCCACAAACAAACTGGGTGCCCTCAGTCACCCGGGATGGAACATAAGACGCCTGAGACCCTGTTCCTTGTTCCTGCCACTGCCTCTGGAGTTGGACTCAGTCTAGTATGTCTCTAACCATGGATGGGGAAAGGAGGAACTGCCCCACCAGGGTGTTAGGTCCTGGGCGACCTGGGGACACCCCAGGGAAAGTAAGGATAGAACAGAAATCAGGACATGAAAGGAGCAGAGGTCACGGGAAGGGAAGGGAGGAGCCAGGGAAGAGAACTGCCCGTCTGGGAGACAGCTGTGGGCAGTCTGGAGAGGGTCTCCAGGTTCTGGGGCCTAGAAAGAAAAGGGGAGATTCTGTGCCACCCTTATAGGGACCAGCCCAGGGCCCAAATTCCAGGGTCTCCTGGTCCCACGCCCTGTGGAAGACCTCGCCAGTAACTAGTTGTCATGGTCTCAGTTGTCCCTTCCTCCTCTGTGACAACCAGGCCAGGGACCCGAGGGCCTGTGCCGACCTGCAGCAGCTGCTGACCCCACTGAAGCTGCAGGCATCAGCTACAGAAGCGGGCAGGTGCCCCACAGCCGCTTCTCAGAAGCAGCTCCGACACCCTCCACAGCTGTGGCTCAAGGGGTTCCCTCTGCTCTCTAGGGCCTTGCATGCAGACCTGCAGGCTAGGTCCTCAGGCCTAACTCTTTGCCACCCCCAACCCTTGCCACCCCCAAACCCTGAGCTTAGGAGCTCTGCAGCCCTACTTGGGGCTTGGGGGCGTGGTGCTAGAGAGTAACTGTGTTCCATCCAAATCCCTAGGTTTAATTCGAATCCCCAATGTGATGGTATTTGGGACTTTGGGGGATGATTAGGTGATGAGGCCTCATGAATGGGATTATGTCCTTGAGAGACACTCCAGAGAGCTCCTCACCAAGTCCACCATGTGAGGGCGCAGTGGGAGGGCAGCGGGCTATGAATAGGAAGAGAGCGCTGGAATTTGCTGGACTTGATCTTGGACTTCTTAGAGTCTAGGACTGCGAGAAATCTGTTTCTGTTGTGCATATGTCAGTCTATGATATTCTGCTATCGTAGCCCACACGGACAAGGTGTTCAAAAGCCAGGATATTATTCCCCAGAGTCCCATATGCTGTGGGGTCCCCTCAGCTGCTATCTGGGCGACAGTGTCGTGACACCCAACCAAATGGACACACTTCCTGGCCCAAGAGACCTCAGAGGCAGTTGGTGGCGTCACCACCTGTCTTCCCTGCTGTGTGGTGAGAGGCTAAGGAAACAGAGAGGGAATGATAGTAGCAAACACACACAAATCGCAGGAAACACCTATTTTGAACAGTTGTGTCCCCCAAAATTCATATATTGAATCCCTCAATATGAATGTACTTAGAGATACAGCCTTTGAAAAGATAATTAAGGTTAAATGAGGTCATAAGCCTGGGGCCCTAATCTGACAGGACTGGTGGTTATGAGAATATCAGACATCTCTTTCCCCCAACTTGTGCGCACACACACACACACACACACACACACACACACAGAGGAAACACCACCATGTTGTGAAGTCCCAGCTACAAGTCAGAAAGAGAACCCTCATCAACAACCAACTTCCTAGCACTTTGATCTTGGACTTCTGGCCTCCAACTGCTGGAAAACTATTTCTGTTCAGCCCCTAGTGTGTGGGATTTGGTGACGGCAGCCCGAGCAGACCAAGGCAACTTCCAAACCAAAATCCAGGCAACTCTACCTTTCAGTCTCAGAAGTACCAGCTTTACGGGGCTGGTCACAGCGTATATTCTCATCCATGATGTTCAGTGACTGTTCTGTGCCAGGCATGTTCTGGGCCTGGTGATTATTTCATGAAATCAGAGAAAAAACTGCTTTCCTGATGCTTCCATCTGACAGGAAGACAGACAACCAATGAGAACTTCGCAAGAGGAGTAAAGTGTGATACGTGTTCTTGTCTATCACTTGGTAACAAACAATCCCCCAGATAAAAGCATCTTTTATTCTCCCCCTCCTGAGGGGACAGGGTCAGTGAGCAGCTTCTCTGCTCCACATGCACAGGCTGTGGGTACAGTGCCCTGGAACATCCAGGAGGATCCCTCCCAGGACAACAGGGGTGCAAGCTGTGGGCTGGGGCTCACTGGGGCTGCTAACTGTGTGGTTTGGCTGTTCCCAGCTTGGCTCCTGGGCTCCAGGAGGGGTGTCCCCTGTGGATAAGTCAGACCCCACAGGGGATCTGGTGTCAGAACCTCAGAATTCAAGAAGTGTCACCTTTCCAAAGCTGTTCAAAGATCAAGGGGAGGGAGGTGGTCATACCCCTAGGTAGGCGGTGGTGGCGTCACATTGCGGAAGGGGATGTGGGGTGGGTGTTGTTGAACCCGTCTTGGGAAAAGGCCCCTGTACAGTGTGTCAGAAAGTGGCAGGAGAGGGCCTCCCTGGTGCGCAGGCAGTTGAGCGCAAGCACTGTGAATCTGTCCACAGCCTCTGCATTGTGGTTCGATCCCTGCTGGCTGGGGAGATACCCACATGTCGCAGCAGACCTCTCCTGTCTCGCCCACTGCTCCCCTCGGCAGTGTATTTCAGTCAGTCGGCCTGTTCTGTTCCCCACTCTGTCTCTGGTGAATCCTCTCACCCTCCCATGCATCTGGCCTATACCCCGGTTCTTGTATAAATAAATAAATCTTTAAAAAAAAAAAGTGACAGGAGATAGAGGAAAACTCCTGCAGGGTGGACACCCAAGGCAAGCAGATGGGAGGGCACTTGCAAATAGGTGGTCAGGGCGGGCCTCAGTGGGTGACAGTTGAGAGAAATTGAAGCAGGAGAGACTGAAGCACACAGGGACTTGCAGGGACGCCTTCCTGGGTTGCCTCTGCGTGTACAAGACTGTACCAGGCAGACACTAAGGCTACGGTGGGAATGGAGGGGCTGTTAGCCAGACTCCTGCAGGAGCTGTGGGGACCTCTTCCTGCTCTGGCCCTTAAAAGCCCTGGGCTGGGGAGGAGAAGGCATTGCTGTGGGAGGAAGATGAGGGGGGAGGGGAAGAGAGCTGCGGTGGGCAGCTCACTCAGTCTCCAGTCTCTCTCACGTGGCCAGGGAGGTGTTGACTGCCGTGAGGACCCTGGGGTTATCACGCTGCAGGGGGCTGGGCTTGGGATGAGGGCGCTTCCCCTCTGGTTTTCTCCCCCACACCTCACAACCACCATCTAATCATGAGAAGATTTCAGACACACTCGAACAAGTGACAGCGTACAATTACCTGTCCAGTACTCTTCACAACTTTCAAGGTCATGAAAACAAGTAAGAACTTAGAAACTCAGAAGACTGGTTTCCATAGGGAAGAGGGACACAACTGGAGGTGGCTGGATTGGATCCTGGAATGGAAAAAGGGCATGAGTAGAAAAACAGGTGAAATCCAAAACAGGTCTATAGTTCAACTAATGGTGTTATACATGTCAGCTTCTCGGTCTCAGCATCGCTTTGTTAGATAGTTACATTAAGAGAAACTGGGTAAAAGGTGTAAGGGATCTTTGTGTTAGCTTCACATTTCTGTTAATCTAATGTGATTCAAAAATAACTTTAAAAAGTGAAATGAGGACCTCCCTGGTGGTGCAAGGGCTTATGTCTCAGCCCTGTGCAGCTATGGGCCGCCAGAGCAGCACAAATTTGATCCCTGGCCAGGAGCTACCCACATGGCACAACAGACCTCTCCTGTCTCCCTTACTGCTCCCCTCAGCAGTGAATCTGCCTGTTCTGCTCCCCACTCTGTCTCTGGTGGGTCCTCTCACCCACCCAGTCTGGCACCTCTGGCCTATACCCCAGTTCTTCTACAAAATAAATAAATTTTTTTTAAATGTTACAGGCCTCGGGCCTCCCGGTGGCGCAGCAGTTGAGTGCCACACTGCAAGGCTGTCCGCAGCCTTCACAGCACCAGTTCAATTCCCCACGAGCCAGGGAGAACCCCACATGGCGTGGCAGACCTCTCCTGCCATGCCCGCTGCTCCCATCAGTAGTGTCTTCAGTCCGCCTGCCTGTTCTGCTCCCCGCTCTGGCTCTGGTGGATTCTCTCACCCTCCTGCGCTTCTGAGCTGTACCCCAGTTCTAGTATTAATAAATGGATAAATCTTTTAAAAATAAAAAATAAAAATGTTACAGGCCTCTTCTTTTTCCTCTGAAAAGTAGGAACATATCAGGTAGTGATATGTTCCTACACAAGGAACAACAAACAAGGCCTTGGCCTCACTAAACAAGCTTCAAACCAAGCCCCCCCCCCAACCCCCCCCCAAGGTACAGAAGCACTAACCGACCTCCAGGAGGGTCACCCTCTGAGTTCCTGGATGCCCTCCCACACACAGCCATGGCAGGAGCCACCTTCCCATTCTGTAGCACGTGTCCCAGGCAGCGAGCTGGTTAGCAGCTGCCCCGCCCAGCAATCCTGCTTCTGAGGCCCGCTTTTCTGATGACACCCTTTTCACAGACGATCAAAGCTGGACCCCCCACCCCCTCTGCACCACCCCTGCCCGCAGCGGTGTGACTGTGCACTCCAGCCCCTGCGGGACACACTGCAGAAGCCTGCCCTGTGCACAAGGCTCACACATGCGGGTGCAGACGGGGCTTGGTTCTAGCACCGGAGCTGAAGGGAGAGCTCGCTGCTTCAACAGAGCTTGAACCTGTGACAGCGTCACATGCTGTCGGGAGCCAGGATACAAGTGATTCAATGCTGCCCATGGACCAGATTAGGTAACAGCACAACAAGCAAGAGGCACAGGCCACTCTGAGCCAGCAAGAAGAGGGAAGGGAGACAAAGGGGGAAATCAATACCTGAGCCAGGTCAATGGTACGAGATTTCAAGTGAGGTAGACTGCGTCTGAACCCCGGGGCTTTTCCAACCAGCTATGCAAACTTGAACACATGGGGCCAGCACACAGGTCCCCACAGACACTTGCTGAACATCGCTGCTGAACGAAACCCTTTGACCCAGTTTCCTCACCTACAACCCACAATGTAACTCCTACCTTGCAGAACAAGGGGGAGCAAGAGGGCACGTTAAGAAAAACTGACACAAGACATATGGTAGGCAGGCTGGGCACCAGTGCTCTAAAGCAAGTCCTGTCTGAGCAGCCAGAACACTGGCACATCAGGTACAAGAGTTCCAGAACCCACGGCCCAGCTGGGAGGGCGGTGGGGGCAGCAGAGCAGAGGAGGGGCAGGGCCAGGCACTGAAGCGAGGCCAAGCCTGGAGGCAACCAGTTCCTGGTGATTGCTGGGGCAGCTCAGACAGCTTCTGCCTCACCTGCCATGGTCCTTCCTCTGCCCTGGCTCTCCCGATGCAGCCGTTACTCCTCCAGCCTCCCTGGCCCTGGCACTCCAGGATCCTGGAGGTGCTGGTCCCAGAGCCCAGTGCAAAACAGAAGAGCCCTGACTCCACAGGGAGTGGGAAGATGAGATCACCTCGACGACGGTAAGTGGCCCCAGGGTCGGGGTGGAGGGCACGAGTTGTATGGGAGGAGCGGACTTTAATTTCTCCCTGCACCAGCCCGAGAACCACCCCTACACCCGAAGCTTGCTCCAACTCAATTCTTCAGCACCTTCCCCACTCCATCCCAGTCCTCAGGACTCCCTTTCCCCTCATGGCCTGCCTCCTCCCTTCCTGAAGTCCAGAGAGTCCTTGAAAAGGAATTTCCCTCCCTTAACAGTTAATTATTTCCTAGAGCGAAGGTACAGCCTGTCCTCTCCTTCCTATGACCCAGATCCTTCGTATAAGGATTTGTTACAGCCCCTCTCCCCCCCACCTGAAATTCAACTGCCCCTATGTCCAAGCAGCACGGCCAACTTTAAATAGGGTACAAAATGGGGAGCAAAGTACAACAGTTGGAGAGCCTCTGGCCTTGGCCCGTCCTGGCTGACGTTCCCTCCCCCATGTCCCCCTCCAGAGCCCCGGCCCCGCCCCACAGCTGAGCTGGCCAAGCTGAGGAGTTGCTGGAGCAGCAGCTGGAGCTGTACCAGGCCATGCTGGAGGGGCAAGAAGGGGCCTGGGAAGCCAGGCCTGGTGCTCAAAATCCAGAAGCTGAAGGAGCAGATGAGGAGACACCGTGAGAGCCTGAGAGATGATGCTTAATCTTTTCAAGTTTCCATTTCAACTCCAACATGAAATGCTATGCATGCATCCCCTGAGCCCTTCAACCAGAAACATCTCCAAGTCCCAGGCTACTAAAGAACAGACACTTCCAGAGGGCAAGGAACTGGATAGTAGTTAGGAGCCGTGGCCTCCAGTCTTTTCAGCCACACACCCCGCCCCCCCCAATCATCCTGCAATCACAGCAAGGCACACAGTCCCTAAAGGAATATACCTGGATCATGCCCTAAATTAATCTCACCCAAATCCAATAAAGGGACGAAGCGATTACAGATACACAGACGCATGTGTTTTTTAGTTTTGTTAAAAAAAAGTTTTGACAAATCAGGAAATGAGGGTTTAGGAGTGGTGGTGATGCAAAAGAGGGAAGCCAAAGGTAGGGGCTGGGGGGTTCAGGGGTAGGTGGCAGTAGTGTCTCCTTCATCCCCATGTCTGGTGTCCTCTCTGAAGAGGGCAGACGGTCACATTCCAGAACTGGTGGGCGAGTCCTCTACCGTGTCTGTTCAACTGAAGAGAAAATAAAGGCACGGTTAGGTAAGACATAGGAAAGGAGGCTGGCAGAAACAAACGCCCACACCTGCAGATGTGTCTGTGGGGTGCTGTATAAGACCTGGGGATGGGGAACAGAGAAATCATTTGATAAGAGTAAAAGAGACCCCACACAGAGGTCATGAAACATCCCACCAGCATCAAGGCTGGGGGGAGGCTATGTGACTATTGAGTATAATAGGACGGAAGGCGAACATACCAAGGAACAAGGAAAATGGGGGAACTAGCTTCCTGGGACCAATACTCACTGTAGAGGAATGTCTATCTCATCAGGCAGCTCACTAATATTGACCTCAAAGCGATCCTGCACATCATTGAGGATCTTGGCATCATTTTCATCAGACACAAATGTGATGGCCAAGCCTTTGGTACCAAACCGGCCAGCTCTGGCCACCTGGAAGGAGACAGGGTAGGGATGAAGACTCAAAGGGAAGATTCCCAAAAGGAAGGTGATGAAGATGGGAAGGGATGGGAGGACACGGACAACACCATTCTAGGTGTGGGGCTTACCCGATGCAGGTAGGTGTCGGAATCCTCAGGCATGTCATAGTTAAAAGCGATGTTCACCGCTCAATGTCCATGCCTCGACCAAACAGGTTGGTAGCCACAAGAATTCGTCGTTGAAAATCTTTAAACTGCTGATACCGAGAAGTTTATGAGAAAGGAAATTAGAGAAATATAAGTGATTCCTCTTCTCTCAATGGTGCTTTCCTCCCAAGGACACAAAATATCTTCCCCATCTCAAACTCACCTCTCTCCTGGGGCATCCCACGGTGGATGGCAATGGCTGGGAAGTTCTGCTCCACTAGGAGCTGGGCCAGGGCAATGCAGCGCTGCACAGACTTCACAAAGATCACCACCTGTGTGTGTGTTGTATGTGCGTGTGTGCAACAGATTGGCAGGAATATGGGTCCATGAAAATATATGAGAAAAATTAGGAAAAGGGAGTTTATAATAATCACACTCTTCTAAAGAAATTCCTCTTAACCTCAATTGTGTATTTCCTCTTCTTTCTTAAAAAGTAACTAAGTATAACCTGCCTTTCAGAGAAAGCAGACAT